>NC_047104.1:76450838-76809588 GCF_902500255.1 Thalassophryne amazonica
ATTAAAGACCAGTAGCACAAAAAGTTGTTAAAAAAAATCTTGGTTGGAAAAACTGACCTGACCCAACATAAACTCTCTTTTTTTTCATGGCCCACTTTCATCACTGAATTACACATGCACTTCAGTTTCAGTGGTGATTTGTACTCTTCACTGATATTGCTTGTGTCTAGCATGTCATTCTATAGAAACTCGTTTTCAATGCCCACAATTATCTCCTGCATGTACAAATCACATGCACATATCAACATAACAGGCAGGGGACCTCAGCCAAGTATTGGCTTGTAATTTATGCTCAGAAATAAATACAAACAAAGCAATTTTGTTTCATCAAAGTATTTTTAAAATTTTGTATTTCATAAAGTGAAACCAAAATTCCTGACATAAAATATATACTGGACACAATTATTGGCACCCTTTGATGAATTTACAGTAAATCATCACTTTTACAGCCAGATTTCTTTAGACAAGTCAGAGGATGGATACATGGACATTTACAAGTCACTGAATATGTCTTGGACTTCATTTACATCAATTACATGAATAAATACAAACAATATGGTCCTCTATAGTAAATTTGTGTGGAGCAGACAGTTCTCAAAAACTAAAGGCCCATGCAAGATGTGTTTTGTTATATGAAAATCCATGATAATTCATTATGAGGCTGAGTGGTGGTGCAAGAAACGGGTCGACACACAGTGCCATGTGTTTTTTTTTGTTTTAAATACACAAACACACTGCTTCACTTTAAATATGTAATGAGTCTGTTTAAGATAATCTGTGTCGCTGTTTGAGAGCACAGAGTCAATAAGAACAGACAGTAAATTGTTTCTCTGCAGGTGCACACATAGCCTCTGCTGGCAGGGGCAGACCCACAAGGGCAAGGGGTGGGTAAGCACCCCTATTCCAAAACCCCATAATGGTCAACTTTTGTAACCATTTAAAGACATTTTTTTGCACATAATGATTATAAATAGGGTTGAGCCGGATACTCGTTTTAGACGAGTATCTGGTACGGATAAAGCATTTTTGATGAGCATGAGCATGATACGAGTAAAACTCATCAATATCTCTACACAGACACGTCTCTGCAGCCTCTCGCACACACACAGACAGGGACTGATCTCTCTCTCTCTCTGTGCTTGGCTTGTCTACCTCACGCTCTCTCAGTACGCTTTAGGTTTTCTTCAGCTCACTTCTATTTTGGTTTGTATGGTATTTAAAGTTACTTGGTGAACTTGTTTTGTAATGTACGCAGTGCTTTTGACAAGACAGAGCTGAAAACAGCTCATGTTGTGTCTTTGTAATATTTAAGAATAAAGTAATTTTGCTCAAAACCCAGGGGTTTCATACATGAAATACCATAAATATGTATTGTATTATTTTAAAATGGAATGGTGTGCGAGTCCAAAATGTTTTTAAAACCTTAGACATTAACCATTTTTATTTGGCCAAGTGTTTAATGCGCTTGGTTTCAGTGCAGAAGGTACCGGGTTCAAATCCCACCCCTGCCACATTTCTCCATGTAATATGGAGTTGCATCAGGAAGGGCATCCGGCGTAGTGCCAATTCAACATGCAGATCCACCTTGGATTTGCTGTGGCGACCCCGAGTACAAAACAAGGGAGCAGCCGAAGGGACTTACTATTTACTCTTTTAATTCCTGTTAATTATGTATTATGTTAATTTACTGTCTTAATGTATTTCTAAATTGTTTAGGTTGCTATCATATACACACTATTATTAATTATTTTATTTTTCTCCTGTTTTGTTATTTGATTTTCAAATGGACCACAATGGAAATATGTGTTTTCACTTTCTTGTGTGATCCTGCTGAAATAGCGTGTTTGTCCAGAATATAATAAGCAACATTAGCTAATATCCGTAGTTTCTCCAAAAATATTAGTCCTATCAATGTTCCATTTTGGTCCCGTTCATCCTTGACCCAAAATGCATAAGCATACCAAACGGCAAATGTCAGCTGTCCACAGTTGCATGCACACAGAGGTGTTTGTTTTTCTGCATTCTGCTATAAGCAAGTGCTTTTAATTTTTACACACACACAAACATGTGGTGGAAGATATCAAAAGCAATCTTTTCACTCATGGTAATGACAACATGACACTAAACTGACTAAACCAGTTGAGTTAGAAAAATACAATCAATTAACCCTCTGGAGTCCAGGGTATAATTGGCCGTTTTTGACTACTTTTGGTTTTACCTTTATAATTTACCTTTAAAAAGTGTTTACCTGGCCTTGTTTGGTGTCATTTATTCAGCACAACTTCACCTGTGTGACTTAACAATTTCTCATTTATTCTAACCTACTGTATTAACACAGTGAACCTAAAATCACACAGAAACATAAAATCGAAGTAGAAAAAAGTTTGTTTTTTTACTGTGAAAACCACAAACTTGTTTAACAAACCATTTTCATAACTTAAAATGTAAATATAAATTGTAAATTTCAAAAACATATGTACAAATGTAGCAAAAAAACAGTTAAATACAACTATTTACATAAATTTTTTTTTTTGTACAATTATTTACAAAACAGTCAGGTATCACAATAAGATTTAGAATGTAAATATAAATTGTACATTTCAAAAACATATAGTGCAGGAAATGCTAATGCTAAACTATTTACAAAACAATCAGATGTCAAAATAAGATGCAACACAAATTATTTGTGCCACTCAAAAAACCAATTCCTGTCCAACACAGAGGGGCATATGGCAGGCCTGACACTTCCACAGTGTGTCACTCTTCTTGTTGTCCACTTGAAGGCACCGTTGGCACCTCAATCTGCCTTTAGTGGCTTTTTGGCGAGGATCTGTGCCTGTCACAATTAGCACAGGAACGTGGTTCTGGCTCCTGTTCTGTGGGACACCTGTTTTGTCTGTGCCACACAGTTGACACACCAGCTCCACCATAAAGTCCTTGTGTGTCATGGGCTGCACTTGCTTGACACTGCTGATGTCACAATGCAAGATGAATGCATTTGTGGTTGCAATGTCAAGGAAGTGCAGCAACACTGTCCTGTACCAGCGTGCAGTTTTCAGATGGGTGGAGTAGTACTCGATGAGCTGGTCAGATAGGTCGACTCCACCCATGTTTTTATTATAAGCACACTGGGGTAGGACAGGGAATGTCTTTCAATGTCCAGCGTCCATCCTTCACCCTTCTACGCACTGTCTCACCCGAAAATGCATGATGGATGGTGGAGCACACAGACACTTCCCATGTGTCCATCCACTTTACAAACACCAGAGGCCCCTCTCTTATCCATCTTATAGATCTTCTTTCAGATTTTTTTGTCAGAGCATTTGCCCTCCCTCTATGGCATCCTCATCTGTTCTCCCTGTATGTGCCACATGCCCCAAACTTCATGTTAGCCAGGTCCATGAACAGTTTTGGACTCATGTAAAAATTCTCCATGTAAATGTGGTAGCCAGTACCAAGCAAGGATGGCTGGATCTGGTTCATGACCACATCGTATGACAGCCCGTGCTCACTTGTGGTCACAGTCTTGCCAGTATAAATGGTGAACTTGAGTATGTAGCCATTACTTTAAACAGCCAACACAAAAATTTTCATGCCCCATTTTGTTGGCCTGTCCTTAAAATATTGAGTCATTGCAGGTTTTGCCTTCATCGCCACCATCCTTTCATCCACTGTCAGCTCCCTCCTTGGTGGTAATAAGCCTGGCAGGCACTGAGGATGTCATCATAAAGAGCTCTGACTCGAAATACTTTGTCATGACCTGCCGTTCCCTTTGTTCTATCATTTTCTACATCCTCATCTGATCACTTATGTGGATGTTCCAGAATATTGATCTACATCTGTCTCTGGACATTACTTTTGCTGGAAAGGTCACAGACAAAATGTTATTTTGTTTCCACTAGTCCTGGAGACTTGGCGGTGACACAAACGACATATATTTCAGAAGTCCAAAAAATTTGTACAGATCTTCCATCTCAGTTTCTGTCCAGTTTTATTTTTTCCCTAATGCCTTGTTTTTTGCAGCAATTTTATTGGTGTTGGTGCAAATTGTTCTAAGTGGCTATGTTTACATGCCGTTAATATTCGGGATAAGGTCAATATTCTGGTTTCTGAATCATTAGGAATAACCCGTTTACATGCTTAAGCAGACAGAGTTACTCCTGTATACATGGTCATTGGTATCATTTGGAATATACCCATCTAAACAGTGACACACGTCTTTCACCGGTGCTTGATTTGGTCTGGCGTTCGTGCAAATCCTGCTTCGTGTAACTTTTCGGCCACCTTCTTGTAAATGTTGCAATCTCGGTACTTTCTACCGTCAATAAAAGACATTATATTCATGTCTTTCACGATACTAATGAAGTACTCGGTTTCCTCCTCACTCCAAAAGTGTGGTGCTGTGCTGCCGCGTCTGGATTTCCCCATGCTTGTTTACCTCTGCTTCTGTGGTGTCCAGTGGGTTGCACGCGCTGCATACAAGTAGTTGCTATACTTCAAAAGACCAAGATTCCTTGCGGATAGGACATGCGCAGAACACAAAATAATGTTCCTTTCTATGGGGATATTCCGATGCGCATTTATATGACCTGATATTCGGGTTAGAAAAGGAGTAACCCAGGGGTCATATTCAGGTTTTTAAAAACCGGAATGTGAGCATATTCGGGTTTTTGCGGGTGTTTACATGGCTGTGCACAACCGGGTTATTGCTAATATTCCAGTTATGAAAGGGTTATTGGCTGCATGTAAACATAGTCACTGTGTCAGTTGCAAAAAACAAAAGGAAAAGGTATTTTGAACTTTGGGTGTAAAGTTTATCACCCTGGACTCCTGGTGTTCTCCGAGGCTGAAATCTGCTTACTGCTGGCGTGGTGTCTGTGTCCTCCTCCGTGTTCCAGCAGCCAGCGCTGGGGCATGTCTCTGCTGCACCTCCAAGCAGAAATCTGGATCTGGAAACAGATGTGCGTGCTCTGACCCTCTGTTCAGATCTCCGTGCGCTCGTTGGTGGATCCACCTGCTCTGGTTGCTCCTCCAGAACAAAAGAGGGATCATCTCTTGGAGGTGATGGTCTAGTGGTTAAGGTGTGGGGCTTGAGACCAGAAGATCCTTTGTTCAAATCCCAGCCTGACTGGAAAATTACTAAGGGCCCTTGGACAAGGTCTTTAATCCCCTATTGCTCCCAGTGTGTCGTGAGCGCCTTGTATGGCAGCACCCTGACATTGGGGTGAATGTGAGGCATAATTGTAAAGCGCTTTGAGCGTCTGATGCAGATGGAAAAACGCTATATAAATGCAGTCCATTTATCTCCTTCAGCACCAGAATTCTCACTGTCTGTTTCAGAGTCTGATAACACGCTGCGCGCTCCGTCTTCTTCCAGTTCAAAATATAACTGAACCGCTTGCTCCACGTTCATAAAACACCTAATTTTTACGAAAAAAAAAACAAATGACAGCAAAACACTAACCATACACGCTTTCCATCAGTAATAAAGAGAAAGCGACCACACAATCAGACCCACATGGAGTGGGTGGGCTGTGATCAAACACACATGGGTTGTTAACAAAATTTAAAAAGTGCTCTGAAGGTTGAAGTCTCTACATTCAACATGCATTTAAAGGGAGCCTCAGAGTGCAGCAGATTGAGTGGTACATCTGCTTAATTAGGTCATGTGACTTTTTACGTGAGGACGCGTCATTCGACTATCCGCTTAATTAGGTCATGTGACTTTTTATGCGAGGGTGCATCATTCGACTCCAGAGGGTTAAAACATTAACAACACTTAAACTAACATGAACCACAATAACAACCCCGAATTCCCATGGTGCATTTAAGCACAATGTCCATTGTTTACTAGTTAGCTAATATCGCTGATTTCACCTAAAATATTAGTTCTATCAATTTTCTGTTTTGGCGCTGTTCATACTTGACCCAGAATACATAAGCATACCAAATGGCAACTGTCAGCTATCCCCAGTTGAAGGCACGCAGAGCTTTTTGTTTTTTCTGCATTATGTTGCAAGCAGGTGCTTTTAATTTTTACACACGCACAAACAGATGGTAGCTACTACAAGCAGGTGCTTTTCATTTTTACACATGCACAAACAGAGACTGTGGTGGAAGGCATCAAAAGCAATATTTTTGTCACTCATGGTAATGACAAAATGACATTTAACTAAACTGACTAAACCAGTTGAGCAACAAAAATAAATCATTGAACTGCAAAATACAATAAATTAATAACACAAGACTGTAAAACTAACATGAACCACAAGAACAATATTTAAAACCCAAAACTCCCATGGTGCATTGCAGCACAATGTCTATTGTTTACCAGTTAGCTAAAATTGGTCATTTCTCCAAAAATATTAGGCCCATAAACTTTCCTTTTTCGCAGCATTCATCCTTGACCCAAAATATATAAGCATACCAAACTCCCCGGTTTCTACTTGATCAAAACTATACTCGCACACGCATGCACACAGAAGTCACGTAGCTATTATAATATACAGGGTGAACACAAAAACACTCCTTGGTTTCAAATATTTATAATATCAAAAGTCACATGAATAATTTTACAATTTTGAAAAAGAAGAATCTGCAAAAGAGAAAAAAACTTGATGAGTTTCTGCAACTGTTGATACCAAAATTGTTTTTGTGTTCACCCTGCAGATTGTGCTGTTTTGCACTGATTGAACATAGCTCTATTTCATTATTCATATTGTGAAAGCTGTGAGGACTTTCTCAATATTTGCACAAAATCTGAAAAGGAACTCTGGTTTTATGTTGTTTTGTTATTTTAGTGTGTGTTTGTGTATTGGTGGTGTTTGATCAACAATTAAACCATTAATCATCCTATTATCCTTGGGGTCAATTTGACCCCATTCAGTGTTTACCATTCAAAACATTTGAATGGTAAACTTTTTTTTTTTGCTTCATATTTCATGACTTTTCCTAATTTTATGGGTACAATTGATTAAGCATAAAATTATCATGATGATATTTTTTCAATGTGCTGAACACATATTGCACGCATTGGTGTTCCTCTGGGGTTTTAGCTATGTAAAACATGTTTGTGTGTGACCCATGTGTGATCTACCATCCCCACATCTGGCGGTGCAGAATTGATACTTTTGATTTGATACATGGCATGGGGGAAAGGAAACAATAATCTCATGAGAACGTTCCCGCACCATGGGCAATTTCAATTTTCAATTTATTTTCATTTATATAGCGCCAAATCGCAACAGAGTTGCCTCAAGGTGCTATACACAAGTAAGGTCTAACCTTACTAACCCACAGGGCAGCAGTGGTAAGGAAAAACTGAGGAAGAAACCTCAAGCAGACCAGACTAAAAGGGGTGACCCTCTGCTTGGGCCATGCTACAGACACAAATAAAAGAACTATTTGCAAAACGAATATACAGGAAATGCTGTTGGTGCACAGGACAGGGGGGTCTCCAGAACAAATACTACACCCATCTCTGGATGGAGCCACATCTAAACAGAGAGAAAAAGCAGAATAAGGCATCAGAAAGACAAGAAATACAGTATAATTTGTCAGCATTAAACAACAAGAAAAACAGGAAATACTAAAGTGATTGCCGGCCAGTAGCCCTAAGTTTCACTAAAAGAGCCAGAATTTAGGTAAAGTTGAGGCCGTGACACACTCCATATCCTAATAAAATGAATTAAAAGAGTAAAAAGCGTAGAACTATACTATGCCAGTATGCTAGCCATACGAAAGGGAAAATAAGTGTGTCTTAAGTCTGACTGTTTTGTTGATGCAGGGAGATCATTCCACAGAACAGGGGCACGATAAGAGAAAGCTCTATAACCCACAGACTTCTTATTCACCCTAGGGACACAAACTAGTCCTGCACCCTGAGAATGCAAAGCCCGGGCCGGTATGTAAGGTTTAATTAGGTCAGCTAGGTAGGGAGGTGCCAGTCTAAGAACAATTTTATAGACTAGTAGCAGAACTTTAAAATCTGATCTCACTGGGACAGGAAGTCAGTGAAGACATGCCAAAGTGGGTGTATTGTGGTCAAACTTTCTGCTTCATGTCAAAAGTCTGGCTGCAGCATTTTGAACCAATTGGTGAGCCCTAATTCTGGACTGCGGTAAACCAGAAAATCGAACATTGCAGTAGTCCAATCTAGAAGAGATAAAAGCATGGATCAGGGTCTCAGCATCAGTGATAGACAGGATGGGACGAATCTTTGCTATATTTCGCATGTGGAAGAAAGCAGTCCTCGTAATATTTCTAATGTGGAGGTCAAAGGACACCGTAGGATCAAACATTACCCCAAGGTTCCTAACTTTGTCAGTGTGATGTATGACACACGAGCCTAGGCTAAGCATTAATTGGTCAAATTGATGCCGATGTGTCACTGGACCAAGAACCATCATTTCAGTCTTATCAGAGTTTAAAAGTAGGAAGTTTCTAGACATCCAGCTTCTCACTGATGCAAGGCAATCTTCTAAGGTTTTTACTTGGATGAGATTACCAGCACTTATCGCCATGTATAACTAAGTATCATCAGCATAGTAGTGAAAGGTAACCCCAGAGTGCCGCAATATGTGCCCAAGGGGTGCTCTATAAAGGGAGAAAAGCAGGGGGCCTAAGATGGACCCCTGTGGAACCCCAGATTTCATGTCACTAAGGTTAGAGGTAGTGTTACTGTACAAAACACAGTTGCGTGACCTGCTACTCACATTTATGAAAGTCGACCTGATAGTTCCCACACTGTGGAATAGATTAAATAATACAGGGTATTTCTGCAAGGCCATTGATAGTTCTTGCAAAATAAGGGAGGAGCAAACGTATAAAAGCTTGCACGGCATCCCTCTATCCAAATCATTCCTCATTCTGCTCTGTGTATACTGAAATTTACACACTCTCTCTTTCTTCTCTCTGCCTCTTGAAAATGTCCCCTTACTGTCAGTGCTGTTTGGGACAGCTTTGACAGTGAAATTGACATAAGGCGCTTTTCCACTTCACAAAAGTAGCACTACTCGGCACTACTCGGCTCGACTCTACTCGGTTTTTTCGCTTTTCCATTAGGGTAGTTTTTAGTACCGGGTAGGTTTATTTGGTACCTGCTCGGGAGCGGTTCCAAGTGAGCCGAGCCGATACTAAAATGTGACATCAACAGGCTGCCGGCCACTGATTGGTCAGAGAACATCGTTACTGGATGAGTCATGAGTGCGCCGTCCGAGAGGAAAATCAAAACCCGTCATTTTTAAACAGTCACAGCGGCGTTACAGCGACCGTCGTTTTCTTAAGTTTCACGGCGAGTTTTTTTTTTTTACTCGCACAAAACCACACCGTGGTCTGTGGATGAGCTGCGGACGTTTATGTTTGGTGGCGGAGGAGAAAATACAGAGTGGATGAAGCGATCCGAAATGAGGCCGCACTCGGCTCACCGGACATTACAGTAACTCAGAGAACAGCTGAAAAAGCTTAAAAGTGATTAAAGGACCACAATGACCGGAGTAGGTCGGACCGTAAAAGGGCTGGAAACGGTACGACCACAGGAATGCTGTTTATAGACAACACCGGCGAGCAACGGGAGGCAGAATGACCGCGACTCATCTTTGTTGGAAGCGACGGATGGTAAGTGTTTTTGTGACTGTAGTCTGCTTGAAAGCACCGTTTAACGTTACTTATCCCATTGGTGGGAAGCACCACACTTTAACAAACTAAGATTGTGAGTCTAAACTTGTGTTAAAGTAACATCGTCTCATGTACGCGGACACAGTGAGCTAGCTGACTGCTAACTAGCGAGCTAGCTAACTCCGTGCTCCGCTTTAAAGTATTAACTTCTGACAGAAAAACACCTCAAGTCAGCAAGACAACAAACGTGTACATTTGACTCATTTAGTGCCATTACGGTGATTTTTTTTTTTTTGACATGTCGCCATTTTGTGTTTTTGTTGAAGAATCCAGTTCCATAAGCGAGAAGGGTTCGAACACCAGATTCAACATCTGTATCAACGTCCAGCACCACACAGGAACGTGTCATCACAGGTAAGAATAACGTGTATCACCTTAACTTTCCCAAATACGATATATATACAGGGTGAACCCCCCCTTCACCAAAAAAAAAAATCCAGAACCCATAAATATTGTCATAAATCCCACAAAGCTGGACCTTCCCAAAGTTTCAGTTATCTTGATCGCTTTGCATAAAAGTCATGTTCTTTCAAAATGATGCTCCAAATGATCTGATTTGTTGGAGGATAAGTTTGAAAGAACATAATTTTTATGCAAAGTGACCAAGATAACTGCAACTCTGGGGAATGATCATACAGAGATTGAAGGGTTTTTTTTTTTTTTTTTTTTAAACTTTCTTTCTCATTTCTACCTTAATTATTGTCCAGGCAAGAGATAAAGGGAGCCTGTTCCAGCAGGAGAATCTGACCATCTTGAGTGACATTGAGGCTGAAGCTGAACTGGTTTCAGTGTGATCGACACATCCGGCTGATCCTTGAGGAAGCAACGGTGGTGGAAGCTGCATTTAATCAGGCATATCTTGGCGTGCTGGGTGACCTTGTGCACGCGATGCATGACCGCATGTGACCTGCGCCCCCAACCCAGACTACAGACACATGAATCTTTTGTATAGTTTGTGTTGCTTTTTTTATGTGTGTGTATTTGCTGTTTTTTGTTGCAGTAAACAATTTGACTCATGTGACTCTATCATAATTTGTCATTTCATTCTGAGTCAACAGTAAAAAACATTTTGGTTCATTTCTAAGAATTTTTAATTTGGGTTTTAGCCTCTCCAGAAGACACTGCACACGACACCTGACTGAATCTTTACACAGATGCTGGAATAATCATGTCTAAATTTTACCAAATGGTATTTAACATAAACAAAAAGGTTTACTCACTTCAGTGAAAGCACCATTACATCAAGGAATTTTGAACAACCAGTTTTACTGTCTGTTACATTTACATTTATGACCCCATTAAATGTAAAACTTATTTTACTGTTGGATTATGCTTAAACAGCTTCTCAAACTGTTAGCCTTTAAATCAGTAAACCTTGGTAACTTTTACAAATCAAACTGATGTTACACAAAAGTGGAGACATTTTAGCAAAAAGTACAATAATTTATTCAAACTTCACAGTGAAACATAACTGGTGTATAACATGATGATGACAAAGGTGTCCCATTCTGTGGCATGAACCTCTGCAATGGTGACTCTGAGAAAACCATCTGAAACACACACATACAGCATACATATTTTAATTAGTGCTGTCAGGTTATTAAAAAATAATGTGATTACAAGGTTTGTGATTAGTTAATCTAAATTAATCATTTAATTGCAGGTATATTAAAAACCTCAGATCTGTGTGTGTTTGGGACATTTAATAATCAGGTAAAAAATGATCAGGGTTATTTTTGTTACATATCAAGGAGGTATTAAGCTGTAAATTGGTCTTAAATTGGGAGAACTGTCTAAGTGTAATTTGGATGGGTTAAATGCAGGCAAATTTCATTGTATTTGTGTGTACAATGACAATAAAAGGATATAAAGAATGTCTATAAAAACAGAATTGTGGTAGTTTGGAGGCTGATTCTTTCTGCACAATAATACTCCTTTAATAATTATCTTATTAGATTTCATATTTTAAATTTGTCCATTGAACATTAAAATCTGGATGAAAAACAAACGTTTTGAATGTGTTTTAAGCCTGTTCGAGTTCAGTGATGACGTTAATTAATGGTCATTAAAACCGAATCAACATTTTGTGCATGAACGTCAGTAAATGCACAAACGCCCACATTTGAGATTTAACAATAAGTTATCAAAGCAAGTTACTTTGGTAAAAAAAAGTATTGACATTAACACGTTTATTGCTCAGAAACGCGTCTTTATTCACAGACCAAGTCACTGACGTCAAAACAAAATGGAGCAAAGTGTGACTGAAGGCCTGATAGGTATTGTAATTAATCTAAATTAACGCTTTATTTTGACAGCCACAATTTTAATAGTTAATAGCGACAGCCTGCAGTTATTGATTATTTACGAGCTACTTAGGAAGCTAACGATTAGCTTACCGTCATGCTTTTCCTTTTCATCTCTAGCAGCTTGTATGTTCTCGTCTTCATCTTCATATGAATTCCCAAAGTCTTCTGTACGTCTCAAACATGTTTTTCTCGCCGCCAGCAACTTTCTCTTAAAAACTCACACAGCAGTAAACACAGGGAGTTCGCCATTGTTTATGTTTGTGTCGCGTATAAAACAACGTCACTGCAGTTTGCTCTGCTGACCCCGCCCACGTTGAAGAGGTACCATTTGCAGTGGAAAAGCTTGCGCTTGGAACCAGACCGAGTAGAGCCGAGTAGAGTAGAGCCGAGTAGTGCTGGAGCTTTGTAGTGGAAAAGTGGCTATAGAGGAGAATGTGTCTGAGACAAAGGATTGTTGAGGGGGACCCTGATTTTGAGGCATTCGCATCTGATGACAATGAGTCTTGATTTCGAGACTAGGTGGTGGTTGAATCTCCTGGATCCTTCACCTGCATGCAGACTTGCTCTGTGTCTTGACTTCCTGTTCCGGAGCACAGCGGTGTTCTGCTGTATCTGTTAGCTGTTTGAACTGAGCTGTTTGAGTTCTTTGAATTAACAGTCTTTTTCAAGACTTTTTTACTTTTTTTTACTTTTTCACCGTGCTCCAACGCCTAAAGAAGACCTCTAACGGTCGAAGCATCGCGACGGAGCACTTTTATCAGCTAACCTTCATCAGCGTTGGCAAGCTAACTAGCTTGCTAACGCTTTCGTTTTTATTTTTATTTTATTTTTTAGCACTGTTGTCATGCTGCTCCACAGCCTGCCTAGTGGATTTTTATTTTATTTTAGCGCTGTTGTCGTGTGTTACCTGTGCTGCTCCACAGCCTGCCTAGTGGATTTTTATTTTATTTTAGCGCTGTTGTCGTGTGTTACCTGTGCTGCTCCACAGCCTGCCTAGTGGATTTTTATTTTATTTTAGCGCTGTTGTCGTGTGTTACCTGTGCTGCTCCACAGCCTGCCTAGTGGATTTTTATTTTATTTTAGCGCTGTTGTCGTGTGTTACCTGTGCTGCTCCACAGCCTGTTCAGTGGATTTTTATTTTATTTTTTAGCACTGTTGTCGTGCGTTACCTGTGCTGCTCCACAGCCTGTTCAGTGGATTTTTATTTTATTTTTTAGCACTGTTGTCGTGCGTTACCTGTGCTGCTCCACAGCCTGTCCAGTGGATTTTTATTTTATTTTAGTGCTGTTGTCGTGTGTTACCTGTGCTGCTCCACAGCCTGCCTAGTGGATTTTTATTTTATTTTAGTGCTGTTGTCGTGTGTTACCTGTGCTGCTCCACAGCCTGCCTAGTGGATTTTTATTTTATTTTAGCGCTGTTGTCGTGTGTTACCTGTGCTGCTCCACAGCCTGTTCAGTGGATTTTTATTTTATTTTTTAGCACTGTTGTCGTGCGTTACCTGTACTGCTCCACAGCCTGTTCAGTGGATTTTTATTTTATTTTTTAGCACTGTTGTCGTGCGTTACCTGTGCTGCTCCACAGCCTGTTCAGTGGATTTTTATTTTATTTTTTAGCACTGTTGTCGTGCGTTACCTGTGCTGCTCCACAGCCTGTTCAGTGGATTTTTATTTTATTTTTTAGCACTGTTGTCGTGCGTTACCTGTACTGCTCCACAGCCTGTTCAGTGGATTTTCATTTTATTTTTTACCACTGTTGTCGTGCGTTACCTGTGCTGCTCCACAGCCTGTCCAGTGGATTTTTATTTTATTTTTTACCACTGTTGTCGTGCGTTACCTGTGCTGCTCCACAGCCTGTTCAGTGGATTTTTATTTTATTTTTTAGCACTGCTGTCGTGCGTTACCTGTGCTGCTCCACAGCCTGTTCAGTGGATTTTTATTTTATTTTTTAGCACTGTTGTCGTGCGTTACCTGTGCTGCTCCACAGCCTGTTCAGTGGATTTTTGTTTTGTTTTTTGGCACTGTTGTCGTGCGTTACCTGTGCTGCTCCACAGCCTGTCCAGTGGATTTTTATTTTATTTTTTAGCACTGTTGTCGTGTGTTACCTGTGCTGCTCCACAGCCTTTTCAGTGGATTTTTACCTGTGCTGCTCCACAGCCTGTCCAGTGGATTTTGATTTTGATTTTATTTTTTTTAGCACTGTTGTCGTGTGTTACCTGTGCTGCTCCACAGCCTGTCTAGTGGATTTTTATTTTATTTTTTACCACTGTTGTCGTGTGTTACCTGTGCTGTTCCACAGCCTGTCCAGTGGATTTTTATTTTATTTTTTACCACTGTTGTCGTGTGTTACCTGTGCTGCTCCGCAGCCTGTCCAGTGGATTTTTATTTTATTTTTTAGCACTGTTGTCGTGTGTTATCTGTGCTGCTCCGCAGCCTGTCCAGTGGATTTCTATTTTATTTTTTACCACTGTTGTCGTGTGTTACCTGTGCTGCTCCACAGCCTGTCCAGTGGATTTCTATTTTATTTTTTACCACTGTTGTCGTGTGTTACCTGTGCTGCTCCACAGCCTGTCCAGTGGATTTTTATTTTATTTTTTTTAGCACTGTTGTCGTGCGTTACCTGTGCTGCTCCACAGCCTGTCCAGTAGATTTTTATTTTATTTTTTAGCACTGTTGTCGTGCGTTACCTGTGCTGCTCCACAGCCTGTCCAGTGGATTTTTATTTTATTTTTTACCACTGTTGTCGTGTGTTACCTGTGCTGCTCCACAGCCTGTCCAGTGGATTTCTATTTTATTTTTTACCACTGTTGTCGTGTGTTACCTGTGCTGCTCCACAGCCTGTCCAGTGGATTTTTATTTTATTTTTTTTAGCACTGTTGTCGTGCGTTACCTGTGCTGCTCCACAGCCTGTCCAGTGGATTTTTATTTTATTTTTTAGCACTGTTGTCGTGCGTTACCTGTGCTGCTCCACAGCCTGTCCAGTGGATTTTTATTTTATTTTTTACCACTGTTGTCGTGCGTTACCTGTGCTGCTCCACAGCCTGTCCAGCGGATTTTTATTTTTATTTTTTTTAGCACTGTTGTCGTGCGTTACCTGTGGTGCTCCACAGCCTGTCCAGTGGATTTTTATTTAGCACTGTTGTCGTGCGTTACCTGTGCTGCTCCACAGCCTGTCTAGTGGATTTTTATTTTGTTTTAGCACTGTTGTCGTGCGTTGCCTGTGCTGTTCCACAGCCTGTCCAGTGGATTTTTATTTTTATTTTATTTTATTTTTTAGCACTGTTGTTGTGCGTTACCTGTGCTGCTCCACAGCCTGTCTAGTGGATTTTTATTTTATTTTAGCACTGTTGTCGTGCGTTACCTGTGCTGCTCCACAGCCTGTCTAGTGTCGGATTCCCTGTTTGGGAATCCGCTAGCTTAGCGTAGCTACTAGCTCTTAGCCGTTTTAGCATGGCGGCTTCTCCTGTCTCTCCCGTACTTTTCTGCTCTGGGTGTGAAATGTTTAGTTATTCCTCGGCCTCTTTTAGCAGTAACGGTACTTGTAATAAGTGCAGCTTATTCGTAGCTTTGGAGGCCAGGCTGGGCGAATTGGAGGCTCGGCTCCGCACCGTGGAAAATTCTACAGCTAGCCAGGCCCCTGTAGTCGGTGCGGACCAAGGTAGCTTAGCCGCTGTTAGTTCCCCCCTGGCAGACCCCGTGCAGTCGGGAAGGCAGGCTGACTGGGTGACTGTGAGGAGGAAGCGTAGCCCTAAACAGAAGCCCTGTGTACACCGTCAACCCGTTCACATCTCTAACCGTTTTTCCCCACTCGACGATACACTCGCCGAGGATCAAACTCTGGTTATTGGCGACTCTGTTTTGAGAAATGTGAAGTTAGCGACACCAGCAACCATTGTCAATTGTCTTCCGGGGGCCAGAGCAGGCGACATCGAAGGACATTTGAAATTGCTGGCTAAGGCTAAGCGTAAATTTGGTAAGATTGTAATTCACGTCGGCAGTAATGACACTCGGTTACGCCAATCGGAGGTCACTAAAATTAACATTGAATCGGTGTGTAACTTTGCAAAAACAATGTCGGACTCTGTTGTTTTCTCTGGGCCCCTCCCCAATCAGACCGGGAGTGATATGTTTAGCCGCATGTTCTCCTTGAATTGCTGGCTGTCTGAGTGGTGTCCAAAAAATGAGGTGGGCTTCTTTGATAATTGGCAAAGCTTCTGGGGAAAACCTGGTCTTGTTAGGAGAGACGGCATCCATCCCACTTTAGAGGGAGCAGCTCTCATTTCTAGAAATCTGGCCAATTTTTTGGGATCCTCCAAACTGTGACTGTCTAGCGTTGGGACCAGGAGGCAGAGCTGTGGTCTTATACACCTCTCTGCAGCTTCTCTCCCCCTGCCATCCCCTTATTACCCCATCCCCGTAGAGACGGTGCCTGCTCCCAGACCACCAATAACTAGCAAAAATCTATTTAAGCATAAAAATTCAAAAAGAAAAAATAATATAGCACCTTCAATTGCACCACAGACTAAAACAGTTAAATGTGGTCTATTAAACATTAGGTCTCTTTCTTCTAAGTCCCTGTTGGTAAATGATATAATAATTGATCAACGTATTGATTTATTCTGCCTAACAGAAACTTGGTTACAGCAGGATGAATATGTTAGTTTAAATGAGTCAACACCCCCAAGTCACACTAACTGTCAGAATGCTCGTAGCACGGGCCGGGGCGGAGGATTAGCAGCAATCTTCCATTCCAGCTTATTAATTAATCAAAAACCTAGACAGAGCTTTAATTCATTTGAAAGCTTGTCTCTTAGTCTTGTCCATCCAAATTGGAAGTCCCAAAAACCAGTTTTATTTGTTATTATCTATCGTCCACCTGGTCGTTACTGTGAGTTTCTCTGTGAACTTTCAGACCTTTTGTCTGACTTAGTGCTTAGCTCAGATAAGATAATTATAGTGGGCGATTTTAACATCCACACAGATGCTGAGAATGACAGCCTCAACACTGCATTTAATCTATTATTAGACTCTATCGGCTTTGCTCAAAAAGTAAATGAGTCCACCCACCACTTTAATCATATTTTAGATCTTGTTCTGACTTATGGTATGGAAATAGAAGACTTAACAGTATTCCCTGAAAACTCCCTTTTGTCTGATCATTTTTTAATAACATTTACATTTACCCTGATGGACTACCCTGCAGTGGGGAATAAGTTTCATTACACTAGAAGTCTTTCAGAAAGCGCTGTAACTAGGTTTAAGGATATGATTCCTTCTTTATGTTCTCTAATGTCATATACCAACACAGAGCAGAGTGGCTACCTAAACTCTGTAAGGGAGTTAGAGTATCTTGTCAATAGTTTTACATCCTCATTGAAGACAACTTTGGATGCTGTAGCTCCTCTGAAAAAGAGAGCTTTAAATCAGAAGTGTCTGACTCCGTGGTATAACTCACAAACTCGTAGCTTAAAGCAGATAACCCGTAAGTTGGAGAGGAAATGGCGTCTCACTAATTTAGAAGATCTTCACTTAGCCTGGAAAAAGAGTTTGTTGCTCTATAAGAAAGCCCTTCGTGAAGCTAGGACATCTTTCTACTCATCACTAATTGAAGAAAATAAGAACAACCCCAGGTTTCTTTTCAGCACTGTAGCCAGGCTGACAAAGAGTCAGAGCTCTATTGAGCTGAGTATTCCATTAACTTTAACTAGTAATGACTTCATGACTTTCTTTGCTAACAAAATTTTGACTATTAGAGAAAAAATTACTCATAACCATCCCAAAGATGTATCGTTATCTTTGGCTGCTTTCAGTGATGCCGGTATTTGGTTAGACTCTTTCTCTCCGATTGTTCTGTCTGAGTTATTTTCATTAGTTACTTCATCCAAACCATCAACATGCTTATTAGACCCCATTCCTGCCAGGCTGCTCAAGGAAGTCCTACCATTATTTAATGCTTCAATCTTAAATATGATCAATCTATCTTTGTTAGTTGGTTATGTACCACAGGCCTTTAAGGTGGCAGTAATTAAACCATTACTTAAAAAGCCATCACTTGACCCAGCTATCTTAGCTAATTATAGGCCAATCTCCAACCTTCCTTTTCTCTCAAAGATTCTTGAGAGGGTAGTTGTAAAACAGCTAACTGATCACCTGCAGAGGAATGGTCTATTTGAAGAGTTTCAGTCAGGTTTTAGAATTCATCAAAGTACAGAAACAGCATTAGTGAAGGTTACAAATGATCTTCTTATGGCTTCGGACAGTGGACTTATCTCTGTGCTTGTTCTGTTGGACCTCAGTGCTGCTTTTGATACTGTTGACCATAAAATTTTATTACAGAGATTAGAGCATGTCATAGGTATTAAAGGCATTGCGCTGCGGTGGTTTGAATCATATTTGTCTAATAGATTACAGTTTGTTCATGTAAATGGGGAATCTTCTTCACAGACTAAAGTTAATTATGGAGTTCCACAAGGTTCTGTGCTAGGACCAATTTTATTCACTTTATACATGCTTCCCTTGGGCAGTATTATTAGACGGTATTGCTTAAATTTTCATTGTTACGCAGATGATACCCAGCTTTATCTATCCATGAAGCCAGAGGATACACACCAATTAGCTAAACTGCAGGATTGTCTTACAGACATAAAGACATGGATGACCTCTAATTTCCTGCTTTTAAACTCAGATAAAACTGAAGTTATTGTACTTGGCCCCACAAATCTTAGAAGCATGGTGTCTAACCAGATCGTTACTCTGGATGGCATTTCCCTGATCTCTAGTAATACTGTGAGAAATCTTGGAGTTATTTTTGATCAGGATATGTCATTCAAAGCGCATATTAAACAAATATGTAGGACTGCCTTTTTGCATTTACGCAATATCTCTAAAATCAGAAAGGTCTTGTCTCAGAGTGATGCTGAAAAATTAATTCATGCATTTGTTTCCTCTAGGCTGGACTATTGTAATTCATTATTATCAGGTTGTCCTAAAAGTTCCCTAAAAAGCCTTCAGTTGGTTCAGAATGCTGCAGCTAGAGTACTGACGGGGACTAGCAGGAGAGAGCATATCTCACCCGTGTTGGCCTCCCTTCATTGGCTTCCTGTTAATGCTAGAATAGAATTTAAAATTCTTCTTCTTACTTATAAGGTTTTGAATAATCAGGTCCCATCTTATCTTAGGGACCTCGTAGTACCATATTACCCCATTAGAGCGCTTCGCTCTCAGACTGCGGGCTTACTTGTAGTTCCTAGGGTTTGTAAGAGTAGAATGGGAGGCAGAGCCTTCAGCTTTCAGGCTCCTCTCCTGTGGAACCAGCTCCCAATTCAGATCAGGGAGACAGATACCCTCTCTACTTTTAAGATTAGGCTTAAAACTTTCCTTTTCGCTAAAGCTTATAGTTAGGGCTGGATCGGGTGATCCTGGACCATCCCTTGGTTATGTTGCTTTAGACGTAGACTGTGGGGGGGTTCCCATGATGCACTGTTTCTTTCTCTTTTTGCTCCGTATGCATCACTCTGCATTTAATCATTAGTGATCGATCTCTTTTTCCTGGTTCTTTCCCTCAGCCCCAACCAGTCTCGGCGGGGGACTGCCCCTCCCTGGGCCTGGTTCTGCTGGAGGTTTCTTCCTGTTAAAAGGGAGTTTTTCCTTCCCACTGTGGCCAAGTGCTTGCTCATAGGGGGTCGTTTTGACCGTTGGGGTTTTTCATAATTATTGTATGGCCTTGCCTTGCAATGTGGAGCGCCTTGGGGCAACTGTTTGTTGTGATTTGGCGCTATATAAGAAAAAAGTTGATTGATTGATTGATCCTCCTGATGTCACTAAACCACCAGAAGACACGATCCCTTCCAAAAATGGAAAGATAACATGGTCTCTTTCCCCACTACAACAGCAGGGTAGACTTAGCACTGTTAATATTACCAAAATGGTTCAAAGGACCACCAGATATGCAGTCAGTCATGTTGAAGACATCAAGTCATTATTTGAGCTCTTCATAACAACATCAATTGAAAATATTCTTTTTGGGATGACAGATTTAGAAGGGAAGCATGTGTATGGGGACAGTTGGAAAGACTTGGATGTACTTGACTCAGAAGCCTACATTGGCCTATCATTTTGGTAGGAGTTTACAAATCAAAAGGTGAAGTACAGTAGTGTTCAGAATAATAGTAGTGCTATGTGACTAAAAACATTAATCCAGGTTTTGAGTACATTTCTTATTGTTACATGGGAAACAAGGTACCAGTAGATTCAGTAGATTCTCACAAATCCAACAAGACCAAGCATTCATGATATGTACACTCTTAAGGCTATGAAATTGGGCTATTAGTAAAAAAAAAAAAAAAAAGTAGAAAAGTGGGTGTTCACAATAATAGTAGCATCTGCTGTTGACGCTACAAACTCAAAATTGTTATGTTCAAACTGCTTTTTTAGCAATCCTGTGAATCACTAAACTAGTATTTAGTTGTATAACCACAGTTTTTCATGATTTCTTCACATCTGCGAGGCATTAATTTTGTTGGTTTAGAACCAACATTTTGCTTGTTTACAAGTATGCTTGGGGTCATTGTCTTGTTGAAACACCCATTTCAAGGGCATGTCCTCTTCAGCATAAGGCAACATGACCTCTTCAAGTATTTTGACATATCCAAACTGATCCATGATACCTGGTATGCGATATATAGGTCCAACACCATAGTAGGAGAAACATGCCCATATCATAATGCTTGCACCACCATGCTTCACTGTCTTCACTGTGAACTGTGGCTTGAATTCAGAGTTTGGGGGTCATCTCACAAACTGTCTGCGGCCCTTGGACCCAAAAAGAACAGTTTTACTCTCATCACTCCACAAAATATTCCTCCATTTCTCTTTAGGCCAGTTGATGTGTTCTTTGGCAAATTGTAACCTCTTCTGCACATCTTTTATTTAACAGAGGGACTTTGCAGGGGATTCTTGCAAATAAATTAGCTTCACACAGGCGTCTTCTGTCACAGCACTTACAGGTAACTCCAGACTGTCTTTGATCATCCTGGAGCTGATCAATGGGTGAGCCTTTGCCATTCTGGTTATTCTTCTATCTATTTTGATGGTTGTTTTCTGTTTTCTTCCACACGTCTCTGTTTTTTTTTTTTTTTTTTTGTCCATTTTAAAGCATTGGAAATCATTGTAGATGAACAGCCTATAATTTTTTGCACCTGCGTATAAGTTTTCCCCTCTCCAATCAACTTTTTAATCAAACTACGCTGTTCTTCTGAACAATATCTTGAACGTCCCATTTTCCTCAGGCTTTCAAAGAGAAAAGCATGTTCAACAGGTGCTGGCTTCATCCTTAAATAGGGGACACCTGATTCACACCTGTTTGTTCCACAAAATTGATGAACTCACTGAGTGAATGCCACACTACTATTTGTTGTGAAAGTGTCGTGACACGGACCCACAACAGGGGGCGTTAATGAACAGACAATGGATAAGCCAAAAAGTAACAATTTAATGTTGTGAATCGCACAATGAAGTACAGACAGTAACAATATGGTGGAATGTGTAGTGGATGAGTGACAGCTGTCACTCCCAGTCGCTCCGACGCCCTCTCGTGCTTGAAGCCCGCACTTCAAGCAGGGCGCCATCTTGTGGTGGTGGGCCAGCAGTACCTCCTCTTCAGCGGCCCACACAACAGGACCCCCCCCTCAACGGGCACCTCCTGGCGCCCGACCAGGCTTGCCCGGGTGACGGGTGTAGAAGTCGGCCAGGAGGGCCGGGTCCAGGATGAAGCTCCTCTTCACCGAGGAGCGCTCTTCGGGCCCATAACCCTCCCAGTCCACCAGATACTGGAACCCCCGGCCCTTTCGACGGACGTCCAGGAGCCGGCGTACTGTCCACGCGGGCTCCCAGTCGATGATCCGGGCAGGAGGCGGCGCTGGTCCCGGGGCACACAGTGGTGAGGTATGGCAGGGCTTGAGTCTGGACACATGAAAAACGGGGTGTATCCGCAGTGAAGCTGGCAGCTTCAGCTTCACTGCGGCCGGACTGAGGACTTTGAGTATGGTGAATGGTCCTATTTACCTGTCCTTAAGTTTCTGGGATTCCACCTGCAGGGGGATGTCCTTAGTGGATAGCCAGACCTCCTGCCTGGGCTGGTATGCAGGGGCCGGGGAACGCTGGCGGTCTGCATGGGCCTTAGCCCTCGTCCGGGCTCTGAGCAGGGCAGAGCAGGCGGGACGCCACACCCGACGGCACTTCCTCAGATGGGCCTGGACCGAGGGCACCCCGACCTCTCCCTCCACTAGCGGAAACAATGGGGGCTGGTACCCCAAACATACCTCAAACGGGGAGAGGCCGGTAGCAGATGAAACTTGGCTATTATGAGCGTACTCGATCCAGGCCAGATGGTCACTCCAGGCCGTCGGGTGCGCGGAGGTCACGCAGCGGAGGGCCTGCTCCAGTTCCTGGTTCATCCGCTCTGCCTGCCCGTTCGTCTGGGGGTGGTACCCAGACGAGAGACTGACGGTGGCCCCCAGTTCCCTGCAGAAACTCCTCCAGACCTGGGAGGAGAACTGAGGACCACGATCCGAGACAATGTCCGATGGAATCCCATGCAGACGCACGACATGGTGGACCAGGAGGTCTGCAGTCTCCTGGGCCGTCGGGAGCTTCGGGAGGGCCACGAAGTGGGCCACCTTGGAGAACCGGTCCACTATCATGAGGATGGAAGTCATGCCCTGGGACAGCGGGAGGCCCGTGACAAAGTCCAGGCCAATGTGAGACCAGGGGCGATGAGGCACGGGCAGAGGCTGGAGGAGGCCTTGGGCCTTGTGGTGGTTGGCTTTGCCCCAGCACAGGTGGTGCAGGCCTGGACATACTCCCGGAGATTGGCTTCCATACACGCCCACCAGAAACGCTGCCGGACCACTGCCACGGTCCTTCGCACCCCTGGATGACAGGAGAGCTTGGAACCGTGACAGAAGTCAAGGACCACAGCCCTTGCCTCTGGTGGGATGTACAATTTGTCCTTCGGACCTGTTCCCGGGTCCAGGCTCCGTGTCAGGGCCTCCCGGACGGTCTTCTCCACGTCCCAGGTAAGGGTGGCCATGACAGTGGACTCGGAGATGATGGTTTCAGGGGGGTCTGACAGCTCGGTCCTGACCTCCTCTTCATGCATCCGGGACAGGGCGTCAGATCGTTGTTTTTTTGTCCCGGGGCGGTAGGTTATCCGGAAGTCAAAACGCCCGAAGAACAGCGACCAGCGGGCTTGCCTGGGGTTCAGACGCCTGGCGGTCCGAATGTACTCCAGGTTCCGATGGTCCGTGAAAACCGTAAATGGTACCGATGCTCCCTCCAACAGGTGTCTCCACTCCTGAAGAGCCTCCTTCACCGCAAGAAGTTCCCGATTGCCAACGTCATAGTTCCGTTCAGCTGGGGTCAACCTGCGGGAAAAGTAGGCACATGGATGGAGAACCTTGTCGGACTCCCTGCTCTGGGATAGCACGGCTCCTATCCCTGAGTCAGAGGTGTCCACTTCAACTACGAACTGGCGATTGGGATCGGGTTGCACCAGAATCGGTGCAGTCGAGAACCGGCGTTTCAACTCCCTAAACACGGCTTTGCACCGATCCGACCAGGTGAAGGGGACTTTTGTGGAGGTCAGGGCTGTCAGGATGCTAACTACCTGACTGTAGCCCTCCGGTAGAAATTTGCAAAACCGAGGAACTGTTGTAGTTTCCTACGGTTTGTTGGTTGGGGCCAATCTCTCACTGCCGCAACCTTGGCCGGATCAGGGGCGACGGAGTTGGAGGAGATTATGAACCCCAGGAAGGACAAAGAAGTGCGGTGGAACTCGCACTTCTCACCCTTCACAAACAGCCGGTTCTCCAACAACAGCTGTAGGACCTGACGTACATGCTTGACATGGGTCTCAGGATCCGGAGAAAAGATGAGTATATCGTCCAGATATACGAAGACAAACCGATGCAGGAAGTCCCGCAAGACGTCATTAACCAACGCTTGGAACGTCGCGGGCGCATTGGTGAGGCCGAACGGCATGACCAGGTACTCAAAGTGACCTAACGGGGTGTTAAATGCCGTCTTCCACTCGTATCGGATCCGAACCAGGTGATAAGCATTCCTAAGATCCAATTTCGTGAAACTTTGGGCTCCATGCAGGGGCGTGAACACTGAATCCAACAGAGGTAACGGGTATCGGTTGCGAACCGTGATCTCGTTCCGCCGTCCTTCTTGCCCACAAAAAAGAAACCAGCACCCATCGGGGAGGTAGAGTTCCGGATCAACCCGGCAGCTAACGAGTCCCGGATGTAGGTCTCCATTGATTCGCGTTCCGGACGTGAGAGGTTGTACAGCCTGCTGGACGGGTACTCAGCGCCCGGTATCAAATCAATGGCACAATTGTACGGACGGTGTGGGGGCAGCGTGAGTGCCAGATCCTTGCTGAAGACGTCAGCAAGGTCATGGTACTCGGCTGGCTGTGGAGCGTGGGGAAGACGGCTCCCTTTCGGACCCGGGAGGAAGAGGGACGGCTTGTGCCTGACCACGCCCTTCATCTCGCTCCTGTCGGTGTTCTGTTAATCGGTTGTCTAACCGTATAACTAGGTCGATAAGCCCATCTAAATCCCGCGGCTCGTCCTTCGTCACCAGGTGCTCCTTAAGGACCAGAGACAGTCCGTTTACAAAGGCGGCGCGGAGCGCAACAGCATTCCAGCCGGCTCGCGCTGCCGCAATGCGGAAGTCAACTGCATACTTCGCTGTGCTCCGACACCCCTGTCGTATCGACAGCAGCACGCTTGAAGCGGTCTCGCCTCTATGAGGATGGTCGAACACCTGTCGGAACTCCCTCACAAACTCAGTATAAATTGTTAGGAGCCGTGAATTCTGCTCCCAGAGCGCCGTAGCCCAGGCGCGTGCCTCTCCTCGAAGCAAATTTATAACGTAAGCCACCCGGCTAGCGTCTCACGCGTACATGACGGGACGCTGTGAAAAGACGAGCGAGCACTGTATCAAGAAGTCCACGCACGTCTCCACACAGCCTCCGTACGGCTCCGGAGGGCTTATGTATGCTTCAGGGGAAGGTGGGGGGGTACATTGAACGACCAGTGGAATGTCTGTCTCTGGCATACGGTCAGCAGGAGGAGGTGCTGCAGCAGCGCCCTGAGCATGCGCTTCCACCTGGGCGGTGAGAACCTCCATCCATATGATTGAGAATAATGCTCTGTTCGGTGACTAAGTCCAACCGAGCAGTAAAAGCGGTTAAGATGTGCTGCAGCTCACCTAACAGACCTCCTGCTGGCGCCTGTGCACCTCACTCTTCCATTGGCTGTTCAAGCGATGGTTGACGCCCCTCGGGATCCATGACGCTGGCCAAGAAATCCTGTTGTGAAAGTGGCGTGACACGGACCCACAACAGGGGACGTTAATGAATGGACAATGGATAAGCCAAAAAGTAACAATTTAATGTTGTGAATCGCACAACGAAGTACAGACAATAACAATATGGTGGATTGTCAATTATACACAAGGTGACGTGTGGGCAGGCTCGACGATAGAAGACGTCTGGCGAGAGAAGAGCCGGATCCCACACAGCTTCCACCACCAACGGAGCTGAAGAACACCGGAGCCGCCAAGCCCTGCGCCCCAGGTGGCCACTGTCTTCAGCAGTCAGACCCGGTACTGCTGGCAGAGAACAGAGACAGTACTGATGAGTGTGAGTTCGCACACTCAGTAATCCCACAGTCAGTGTTTAGTTAGGAGGGAGAACCTCCACCTCCGAATCACACACTCGTGCAGCTCCTGAGACAACCACTTATCTGGGTGGGGTGGGAGGCGAAGCCGTCGCAGTCCACACCAAACGCCAACTTAGCAGACAGGGTATCCGTCCCAGGAAAACGGCTGCAAAAGAGATCAGACTAATGCTCGAATTAAGGTTCAGCAGAGAATTACCTGAATGGTAGCTGATTTCTCGGCGGGGAGGTGGAGTTGCAGTCCGGCCTTTATGGTGGTGGTGATGTGTAGTGGATGAGTGACAGCTGGTACGGATGATGAGTGACAGCTGTCACTCCCGGTCGCTCCGACGCCCTCTCGCGCTTGAAGCCCGCACTTCAAGCAGGGCGCCATCTTGTGGTGGTGGGCCAGCAGTACCTCCTCTTCAGCGGCCCACACAACACTATTATTGTGAACACCCCCTTTTCTACGTTTTTTACTAATAGCCCAATTTCATAGCCTTAAGAGTGTGCATATCATGAATGCTTGGTCTTGTTGGATTTGTGAGAATCTACTGAATCTACTGGTACCTTGTTTCCCATGTAACAATAAGAAATATACTCAAAACCTGGATTAATCTTTTTAGTCACATAGCACTACTATTATTCTGAACACTACTGTAACAGCAAGCCTTTGGAATGCTGAGACTGGAAGGGCAATATTTCCAGCCACCATGTCCAGAGGAGAGGTGAGTGAAACTTTGTAGTGACTAACCACAAGTATCTTACAAAAAAGGAGATAAAATAAGTAAAGAAATGTGTTTGAGAGAGGAAAGGAGTTGTCAAAAACATAAATCAATATGGTTCATTCTGTGAGAGTCATGAACACAGGTGCCAAAAAGGGGAGAATAAGGATAAGCATTTTAGAGGCCCATGATTGACAGAGGCCCAGAGACACTCCTGATATAAGTATAACACTAATTAACATCACTTTGAGGAGACAGATGAGTATTCATTAGTAAAATCACCTGCTGGAGTCAGTGGCTGCAAAGAAAACCTTCACCCTCTTGGCCCTTTCTGGAATACTTTGGACACCACTGGTCTAGAGTATCAGTATTGTGTTTTTAGTGTTCCCTACCAAGTAAATGTCAAACCATGTTTTTCTGTTCACAAATATGGGAATGATAGTCAAAAATATCATTAAAATGCATAGTATTATATAAAACAGTATCAAAATTTTCCACTGGCCTAGTGGCCGGCTGTGGGGAGACCCACTACAATTTCTCTTCATGGGGCCCAAAATTCCTGGCAGCACCCCTGTTCATGAATATGCACCCCAAATTAGAAAAGATCAGGATGAAAGATTTTCAAGATACACTAACTCTAAAACTGAAATTTTGACCTGATGGTGGCGCTGCAGGAAAGGTAATATTATCACCAAAACCAGTTGGTTCTTACTCTTGTGGTCATTGATGTTGTCAGTAAATTTGAGAAGATTTGGATGAAAACTTTTCAAGCTAAATTAATTCTAATTTAAAGGTTTGGCCTGATGGTGGTGGTACAGGACAGACCAAGGTTTCATTATTAAGGGGTGATTTATGTATTCAACAAACAAAGTGCCTGACTCAAAAACTTGGTCAACAGTTTTCTGTAAATTATTTTGTGTATGCAAATTGACCACAATTGAGTAAAATGTGTTTGTAATATTTGAGGATGGTTAAGGTCTGTCATACAGCTGTTCATGTTTGGGGCAGTGTGTCCGCAGAGGGATGGGGGGAGGGCAGCAAACCGTAATCTCACCTTGGGCAACAGAGCCGGTGTCACAGACCAAACAATCCCCTCTAAAAATTGGTCCACCATGCCTTCACTGTGCCTTCACTGCACATGCGTTTGAGACTGACTCTCTGATTCTGACTCTTTGCACCCAAACCGATCAAAGGGCATAATGTGATTATTAACCACCAGATGGCAAAGTAAAACCTCTTAAATTATTCTGAAGTCAGTTTTAAGCAGAAACGAGGCGATAATCGGTGAATCGCTACTGACGTTACGAACTGACGTAGGTGCAGCAGCACGTCAGACTCAGACGTTGGCGACACCAGCTCTGGGTGTGTTACAGCATGTATTGTCACAGGGCATATTTTGCCGCCACAACGATATTTGCCGATGTTCAAAGGCACTGGCAGATAATGACGCCAGCACATATTGTCCCAAGCGACAATTATATACTGACAATCAAGGCACATATCGTCGCTGGTCATCAGAGCAAGAAGTAAAACTTATTAAACTGTGTTGAACTTATTAAACTATTTTAAGTATGAATTTTTTCTCTCTCTCTGTCTCATGCACACACACACACTCACTGGCTCTCATTACATCCACCAAGAACGTAATAAAATCAGCATTTATTTATTTAAGATGCTGATTAAATTCAGCGGGTGGTGTTGTTTGATCTGAGGTCATAGCCCAAAGGTGTTGTTTTTTTGTTCTTGTTTTTAATTTTTTTGCAAGTGGCCCCCAGGGGTGTTCATGGCGCTCTCAGGAGGACAGGGCGGCGGGAGAGGGTGGGAAGCCCGCGGGAGGCTGCAGGAAACACCATTGCCAGAGACCGTTGTGCATTGACCGCTAACCCATGACGCGAGCAGCCGGCGCATAGAGGTCTAAAAAGTAGGCTTCCCGTGGATGCGCACCAGGTTTGGTTCTGGCGTTTTATCGCTGTGAGCGCATGCAAAGTGTCATATTTATTTGCTTGCACGTCTTCTCCACAGCGTCAGGACTTTTCGCAACCAGTGCGCACAGGACTGAGGAAGATGATTCAATCCATCTTGTATTGACTGGTGATGTGTAATGTGGAGGTGCTGTTGCACAGGCTGCGGAACACCACATTGTTTCAGCATGACTTTTAACACTCAGATGTTAGTGAATTATTCAAAGTGCTCGGGTGATATTGGCTCAGTAATAATAATAATAATGCTTCTGCTGCTGATGGAGGTGACAAAGCAGGGCGCACGCCGGAGACCCTGAACCGTTGCACTGTGCATAAGCACGGTGACTATTTTGGATTGACAAGCTTGGGTTTGCCAAAGCGCACAGTTGAACAGAAAATGACTGTCGCGTGGTGATGTGATCCCCAAAGAGCGACTTAAGGACATTTAAACAGGTGCTTTTTGCTGTGAAGTTCCGTTAAGCGTGCACAATAATATATTGTCGTGTACGACCAGACGAGGATGATTCAGGCTGCAGCAGGTGGAACAATCACATGGGGATTTACACTGCGCTGACAGTTGTTGCACTGATCCACAGATTTACCCTCGAATCCAACCAGCTTTTATGCATGAGGTGCGCAGATCTAATTTGAGCAAGTCTCTCTCGCTCTCTATTATTGATTGATTTGGCAAAATATGTGATATGAAATAACAATGGGAAAATACATACAGTACATATACTTGCTGAGGATGGCACGAAAAAGCACAGACTTATTTCCATCATGGTCCCCATGACAACACAGAAAACAACAAAGCCAAAAAAAATGGTTATAACGCCATCTATATACATAGATTAATAAAATACAAAATTATTATGACCTCTCTGTCTCTCAGTCTCTCTCACACACACACAAAACTGTAGCAGCACATCATGACAATATGTACCAATGTTCATGGCACATATTGTTACTGGTTCAGTGGATTGTATGTAGTAACACACCTGGCACATTTTGTCCCTGGCGACAATATGTGCTGTAACAGGGTAGAGGTAAGACTTGTTGGTCATTGTTATAATGGCAGAGCTGAGGTCTGAATGATTTCTGTCTTTCTTCAAGATGTAATAGCTTTAAATTCAGCATCCAGTCTCTGATTAATGTGATAGAGCGTCAAAGATAAAAGCTCTTTGAAGCATCTATCTAGTTCCATCTGTCACTTCAACTCTATTTCCCTTCCAGATAACACTTCTCTCTGCAGGACAACACACTTAATGTCTCTCTAACTCCCTTTTTCCTTCTGCCTTTACTTAACATTTCTTTGCAGCTGATGCTGATTTTCTCATGCATGAGACATCTCGAATGCTTTCATTTGCAAGAAAAACAAAAGCATGAGTAGTGTGTGCCCATCTTGCTATCTGTGTATGTAAACTGTTTCAAGAGAGGGCCCCATGCTGTGTGTGTAATATCTTGTTTGTACATGGTTCCGAACATCTTTGGCCACTGCAGAGAGGAAATGAGATATAGAGAGAGAGATGGAGAGGTTGAAAAAGACAAAAAAGACTGAGAGAAAAGGAAAGGATGGCACAGTGATAACAAAAGCATCTCAGATTTCACACACGCATATTTCATCAATCATGTGAATAAGTCATGGTGATTATGCATGGCGGCGGCAGGCCGAGGGGGGCTGATTAACATACACTGTAAAGGCTGCTTTAGTTTCTGTCTGCTGTTAGCCTCACACACTCATAAAGTGTGTCTACACACACACAAAACACAGATGTGTGATTATTATACACACACACACACACACACATATATATATATATATATATATATATATATATATATATATATATATATATATATATATATATATATATATATATATATATATATATATATATATATATATGTGTGTGTGTGCCCAACCTTTTTTGAACCAAGATCTACTTTTAAACTTGACAGTGTATCAAGATCTACCAAGCCATATCGAATGCCATAGTATCGCCACAATTTATTGTGCGCCAATATAATAACACAATTTTCTGGCACAAAGATAAAGTTTTAACAATAATAATACATTATAGAAGTAAATTTGCATGGTGCAAACAATCACAAGTAGGCTGAGCATTGGCGCAACAACCCAAATTATACAGTGCCTAATTCAAGTTGGAAAAGTTGTTCACTACCTTAGTGGAACTTCTGGCACTGAGAGGAGGCAGCTAGTGTCTCATAGGTCAGACAGTAGGAGCTGAGTGCCAGCCGTAAGCAGGCCGCAAGGTGGTCATCAGTCATGACTCATGATGGATCTGTATTTTGACTTTTGCAGTCAAATTCTGTGCAGTCTGTCTGAGGTTGGCATACTTCTCTTTCTGCATTAGATTCCAGAATTGGACATTCATGCTCTGGATTTGAGCTCAGTTGCATGGTGGCTTAGTGGTTAGCACTGTTGCCTCACAGCAAGAAGGTCATGGGATAATTTCCCACCTGTGGCCTTTCTGTGTGGAGTTTGCATGTTCTCCCTATGTTTGCGTGGATTTCCTCCAGGTGCTCTGGTTTCCTCCCACATTTAAAGATATGCAGATTAGGTGAATTGGAAACTTTAGAATTGCCCAGGTCTCCCTTGCAAAAGAGATATTGATCTCAGTGGGACTAACCTGGTTCAAGGTTAAAAAAGGTCGTTTTTCAGTGGGAGGACCTCATTCTCAATAACACAGCTATCCACATTGAAGAGTGATGCCACTTTGGACGTTATACAATCCACATCTATTTTTTCCCCAAATGGAAAACAGATAAAAATGACAACAGGATCAATGAATGCAAAGTCAGTAAAGCGACTCTCAAATTCTGACAAGATGCTCTGCATTGGATCATCATAATGTGCACTCTCAAGCTCCACACAGTCTTTGCCCTGACGCTTAAGTTCTGTGTCCATGTGGGGAAAGATCCACAGGTGACACTGTTGCAACCTGCTTGATAGCAGGTGTAACTTGCTTTTAAACGTGGTCACAGAGATGATCATGTTGATGATGTGTGTGACTTTACCCTGCAGCTCTAGATTCAAGCAAAACAAACACCACTATGTTTAGCTAAACACCTCCTCTGGTAGTCTGAGTGCACACGGTGGTTGGGGCGTGCAATACCACATTTCATATAGCACCAAAACTACATGCTAAAAAGAACTATTGAATGGTCAATGAAACACAATAGCAAATGGTTTGAATGATCCATGTCACGTGACATACAAGCCACCAATCAAATGACAAGGATCCACTCAGCCGTTATATAATAATTATTATTACCAGTCAGTAGATTACAACAGATTAATGGTTAACACTGTTGCTTCACAGCAAGAAGTTCTGAGGATCACTCGCACCTGGTCCTTTCTTTGTGGAGTTTGCAGATTCTCTATGTGTTCGTGTGGGTTTCCTCCATGTGCTCCGGCTTCCTCCTTCCAAAGACATGTTGGGTGACTAGGGAACTTTAAATTGGCGATAGGTGTGATTGAGAGTGTGAATGTCTTTGTCTGTCTATATGTGGCCCTGGAATAGACTGGCATTCTGTCTAGGCCAAACCCCATCTATTGTCCTATGACTGCTGGGCCAGGCTCTAGCCCCCCACACCCACCCTGTGAGCCTTGATTGGAGTGAGCAGTTACAGAAAATGAATGAAATAATAAATTATTTTTACCAATGCACTGCAGACAAATCATATGATCAGCATATCATCTTTTCATATTATCATGTTTTCAGCCAGGCATGAAATCAGCTGATTAGACTTTAGCTGTTTCATCTATTTTTATCTATCTATTTCTGTATGTTAGTGAGGACTGGGTTTTCATCCCCTGCTGACCGATGCCCTGAAGGGGGATTATGTTGTGGCGACCTAAGTCTGTCCATCCCACAAAGGGTATAAGTGTTCTGAAATCAACTCCTCTCACATTTTAGGAGGAATTTTGTGAAACTTGGTGCAAGTCCTTGTTATAGGTTGGTGATAAGCATATTATCATATTGTTCAAGTTGGGCCCATTTTACCAGAGTTATGGCCCTTGATTAACAAATCGAGACTGTCAGTTTCCTGAGGGGGTGTCTGAAATTAACTACTCTCACATTTTTAGGAGGACTTTTGTTCAACTTGGTACAAGTCCTTGTTATATTAGACAAATATTGAAAGTTTATGAGTTCAATGGTACGAATATTTCATGATGTGAAAGCTGGAACATACCATTCAACGAGGCAAAGCCGATCTGAATGGTATGGAATGGTGAAAGCTGGAACATACTTACGGTATGTTCCAGCTTTCATCGAATGAAATATTTGTTCCATTGAAAGAATGTAAAAACATTCATTATTTGTTTTATATAACGACTAAAATAGATCCTTACCATTTGATATTTTATTAATTTATAACCAACAGAAAAGGGACTTACATTTTGGTGTTCCACTGTAATGTGTAGTCCAGTGATGCTGTGCACTAACTTCGGACTTCCATAAAAAAAGACTTTGTGTAGTTCCTCAGTCCAGCCAAAAATCACATCAGCGTTTCATGTGAACAGGTCTTCATGCATCTAGATGGCTTACAGCGGAGTGGATTTTGTGTGTGTGTGTATGTTACAATTAGCAGCGTCATTTAGCTCAATCAAATCATCATGTCATTGTCCCCCACGCGCGCGCACACATGCAACCGGGTTGGTCGACTGTGTACGTCCTCAGTGCAGTGAAAAAAAAAATCACATCAGAAATGAGTCCAGTTTTTTTTTCTTTCTTCCTGCTAACAGTCTCCAGATAGCACAGTGAATTTGTGTTGTGTGTGTGTGTGTGTGTGTGTGTGTCTCACAAGCATCGTCAGTTAGGTCAATCAAATTATGTCTTGGGAGAGTCGTTGTCCCCCGCACGTGTGCGCGCACACACGCAGCCTGGTCGGCGCTTGTGCATGCGTGTACTACCAAAAAAAAAACTGTTTACATCCTCAGTGCAGCAAAAAAAAAAGTCACATCAGAAATTAGTGCAGCTTTTCTTTCTTTCTTCCTGCTAACAGCCTCCAGACAGCACAGTGGATTTGTTTTGTGTGTGTGTGCGTGCGTGCGTGTGCACGACCACGTGCGCACATGTGCATATGCGATCACGTGTGCACAAGGATGTGCACGCGTGACCACGTGCGCACATGTGCATACGCGATCACGTGTGCACAAGGATGTGCACGCGTGCATGCAGAGTGCGATGGTACGAAACTTATGGAACCAAATTTGCACTCTAAATGGAACCGAGCTACACTCTAAATGCAATGCAACACAAATGGGATGAATTTATCCAAGGCATGTGACATACAAAGCACCAATCAAATAAGGATCTACTCAGCCGTTTGCCTCATTGAATGGTATGTTCCAGCTTTCACTAAATTAAATATTCCTTCCAATGAAAGAATGTAAAACAGTCATTATTTGTTTTATATAACAGCTAAAATAGATCCTTGTCATTTGATAGTTTATTAATTTACAAACAACAGAGAACAGACTTGCATTGTAGGAGTCCAAATTGCAATGATGTAGTCCATCAGGCCGTGCACTAACTTTGTGTGTTTCCAAAAGAAAAAAAAAGACTTTGTGTAGTTCCTCAGTCCAGCGAAAAATCACAGCTTTTCAGCTTTTCATCCTAACAGCTCTTCATGCCTCCAGATGGCTTACAGCGGAGTGGAATTGTGTGTGTGTGTGTGTGTGTGTGTGTGTGTGTGTGTGTGTGTGTGTGTGTGTGTGTGTGTGTGTGTGTGTGTGTGTGTGTGTTAGAAGCAGTGTTGCCACAGTTACTTTGAAAAGTAATCGAATTACTGATTACTGATTACTCCTTGAAAAAGTAACTTAGTTACTTTACTGATTACTCAATTGGAAAAGTAACTAAGTTAGATTACTAGTTACTTTTTTAGTTACTTTCCCCAGCTGCCAACAACAACCCTCTGCCACCTCAACATGACAATGATACTTGTTTTGCCAAAACTCATTTTATAGTCACCCTTTCTTGACTTCAATGAAAATAAATACTTGTTTTATAAAAAGTAAAATAAAGACCTCGTTCTTGACCTCATATTTAACTGTTGACAGCACTGTAACCGTAAAACCTGCAATTTCTAACCTACATTGTTTATAAATGTAACTATTAAATTCTTTCTAATATTTTTCTAACATTTAAATTCTCTCTAAACATTTTACTTGTCGAAATTATTATTATTTTAAGTAGTATTAGTAGTTGTAGTAAAAAAACAGCTTCAAAACTGGACCTTCAAACTAGGGGTGTTGTGGGGGGGGGGCACATCCCTGCCCCATGGCTCCATTCCATCTGGATTCGCCCCTGCTTTGGCGTTTGAGCACAAAGAATGGATAACATTTATTTATGCAGGAAACATGACAGATTTACAGGTAAGAAAGTTGTATTGTGTTTTCACATCATGTGGTCCTCAGAAAGAGAGTTTAGGTGCATTTGAGTGGAAAATAGTGTTAGTTGTTGATGCGTCGCGGAGGATCAGCTGTTTTTAGCAGCAGATACGGAGCGGCTCTGAGAAAAAAAGCATAAAAATGTCTTTGTAAAGCTCAGTGCAGGTGTGCTGTTGTCACCGCGCTGAGGACGAGTCATAGCTGCTGCAAAAAACCACGGATGAAAAGCTCGCAGCCCGCTTAAAGTGGGCAGTTCAGTCAAACCCCGACCTCCTGCCCATGGACCAAGTTTAATGCTGCTATCGACCCACAATGCAAAAGTAATAGTAACGCACAGTGACATGGAGAAGTAACTTTAATCTGATTACTGATTTGGAAAGATTAACGCGTTAGATTACTCGTTACTAAAAAAAGTGGTCAGATTAGAGTAACGCGTTACTAAGTAATGCGTTACCGGCATCACTGGTTAGAATACGCTTTTTTTTTCCCCTCTGCGGACAGTATTTGGGCTGCGCGCTATGACGTCATTTGTTTGCGCACAGCGGGTGGGTATAGCCAGATACCGTCGACGTAAATCTACGATACCGGCCTAGCAACGCCCCGGTAAAGTGATAATAATAATACAATAACATGCTTTTGGAGGGCGGTATGCATTTTCAGAGACCCGACGTTCATGCCCAGTTGCCCAAAATGACAGATATTTGCCCGAGTTAGACGAGGGCGATTATCTGTCATTGCGGGCGACGGCATGGACGGCGGGACTCAGAAAATGCATACCACATGACAACAGCATGTTATTTGCATTATTATCACTTACTGAGATACACAACACGTAACACGTACATAAAAAGTTGGCTGACTTTAACTTTTGTCGTGTTGGCTGGCGCGCGCTGTTCTCCAAATTCAGCAGTGAGCCCTCATCAAGCTGGCTGCTTTAGCTGCTGTTCATTGTCATGCTATCCATGAGAAAATCATCCGGAATATCCATATTGGGACCAACACACACTTCTTGCCTTTTTATCTTTTCCTCTGTGGACAGTTTTTTTTTTCTCTCTCTCTCTGCAGGCAGTTCTTGGGCTGCGCGCTATGACGTCATTTGTTTACGCACAGCGGGCGGGTATAACCAGGTAGCGTCGACGTAAATCTACGCTACTGGCCTAGCAACGCTTCGGTAAAGTGATAATAATAACTAATAACTGCTTTATAAAAAAAAGTAAAGTAAAATATTGTATTTTTATACTCAAATAAATAGGTTGCAGATTTTACGTTTTCCATCATAAATGCTAGATTTCTTTTCTCTCTCTCTCTCTCTCTCTCTCTCTCTTTCTCTGATACATAATGTAAACTCATTTGGTAACCAGGCTGAAGTTGTGTTTCGCCATCTGACTGGGACCCATTAGGGCCTCCTGACAGGGGCCTTGGTGAAATAAGTGAAATTAATGGAGCTCCTTTCATGTCGGACAAGGCCGCGGCACCCCTTTCACACTGCGTACAGTCACAGAAAAGTCAATACTTTTTTATTACTCCTCGCTTGCCCTACATTCCCCACTACAAGTGCTCTGCTCACTAATTGGTTTCAGTTTGCAGAGAGAGAGAGAGAAAGGAGAGAGAGAACTCTATTCCAAAGAATACTGAAGCAAATAAATCAATCTGATATATATTTTTTTCCTACATGCTGTCTTTTTACATCATGTAACATCATGACAGAGAGAGGTAGCGATGAGAGCGAAACACAGGAGAGGGTAAATGCCTGGTGAGAGTGTGCCTGCTCCCCCGAGAACATAATGATATCTTGGAGCCTTTTAATGGAGACGTGTGGTTAAAGTGGTCTGAGACTCTGGCCAGGTCACCCCTGGGGGTTTCTAACCAGCAGCCTCACAACTGCTGGCTTCTTATGATCTGGTCCTGTTGGCACCCTAACAAAATACGTACAATTTCTTGCTTTGACAGATTTGCAGAAAATTACGTTGACGTAAATATTCAAATGCATCTAAAGTCTGGTGCTGTCACAAAGGACAGTCGACTAGGCTTTTAGAGCAAATGCTCAGTGAAAGTGTCAGCCGAGGGAAAACAAAACAGGAGCCAAAAAAATCTCTCTCATTTCACTTATTTTCCAGACCCATCACTGACCAGTACCGTTATGACGCTTGAGCCCAAAGTGTAGAAATTTCCTACACAATAATGACCCATAAACACTCTGATGATTAGGCTGACGTTTCCCAACAGAGAGTGAAAATTTGCTTAATGTTGACCAGTGCCAAGGTCTGCCAGACTCCACAGGAGCTAAGTCAGTGTCAGTCAGGCAAAGCTGATGTTCGTTGTGGTCCTGGGAAAATTTTCTGCATACTTAAAATCTTCGACATTCATGCTAAAATGCTGGCAAGAGTTGACATCTACGTCACCTCCGCTGGTACTCCGTTACAGCTCCATTGCCCATTGCAGGCCAACATCACAGCCTTGACAGGATGCACCACCTCGTCTGAATCCCTTGGGCATGAGGACATTTGTAGAAATATGAAGGAATATGTAGAACCTGTTGAGACGACACATCAGTAGGGTGAGTTACGTCAACTAGTTACATCAGCTGACGTCACAAACATTGAGTCAGCAATCAGCTCCACGCTCCACCAAGCTAGGCTAGTACTCAGTGGAGTGTGCCAATAATGCACCTGCCCTCCGATGCTGAAACTGAACTACGTCCAGTAGTTCAGTCATGTATTCTAGCTGCCTGAGAATCTGCTACAGCAGCCAGAATCAGCTACTTCATGTCATAGTGTGATTGGATCCTAGGTTACCAACTTGTAAAGCATAAAACTGAAATGGTGAAGTTTAACACTTTTATCTGACTTCCCTGGGAATATGCTTTAGTTCTTTCTCATTCACAATTAAAAACAACTTGCTGGTATGTGACGCCCATTTATGTACATTTCTGGTGGGGGAAAGGATACCCAGTTAGCATTGTAGAACGTTGTGAGCAATCTGCAAAATTTCAAGTTTGTTTAAAAAAATTTCTGACATCGAGACACATTATGATCCACAATACGTGAATAATTGGATGTAATCTGTGCAGATAGGGGGTAATGTTTAGCAAAAGCACTTAGTGATTTTCCACTCAGGCTGGGGTTTGAACTGAGGATCCTGTGGTCTCAAGCCCAATGCTTAACCACTAGATCATCACCTCCCCACGTGCCGTTACCTCAAATAACTCACCAAATCATTCTGGTCACTTTGCTGGTGTCTGGGAGTCACCACAAATTCAGGTTTTCATTTACACTTCCTCTCCCTCCCTGGTTTTGGGGCTCACCAGTATGATCATCTGGTGGGGCGAAGCCGTCATCCGTGCCATCCACCCAGTATGCCAGGAAGTCCCAAAGGGAGGCCCCCCCATCTCAACAAATATCCTCTCCCTTTGCTCGTTTTAGCATTTGACTCAATTTTCATGAAACTTGACTTACGCAATGCGTAGCACCTTGTCAGGGTCAAAGAGGGAGACGAGTGGAAGACCATCCTTATTTATTCCCAAAACACCACTGAACATGTCCGCCATGCCCGTCTTGTACTGAACCATCTCCTGGAAAACTGGCTCTTTGTGAAAGCAGAAGAGTGCACCTTCTACCAAACTTCCATCTCATTCCTCGGGTTTTTATTTCAACACAACCAGATCAAACCCATTCCTGCCCAGATCAGTGCAGTCTCAGAATGGCCTACACCCACCAACATAAAACAAGTTCAACAGTTTTTAGGTTGTTCCAACTTTTAGCGTAGATTTATTTGAAATTTCAGTCAAGTGGCCGCCCCACTAACCAAACTCACCTCTCCCAAGTCTCCATTCCTCTGGACCCCAGAGACAGCACAGGCTTTTCAAACACCAGTTTTCTACAGCACCCATTCTCATTCATCCTGATCCAGGTTGCCAGGTCATTGTGGAAATCGATGCATCTGACATTGGGATCGGGGCCATCCTATCCCAGCAGTCTGAAGGGGATCACCATCTGCATCCTGTCCCTCAAGGTAGAGGCATGAAAACTGGCACCTCGCTTCTTTGGCCCATTTTTGGTGGAACACGTCATCAACCTGACAGTAGTCCAGCGCAGTCTTCCCTGATGCTTACGCATCATCCAGCATTCCATGTGTCTCATCTGAAATGAGTACACACCAGCCCGTTGTGTTCTCAGGCTGATCCACCTCCTCCTGCCTGGCTTGTGGATGGCCACCCGGCCTGGACTGTTCGCCGGATTCTGGATATGTGGTGTCTGGGTTTCCAGTATCTGGTGGACTGGGAGGGTTATGGACCTGAGGAATGCTCCTGGGTGTCACAGGGCCTCCTGCTGGACTCCTCCTTTCTCTTGGAGTTCTGTTGGTCCAACCTGGGCTGGCCTGGTGGGTCATCTGGTTGCTCCCATTGGGGAGGGTACTGTTGTGCTGCCTTGGTGTCTGCTCTGCTCCCCCTCCCTTCTCCGTGTCTCCAGGCGGCTGCACCATGGAACTGATTGACTCACCTGTCTACAGTCATCACACACCTGTATTTAAACCCCAGTTTCTCCATTCCACACTCGTCAGAAACTCAGCTCAGCTTTGCGTCACCTGCCTCCTGTCAGCTCCGTCATGGCTACCTGGTCTTGGTCTGCTGTCTACCACATATTCTTGTCTAGCCTGGGTCTCCCTGCTCCGGTGCCTCCCTCCACATTTAACTACACATTTAGTCATTTTTGTACTCCAATAAATTGTTACTTTGTTTTCACCTCAGTTCTCTGCATTTTGGGTCCTATCAATCATTTGGCAAACCATAACAATAATGCCTTTATTGCAAAATGTGTGCAGTCAATAGCTCCAATTACACTAGGGAAATCAGCTCTTGCTGCAAATTGTGTTTTAATGTTGGAATGTGATGTACCTGGATGACATTCAGGTGATTGCATTCCACACAGCTGGCATGGCTCGGCTCGAGGTTGACTGGCACACTCCTGACTGATTGGCCAGCTCCCGCTGGAATGCCCCTGTTGCCAGGAACCCCAGTGTGGTCAGCGCCTGTGTGGGCACAGACAACCCCTGGCTCCTCGCTGTATTGCGCTCTAGGACCGGTTGCAGTTCTGCACACAACTCCAGTAAGACTGACCTTGGTAATCGAAATCTGCTTATGAGCCAATTATTGTCATTTGCAAGTAAATCCTTGCGTTCTCTGAATACACGCTCATGTTGGATTCCACCATTTGCAAGGTCCTCTAACAACGCTAATACAGCCATTGTTAATGCCATTTTCCTCATCACTTTGTGCACGCTTTTATATCCAATCTACCCATATAATTGCAAACATGTGGGTGTGTTAATTAGTCATAAGTATGTCTCTGATGTACGCATCGCTCTGATGACTTCTTGTTTTCACACTATTCACTGTTTCCCAGCATCACCTCTACGTGTCACCAGTGGACTAATAGCTGTAGAAACATCCTTATGCCAGATATGAACCTGGCGTGGTGCACCACACATTTCCACGGTCATTTCACGTTTGATCAGCTTCTTGTATTACTGCATGGTTGAGAGACTTGGACACTAATAAGTGACCCACGGCCATGACTAGATGTCTTTGATAGTACGTATGTCAATTTAGAGGATCATTTGGTGCCACTGGAATGACCTTGTGTTAAACAGTTACTTCCGTAGATTCAGATGAGGAGTATCACTTATAACGTCAGGGACTGTCAGTGATGACATTTTGCCCATGTGGTGGATTTTGCAGGGGACTCAATGTTGAGGACTCCAGCTGCTGGAGGAGGCTAAGGGATTGTCCACTTTTCATGTGCTGCAGCAGATCAATGATTTACTTTCAAGAAGTGAGGATGGACTTCTTGTCTGTCTTGGTGGCTACCATCCAGGATTCAACGTGGTTCTGTGGTGTGGTGGATGCAGCAACGTGCACAGTCCTGAAATTGCCTGACCTGAACTGTCACATGCCCCCTTGCAACAACAACATGTATAAACATGAGCCCAATGGGCATTTGAATGATTTTATATTGGAATAATACAGAGTACTTACAACTTGGTGTGCTGTATGTGTCCTGTCTGCTGCTGTGGTGTTCAATGTTGTGCTAAGCGTAAGTGGCAGTGGGGTTAGCCTCTTTCAGAAACAGCATAGCCACAAATTGATGTGACACGCTGACCCCCCTCACTTCCCAACACACCCAGCTCACTCAGCCTGCAGTTAAAGGGAGGTTCCACCGCTCTTGTTTTCTTTCAACAGCCCGGCTTTCACAGCTCAACTCTGCAAGCGAGGGGAGGTTGGAGGCTTTCTGTGTGTGTGAAGGAGCTGTCACACAGCGCTGGCATCACCATCCAGTTTGCCATCTCTTCTTCAGCTTGACAAGTCTCTGCTTTCTGCCCTGTGGCAAACACACACTGTCCCTCTGTCTGTCTCTGTCACTCTGTCTCACACACACACACAAGAACAACACATCACAAACTTGCATGTTTCGCATGAATTCATGTACCCCATAAATTAAGAAGTTGCTTCCACCTGTTCATCATTGTTGCTGTCAGATTAAATGGAAATGGATATTTTCATCATTTTTTGTTTTTTCCACCTGTGTTCTTGTAGCTTCCAGGATCAGCATGTAAGTGTCCATGTGTTCTTCTCAGCGGTTGACCGCGTCAGATCGCAGAGGGGTTCTGATTGTTACAAGGACAGGCTTGTCCCCGCCCCCAGGCGTTGGCATTATGATGATTGTCATGGCGATGGAGTGTGAGTGACAGGAAGGATCACATGTGTTAGCCGGGGAGCAGAACGCCTGAACCGCCCCAGTCCCTGACATTTGTTTGTCCTTCATCAAACTTTACACTTGTTTATAACTGTTAATAATCTCTCCCATTTCCTTCGTTCTTACCATCTGTCCCTCTCATGTATTGATCTCTCACTCTCATTTCCATCTTTTTATACGGTTTTATCTTCATTAATCCTTTTTCGTTTCTCTTGTACCCTCCTTCTGTCGGTTTCTCTCTTACCTCTGTCTTTTTTTCTCACTGCCTTCCTTCATTGGCAAGCTTAAATAATATTTGAGGTTGTAATTTTTACACCTCCAGCCCTTGCTGTTGGTTGGCAGATGTTATGTGCTCACCTCTGTCTGTCTGTCTGTCTGTCTACTTGTACAGCAGAGAGGAAAAAGCAGATGACAACTTCAACAAATTGTTGTGGAAAGACGATCCTTATGTCAAGAAAGGATGTTTTATTTTCATATACTAATTTCTGCAACATCCAACTTCTTCACCTGCACTCCCTTCACTGCCCATGTTTCAGCCAAATACACTCACAAAAATATAAACGCAACAATTTTGGTTTTGCTCCCATTTTGTATGAGATGAACTCAAAGATCTAAAACTTTTTCCACATACACAATATCACCATTTCCCTCAAATATTGTTCACAAACCAGTCTAAATCTGTGATAGTGAGCACTTCTCCTTTGCTGAGATAATCCATCCCACCTCACAGGTGTGCCATACCAAGATGCTGATTAGACACCATGATTAGTGCACAGGTGTGCCTTAGACTGTCCACAATAAAAGGCCACTCTGAAAGGTGCAGTTTTGTTTTATTGGGGGGGGGGATACCAGTCAGTATCTGGTGTGACCACCATTTGCCTCATGCAGTGCAACACATCTCCTTCGCATAGAGTTGATCAGGTTGTCAATTGTGGCCTGTGGAATGTTGGTCCACTCCTCTTCAATGGCTGTGCGAAGTTGCTGGATATTGACAGGAACTGGTACACGCTGTCGTATACGCCGGTCCAGAGCATCCCAAACATGCTCAATGGGTGACATGTCCGGTGAGTATGCCGGCCATGCAAGAACTGGGATATTTTCAGCTTCCACGAATTGTGTACAGATCCTTGCAACATGGGGCCGTGCATTATCCTGCTGCAACATGAAGTGATGTTCTTGGATGTATGGCACAACAATGGGCCTCAGGATCTCGTCACGGTATCTCTGTGCATTCAAAATGCCATCAATAAAATGCACCTGTGTTCTTCGTCCATAACAGACGCCTGCCCATACCATAACCCCACTGCCACCATGGGCCACTCGATCCACAACATTGACATCAGAAAACCGCTCACCCACACGACGCCACACACGCTGTCTGCCATCTGCCCTGGACAGTGTGAACCAGGATTCATCCGTGAAGAGAACACCTCTCCAATGTGCCAAACGCCAGCGAATGTGAGCATTTGCCCACTCAAGTCGGTTACGATGACGAACTGGAGTCAGGTCGAGACCCCGATGAGGACGACGAGCATGCAGATGAGCTTCCCTGAGACGGTTTCTGACAGTTTGTGCAGAAATTTGGTTATGCAAACCGATTGTTTCAGCAGCTGTCCGAGTGGCTGGTCTCAGACGATCTTGGAGGTGAACATGCCGGGTGTGGAGGTCCTGGGCTGGTGTGGTTACACGTGGTCTGCGGTTGTGAGGCTGGTTGGATGTACTGCCAAATTCTCTGAAACGCCTTTGGAGACGGCTTATGGTAGAGAAATGAACATTCAATACACGAGCAACAGCTCTGGTTGACATTCCTGCTGTCAGCATGCCAATTGCACGCTCCCTCAAATCTTGCGACATCTGTGGCATTGTGCTGTGATAAAACTGCACCTTTCAGAGTGGCCTTTTATTGTGGGCAGTCTAAGGCACACCTGTGCACTAATCATGGTTTCTAATCAGCATCTTGGTATGGCACACCTGTGAGGTGGGATGGATTATCTCAGCAAAGGAGAAGTGCTCACTATCACAGATTTAGACTGGTTTGTGAACAATATTTGAGGGAAATGGTGATATTGTGTATGTGGAAAAAGTTTTAGATCTTTGAGTTCATCTCATACAAAATGGGAGCAAAACCAAAAGTGTTGCGTTTATATTTTTGTTGAGTATACATCACTGCTTTCCTAATCATTATTTTATAAAATCTTTAACCTTTGCCAGCTACCACTGATCCTTCTACACATTAAAATTTATCTCACTTTCATGGATATGTATTCCAGAATGTAATCATGACAAACGGCGTGTGAAGATCACAGTTGCCTAAGAATGTGACTGAGCATGTGGTTTGATGATCAATCAATCAATCAACTTTTTTCTTGTATAGCGCCAAATCACAACAAACAGTTGCCCCAAGGCGCTCCACATTGCAAGGCAAGGCCATACAATAATTATGAAACACAGTCTACGTCTAAAGCAACATAACCAAGGGATGGTCCAGGGTCACCCGATCCAGCCCTAACTATAAGCCTTAGCGAAAAGGAAAGTTTTAAGCCTAATCTTAAAAGTAGAGAGGGTATCTGTCTCCCTGATCTGAATTGGGAGCTGGTTCCACAGGAGAGGAGCCTGAAAGCTGAAGGCTCTGCCTCCCATTCTACTCTTACAAACCCTAGGAACTACAAGTAAGCCCGCAGTCTGAGAGCGAAGCGCTCTAATGGGGTAATATGGTACTATGAGGTCCCTAAGATAAGATGGGACCTGATTATTCAAAACCTTATAAGTAAGAAGAAGAATTTTAAATTCTATTCTAGCATTAACAGGAAGCCAATGAAGGGAGGCCAACACGGGTGAGATATGCTCTCTCCTGCTAGTCCCCGTCAGTACTCTAGCTGCAGCATTCTGAACCAACTGAAGGCTTTTTAGGGAACTTTTAGGACAACCTGATAATAATGAATTACAATAGTCCAGCCTAGAGGAAACAAATGCATGAATTAGTTTTTCAGCATCACTCTGAGACAAGACCTTTCTGATTTTAGAGATATTGCGTAAATGCAAAAAGGCAGTCCTACATATTTGTTTAATATGCGCTTTGAATGACATATCCTGATCAAAAATAACTCCAAGATTTCTCACAGTATTACTAGAGATCAGGGAAATGCCATCCAGAGTAACGATCTGGTTAGACACCATGCTTCTAAGATTTGTGGGGCCAAGTACAATAACTTCAGTTTTATCTGAGTTTAAAAGCAGGAAATTAGAGGTCATCCATGTCTTTATGTCTGTAAGACAATCCTGCAGTTTAGCTAATTGGTGCGTATCCTCTGGCTTCATGGATAGATAAAGCTGGGTATCATCTGCGTAACAATGAAAATTTAAGCAATACCGTCTAATAATACTGCCCAAGGGAAGCATGTATAAAGTGAATAAAATTGGTCCTAGCACAGAACCTTGTGGAACTCCATAATTAACTTTAGTCTGTGAAGAAGATTCCCCATTTACATGAACAAACTGTAATCTATTAGACAAATATGATTCAAACCACCGCAGCGCAATGCCTTTAATACCTATGACATGCTCTAATCTCTGTAATAAAATTTTATGGTCAACAGTATCAAAAGCAGCACTGAGGTCCAACAGAACAAGCACAGAGATAAGTCCACTGTCCAAAGCCATAAGAAGATCATTTGTAACCTTCACTAATGCTGTTTCTGTACTATGATGAATTCTAAAACCTGACTGAAACTCTTCAAATAGACCATTCCTCTGCAGGTGATCAGTTAGCTGTTTTACAACTACCCTCTCAAGAATCTTTGAGAGAAAAGGAAGGTTGGAGATTGGCCTATAATTAGCTAAGATAGCTGGGTCAAGTGATGGCTTTTTAAGTAATGGTTTAATTACTGCCACCTTAAAGGCCTGTGGTACATAACCAACTAACAAAGATAGATTGATCATATTTAAGATTGAAGCATTAAATAATGGTAGGACTTCCTTGAGCAGCCTGGCAGGAATGGGGTCTAATAAGCATGTTGATGGTTTGGATGAAGTAACTAATGAAAATAACTCAGACAGAACAATCGGAGAGAAAGAGTCTAACCAAATACCGGCATCACTGAAAGCAGCCAAAGATAACGATACATCTTTGGGATGGTTATGAGTAATTTTTTCTCTAATAGTCAAAATTTTGTTAGCAAAGAAAGTCATGAAGTCATTACTAGTTAAAGTTAATGGAATACTCAGCTCAATAGAGCTCTGACTCTTTGTCAGCCTGGCTACAGTGCTGAAAAGAAACCTGGGGTTGTTCTTATTTTCTTCAATTAGTGATGAGTAGAAAGATGTCCTAGCTTCACGAAGGGCTTTCTTATAGAGCAACAAACTCTTTTTCCAGGCTAAGTGAAGATCTTCTAAATTAGTGAGACGCCATTTCCTCTCCAACTTACGGGTTATCTGCTTTAAGCTACGAGTTTGTGAGTTATACCACGGAGTCAGACACTTCTGATTTAAAGCTCTCTTTTTCGGAGGAGCTACAGCATCCAAAGTTGTCTTCAATGAGGATGTAAAACTATTGACAAGATACTCTAACTCCCTTACAGAGTTTAGGTAGCTACTCTGCTCTGTGTTGGTATATGACATTAGAGAACATAAAGAAGGAATCATATCCTTAAACCTAGTTACAGCGCTTTCTGAAAGACTTCTAGTGTAATGAAACTTATTCCCCACTGCAGGGTAGTCCATCAGGGTAAATGTAAATGTTATTAAAAAATGATCAGACAAAAGGGAGTTTTCAGGGAATACTGTTAAGTCTTCTATTTCCATACCATAAGTCAGAACAAGATCTAAAATATGATTAAAGTGGTGGGTGGACTCATTTACTTTTTGAGCAAAGCCGATAGAGTCTAATAATAGATTAAATGCAGTGTTGAGGCTGTCATTTTCAGCATCTGTGTGGATGTTAAAATCGCCCACTATAATTATCTTATCTGAGCTAAGCACTAAGTCAGACAAAAGGTCTGAAAATTCACAGAGAAACTCACAGTAACGACCAGGTGGACGATAGATAATAACAAATAAAACTGGTTTTTGGGACTTCCAATTTGGATGGACAAGACTAAGAGACAAGCTTTCAAATGAATTAAAGCTCTGTCTAGGTTTTTGATTAATTAATAAGCTGGAATGGAAGATTGCTGCTAATCCTCCGCCCCGGCCCGTGCTACGAGCATTCTGACAGTTAGTGTGACTCGGGGGTGTTGACTCATTTAAACTAACATATTCATCCTGCTGTAACCAAGTTTCTGTTAGGCAGAATAAATCAATACGTTGATCAATTATTATATCATTTACCAACAGGGACTTAGAAGAGAGAGACCTAATGTTTAATAGACCACATTTAACTGTTTTAGTCTGTGGTGCAATTGAAGGTGCTATATTATTTTTTCTTTTTTAATTTTTATGCTTAAATAGATTTTTGCTAGTTATTGGTGGTCTGGGAGCAGGCACCGTCTCTACGGGGATGGGGTAATAGGGGGATGGCAGGGGGAGAGAAGCTGCAGAGAGGTGTATAAGACCACAGCTCTGCCTCCTGGTCCCAACGCTAGACAGTCACAGTTTGGAGGATCCCAAAAAATTGGCCAGATTTCTAGAAATGAGAGCTGCTCCCTCTAAAGTGGGATGGATGCCGTCTCTCCTAACAAGACCAGGTTTTCCCCAGAAGCTTTGCCAATTATCAATGAAGCCCACCTCATTTTTTGGACACCACTCAGACAGCCAGCAATTCAAGGAGAACATGCGGCCTAACATATCACTCCCGGTCTGATTGGGGAGGGGCCCAGAGAAAACAACAGAGTCCGACATTGTTTTTGCAAAGTTACACACCGATTCAATGTTAATTTTAGTGACCTCCGATTGGCGTAACCGAGTGTCATTACTGCCGACGTGAATTACAATCTTACCAAATTTACGCTTAGCCTTAGCCAGCAATTTCAAATGTCCTTCGATGTCGCCTGCTCTGGCCCCCGGAAGACAATTGACAATGGTTGCTGGTGTCGCTAACTTCACATTTCTCAAAACAGAGTCGCCAATAACCAGAGTTTGATCCTCGGCGAGTGTATCGTCGAGTGGGGAAAAACGGTTAGAGATGTGAACGGGTTGACGGTGTACACGGGGCTTCTGTTTAGGGCTACGCTTCCTCCTCACAGTCACCCAGTCAGCCTGCCTTCCCGACTGCACGGGGTCTGCCAGGGGGGAACTAACGGCGGCTAAGCTACCTTGGTCCGCACCGACTACAGGGGCCTGGCTAGCTGTAGAATTTTCCACGGTGCGGAGCCGAGCCTCCAATTCGCCCAGCCTGGCCTCCAAAGCTACGAATAAGCTGCACTGATGTTACTTGCGGACTTGTACCATGTGATGTCTGCAAAACTTTACCACAACCATGGATGGCCCTTTCATAAAATCTAACAGTGATGTCACAGAACATTATGGGCTGCAATCAAATGCACGGGATTGCAAAGGATGTCAAAGTTTGCAATGGGAAAATACATTTTCAAACATATTAAAAATTGCACCAAGACTGAAACAAGACTACATACAGCACAATGCTTGAAGTCCCAGATTCATCCTGGATGCACCCCCTGGACCCTTTATTGTTTTCCAAGTTATGTGTAAGCTTTTAAGCTGTGTCCTTCCAGGATGTACATCCATGAAAGTGAAACCTGTTCTTTAGTCACTCTTTTTAACATATCTTCCTGCAAGATCTTCATTAAATGTCAAATTTCCTGTTTTAATTTTCAGTCTTCTGTGCCCTGCAGCTTTTCTCCATTCTTTCAGCCTTGTCTCTACTGGCTCTCTTCTGGTGCTACACACACACAAAAAAAAACATGAGCCAAGAGTACTGGGGCCTCATGTACAAAGACGTACATGGATTTCCTACTCAAGCATGGCGTATGCCAAAATCCAGAAACTGGCATTAAGCACAAAACAAACAAACAAAAAAAAATTCAGATCTATCAAAGTGTGTGTACGCATGGATCCAAGCACATTCCTTTTCTACATCCCACTGCATGTGGAATTGAGCGCCCATGCAGAAGTACCAAACTCCGCACTGTCCATTGCCATGACAATCATCATCCACACCCCTATTTAAATATGCAAATACATTTAAATAAGCCCTGGGACCTGGGCATTTCCCTCTCTGTCCAGAATGATCACGGCAAGAAAAGGAATTTAACTGAGTGTGAGCTACAGATGAAGTGGAGTAAATGAAGTCATTTACTTAATTTATTCCACTTCATCTTTTCATCATTCCGGACAGTAGAGGGAAGTCCCCATGACTTTAATGAAATGGAGATATGCAGGGTTATGTCATCAGGAATAAACATGAAGCAGAAGCAGCGCACACACACTGAAGTTAAAGAGAATGCGTTGCGGCTGACAGTGTGTGACATCACAACTATATGCACACATTTATTGACAAATACTGAACACGGAGACAGTCGGGGCTTGTTAAGAAGCTCTAGTTTCACCATCAATAAACAGACAAAGTTATAACAGAAAACGTATTTGAATGCGCACATGCCCAAATGTGCCTGCGCTGGTTTCATTCGGAACAATTACACAAATAAACTATTTACTCATCACGCACATGCCAGATGGGGGCATGAAATGTGGGACAACATGGGGGGGGTCTGGGGGGGTTATGGTTAGGGATAGGGAGACAGTTGCGTTATGGTTAGGATTAGGAGAAGGGGTTAGGGTTAGAAATAGTAAAAAAAAATGTGTCTCAGAAATGTCACTTATTTCATGACGTGAGCATGAAAGTAAGTCTGAGACTGGGCTGCCCCAACCATGCTGTTAGTCGGGATGAATGAGTCATGCGCTGAACCAGGCCACCTAACCACGATGTTAGTTAGATGCAATTGTGCATCACATATGATTTGAACATTTATTCTGTTGAGAATTACAGGAGGTGCTGGGTCAGTTTCCCATAATGCTTTACTGTAGTTTACAGAAAATGAATAATCAGACTGGTTCAAATCAGTTTGTACAAATACAACTTGAGATCTCTGAGTAACCTTAGGAAACAGTACCAGTAGGAAATGTTTTTCAACTAAATGTGCAGGAGTACCATAAAATGTGTCTTCATTTACATTATAAATCTCCTTTTAAATAAGGAGGAAAAGTTTCAAATAGAATAGAAGCAAATGTGCATCGTGAAGCATCACACATTTGAAAATTAAACTAAACTGAAATTGTGCAAATAGAAGGCAACAATTGAATGGTATGCATTACTGTACCAACAGAAACATGCTACAGTTTGATCATGTGGCGCATTTATTATGGGCATGATCCAGCATACAGGTGCCTCAGTGTTGAAGACCCCAGTGGCTGGAAAAGGCCAAAGGCATGACCACCTTTCACCTGGCTGTGACAGATAGATGGTTAATTTGAAAGGTGGGGATGGCCCAGGTGTGATCCAGGCGGTTGCCATCCAGAACCCAGAGTGCTTTCAGGTCCGTGTGGATGCTTTGACACGTGACACAACATATGCTCCCAGACCTTACCCAACCCAACTGGTAAATGGGCTGTGTTTATGTACGTAGTAAAATTCATCTGAGAACAGAGAAATTGTGCACCTTCAAGCACATTACAATCATACTGGTTCATATTCATACACACACACTGTCTCTCACGTGATCCAAGCAGCTTCCATCGTTGCAAGGTGCAGCTCTGCACACCAAGAACAATACATGGTTCACTGTGCTACACAAGGACACTTTAACACACAGATGAAAGCACTGAGGGATCAAACCACCGACTAAACACCAATTCACTGAGGAAGCTTGAGTTCTAGCTCATGCCACCATCACAAAACAATGGCAAATTGCAGTACATCTCAGTTAAACTGCATCAAATCTACTTTGAATGGCAGTGCATCTGATGATGATGATGATGATTGATAATTATTATTATTAATGTATACCACTGAGTACCAACATGAATCTACTAGTACTAAGTCAAGGTGCATGTGTGATGCAGACATATGCGTGTGTTGTGACTCCATATAACGTGTGTTGTGGTGAGAGAACACCAGCTTTTTGTGCATCACAGCAGAAAAGGAGGTCAGGGTTTGTGTGGAGACTCAGGCATTTATCATTAGCTTGCTGCCGCTGCCGGTAATGTTGCCTGTTACAGCAGTGATTAAGAGCCCCGCTTAGTTCCAGCAGCCGGTACACACACACACACAAACACATTTAAATGCACTTGCAAAATACTAAATATGGCTTTCGTACTCTGTAGTTTGAAAGAAAATGCTTCACAAATGCTTTTATACAGCACACATCTCCTCACCGTGTGTGTGCGTATGTGTGTGGTTCATAATCTACATGGTCTCTAACTTAACTCTTAACTGTAAAGAGGGTTTCAGGCTTTGGCCTGATGGGAAACAAAGTGACTTCGCACTCTGCATATTCACACACAGCAAGAAGTTGCATGCAATCTTACTTTGTGTTTCTGTGATTAATAATGGATGGACGTTACATGGAGTTTAAAACAGTCAAGTTCATCCACAATTTCAAATTCATTTTTTTTAATACAGTGCCAAATCATAAGTCACCTTTAAACTGCTGTACACAAGTAAGGTTAAGCCTTTCCAACCCCATGACAAAGAACGTTAGCGACTGGTAAGGAAAAAGGAAGAATCCTCAAGCAGACCAGTCTCAGTGGGGTGACCATCCGCATTGGGCATTCTAACAAGAACTGAAAGGTACTCAAAGTAGAGGTGGGCGGATCGATCCTAATATCGATAATATCGATACCAACGCTGGTATTGATATTGAACAATACTCGTGTAAAAAGATTGATACTCAAGCTTTTTTTCTCTCCTGCACGCACTGACTGCTGCGCACGCAGATTCATCAAAGTCTACTCTCTGTCTGTAAGAGCAGCGCTGTGCTGTGTCACACAACATGGAGCAGTGCACCCTTGTATTGTGGTTTGTCAGCTCTCTACCTGAGGAGATTTTGTTTTAAGTTGTGTTGACTTTTTAGACTGTCTTATCATTAATTTTTTAATCTGTTTGTGTTTGTAATTTCTTTTTATTCGACTGTGTTTTATCTTTTAACTGTGCTTTTCTTGCTTTTAATTTTGAATTTAAATTAATTTGTGTTGTGAATTATGTGAAGCGCCTTGGTGCGACTTTGTCGTGATTTGGCGCTCTATAAATTAATAAATTAAATTAAATTGAGTGATATTTTTTTAAACAAAAATGTTGATTGTGATAAAGTATTTTGTTGTCACGTACAATGTTTGGCAAAATTCTATCCTAGGTCTTTTGGATCCTTTGGATCTATGAAGCTTAAATATGAAAACATATCGGTATTAGTATCGATATCGGCGATACTGGGCCTGTATTTACTTGGTATTGAATCAATACCAAAATTCCCGGTATCACCCACCTCTAACTCAAAGAGTGCCTACCTCCATCAAGGCCACATATTGCTTAAAACATCTTCTGGATCCTAGATGCAAAAAATGTTCCACATCAAATTCTAAATTAAATCGCTCATTTTCTAGGACATTATTTGGCTGTTCACCAAGTTTCATCAACATCCTCTCACAACATTTTGAGTTAAATGTTGCTGTGTGCCAAACATTCTTCTGGATCTCAGTGCCACAATACAGTATATTCCAGATCCAAAACTGAATTACCTGTTTTCCAGAACATTATCTATCTGCTCTCTAAATGTCACTGAAATCCATTTGAGCTCTTCTGCGAACAGTTGAAGAAACAGTTAAACCTCAGTGAAAACATTACTTCATTGGTGGAGGTTAAAAAAAAACACTACACATACTTGAGAGAAGATGAATCAAGAAAAACCTCATGAGTGACTGTTTGCAGTGGTGGGATAATTGAATGTACAACAACCAGGTGCAGATCAGAAGCTCAGAGAAACTGATTGCATTAGCTGGTCAGTAACTGTGTTTACATGGGCATCTAAACAGCATTTTCTGATAACCTTAACCAGAATAAGGTCATAATCAGAGTAAACAATAATTTGATTAAGACATGGCATATTCTGATGTTATTCTGATTATTTAGGCATGTAAACCCCTTAATCTGACTATGGCCCCTTATTGGCGTTTTTCCAGCATTTTGGAACACAAAGGACACAGAGCGCATAATGTGTCCATGAGTAATTAATCAGACTGTGCTCTGTATCATGTAATCAGTACTATGATTGGAATATTCTTGAAACAACTCATGTAAACACTATAATCTAAATATGGTCTTCTTCCGAACAAGGTCAATAATCAGATTATTGTTGGCCACGTAAACATAGTCGTTATCCGTGGGAATACCAGACCAGTCACCAAGGCAGAAAAATTCCCAAGACCCATTTGGAAACCATAACAAGGAATATGCAAGTGAGTTCCTAAACTCAAAAGTTTCTCATGATTGACATTTGATCCATATCACTTAAAATATGAGATATCCTAGAATTTAACCTAATTTTACTTTCTTTGTCTGGAAGCAAAGAAATTTTATGGCAACTCCTTCTCCAAGCCCCCGTGGCACAACTCACTCTCCAACTCCTGTTTGGAAGTTAAAGTGATCTGAGACCAGAGTCTTTGCTCTCTATCCAGCTTTTTTCGAAAGTCACATATCAGGAAGCTGACTATTCAGCTACTTAAAAAAAAAAAAAAATCACAAAATCTACTTTACCATCGGTAATTTCACCCTCATTTTCTCTTTGTCTCCTTTCTTTTTTCGCACATCCCTCTTTCTCTCTACTGTTCCATCTCTCTCTCATCTCCATGTTGTTGGCATTCCCTCGGGCCTGTGCTGTAAGGCGTAGAAGAGGAGAGACGGAGCATTTAGTAATAGCTTCTTAATGGGCTTGTCGACAACCACATTAGAGCGAGCAGGCAGCGGGTGAGGCCGGGCAACGGTATGCCAGGCCAGATGCCGTGCCAGCTGTGGCACTCCGCTCTCTCATGCACACTCTCATTTGTAATCACATTTCTCATACGGATGGACGGCATGTAAAAGAGAGGAAGCAGACAGGCTAGTGCATGTGTCCCCCCCGGGTTATAAGAAAGTCTTCAGCTATTTGTTTCTATTTGGTTCCACTGCCTGCAGTGTGTCAAAGTTTGCAAAGTCTGCAAACTTTGCAAACTTTCACGAGGGAAAGTTCTTTATTAGTATCACTGGAGATTATTGTTTGTGAAAATTACTTTCAGGTTAATTTTCATCACCTTGTAATTGTATCTTTTTGCAGATAATTCTCACATGGACATCTGCATTTTCCACTCATCAAAAACATTGTTAAAACAAACACAGCAATATAAATGCTACGAATGTGCACAATATAACACAAAATAATTACCATATACCATCAACCACTAAAAAAACAATGTCCCATTGCATGATGGGACATTGAGGCATCACATGACAATGCAGGATTTACAGTATTTAATAAAAGATAAAAACTGATCATGTTCACTAGTTTGTGTTTTTTCTTTAAAATGGATACTTTAATGTACGGTGCATCCAGAAAGCATTCACAGCGCTTCACTTTTCCACATTTTTTGTTGCAGTCTTATTCCAAAATGGAGTAATTCATTTTTCTTCCCTCAAACTTATACTCACAATACCCCTTAATGGCAACATGAAAAAGTTGTTTGTTTTTTTTTGTTTGTTTGTTTTGCAAATTTATTAAAAATAAAAAACTTAAGAAATCACATGTACCAAAGTATTCACACCCTTTGCTCAGTACTTTGTTGATGTAACTTTGGCAACAATTATAGCCTCAAGACTTCTTAAATGGACTGCATTTATATAGCGCTTTTCCATCTACGTATAGCAGAAGCTCAAAGTGCTTTACATTGATGCCTTGCATTCACTCATTCAAGCAAACACACTCACACACCGATGTCAGGGTCCTGCCATGCAAGGCGCTCGCTACACACCAGGAGCAACTTGGGGACCTTGCCCAAAGGCCCTGAATGATTTTCCAGCCAGACAGGCATTTGAACCGAGGATCCTCTGATCTTAAGCCCACTGCTTAACCACTAGACCTTCACTTTCCCAGTTGTTGAATACAACCCCAAATCCAATGAAGTTGGGACATTGTGTAAAATGTAAATAAAAACAGAATACAATGATTTGCAAATCCTCTTCAACCTATATTCAATTGAATACATCACAAAGACAAGATATTTTATGTTCAAAGTGATAAACTTTATTGTTTTTGTGCAAATATTTGCTCATTTTGAAATGGATGCCTGCAACACCTTTCAAAAAAGTTGGGACGGGGCAACAAAAGACTGGGAGTTGATGAATCCTCAAAAAAAACACCTAATTGGAAACAGGTGAGTGTCATGATTGGGTATAAAAGGAGCATCCCCAAAAGGCTCAGCCATTCACAAGCAAAGATGGGGTGAGGATCACCACTTTGTGAACAACTGCATGAAAAATATATACGTATATAGATATTTAATGTTCAAACTGATAAACTTTATTGTTTTTTTGCAAATATTTGCTCATTTTGAAATGGATGCCTGCAACACGTTTCAAAAAAGCTGGGACAATGGTATGTTTACCACTGTGTTACATCACCTTTCCTTCTAACAACACTCAATAAGTGTTTGGGAACTGAGGACACTAATTGTTGAAGCTTTGTAAGTGGAATTCTTTCCTATTCTTGCTTCATGTACGACTTCATTTGTTCAACAGTCCGGAGTCTCCGTTGTCGTATTTTGCGGTTCATAATGCGCCACACATTTTCAATGGGCGACAGGTCTGGACTGCAGGCAGGCCAGTCTAGTACCCGCACTCTTTTACTACGAAGCCACGCTGTTGTAACGTGCAGAATGTGGGTCAGCATTGTCTTGCTGAAATAAGCAGGGACGTCCCTGAAAAACACATTGCTTGGATGGCAGCATGTGTTGCTCCAAAACCTAGATGTACCTTTCAGCATTGATGGTGCCATCACAGATGTGTAACTTTCCCATGCCATGGGCACTAACACACCCCCATACTATCATAGATGCTGTCTTTTGAACTTTGCGCTGGTAACAATCTGGATGGTCTTTTTCCTCTTTTGCCGCTTAAATGTAGAAAGTTCTCCATATTCTCTGAATCTTCTGATTATATTATGGACTGTAGATGATGGAATCCCCAAATTCCTTGCAATTAAACTTTGAGAAACATTGTTCTTAAACTGTTGGACTATTTTTTCACACAGTTGTTCTCAAAGTGGTGATCCTCACCCCATCTTTGCTTGTGAACGGCTGAGCCTTTTGGGGATGCTCCTTTTATACCCAATCATGACACTCACCTGTTTCCAATTAACCTGTTCACCTGTGGAATGTTCCAAACAGGTGCTCTTTGAGCATTCATCAACTTTCCCAGTCTTTTGTTGTCAGTGTCCCAGCTTTTTTGAAACGTGTTGCAGGCATCCATTTCAAAATGAGTAGATATTTGTACAAAAACAAAAACGTCAGTTTGAACAGTAAGTATCTTGTTTTTGTGATGTATTCAATTGAATATAGGTTGAAGAGGATTTGCAAATCATTGTATTCTGTTTTTATTTACATTTCACACAACATCCCAACTTCATTGGAATCGGGGTTGTATGATGCCACAAGCTTGGCGCACTTATCTTTGGGAAGTTTTGCCCATTGCTCTTTGTAGCACCTCTCAAGCTCCATCAGGTTGGATGGGGAGCATCACTGCACAGCCATTTTCAGTTCTCTCCAGAGATGTTCATTCAGATTCAGGTCTGGACCACTCAAGGACATTCACAGAGTTGTCCTGAAGCCTGCGCTCATTCGGACTTTCAAAGCAGCAGAAATGTTCCTGTACCCTTCCCCACATTTGTGCCTTGAGACAATCCTGCTTGGAGGTCTACAGACAATTCCTTTGACTTCATGCTTGGTTTGTGCTCTGATATGTACTGTCAACTGTGGGGCCTTAAATGTAGACAGGAGTGTGTCTTTCCAAATCATGTCCAATCAACTGAATTGACCCCAAGTGGACTCCAATTAAACTGTAGAAACATGTCAAGGATGGTCAGTGGAACAGGATGCACCTGAGCTCAATTTTGAGCTTCACGGCAAAGGCTGTGAATGCTTATGTACGTGATTTCTTTATATATATATATATATATATATATATATATATATATATATATATATATATATATATCAATCAATCAATCAATTTTTTTATATAGCGCCAAATCACAACAAACAGTTGCCCCAAGGCGCTTTATATTGTAAGGCAAGGCCATACAATAATTATGTAAAACCCCAACGGTCAAAACGACCCCCTGTGAGCAAGCACTTGGCTACAGTGGGAAGGAAAAACTCCCTTTTAACAGGAAGAAACCTCCAGCAGAACCAGGCTCAGGGAGGGGCAGTCTTCTGCTGGGACTGGTTGGGGCTGAGGGAGAGAACCAGGAAAAAGACATGCTGTGGAGGGGAGCAGAGATCGATCACTAATGATTAAATGCAGAGTGGTGCATACAGAGCAAAAAGAGAAAGAAACAGTGCATCATGGGAACCCCCCAGCAGTCTACGTCTATAGCAGCATAACTAAGGGATGGTTCAGGGTCACCTGATCCAGCCCTAACTATAAGCTTTAGCAAAAAGGAAAGTTTTAAGCCTAATCTTAAAAGTAGAGAGGGTGTCTGTCTCCCTGATCTGAATTGGGAGCTGGTTCCACAGGAGAGGAGCCTGAAAGCTGAAGGCTCTGCCTCCCATTCTACTCTTACAAACCCTAGGAACTACAAGTAAGCCTGCAGTCTAAGAGCGAAGCGCTCTATTGGGGTGATATGGTACTACGAGGTCCCTAAGATAAGATGGGACCTGATTATTCAAAACCTTATAAGTAAGAAGAAGAATTTTAAATTCTATTCTAGAATTAACAGGAAGCCAATGAAGAGAGGCCAATATGGGTTAGATATGCTCTCTCCTTCTAGTCCCCGTCAGTACTCTAGCTGCAGCATTTTGAATTAACTGAAGGCTTTTTAGGGAACTTTTAGGACAACCTGATAATAATGAATTACAATAGTCCAGCCTAGAGGAAATAAATGCATGAATTAGTTTTTCAGCATCACTCTGAGACAAGACCTTTCTGATTTTAGAGATATTGCGTAAATGCAAAAAAGCAGTCCTACATATTTGTTTAATATGCGCTTTGAATGACATATCCTGATCAAAAATGACTCCAAGATTTCTCACAGTATTACTAGAGGTCAGGGTAATGCCATCCAGAGTAAGGATCTGGTTAGACACCATGTTTCTAAGATTTGTGGGGCCAAGTACAATAACTTCAGTTTTATCTGAGTTTAAAAGCAGGAAATTAGAGGTCATCCATGTCTTTATGTCTGTAAGACAATCCTGCAGTTTAGCTAATTGGTGTGTGTCCTCTGGCTTCATGGATAGATAAAGCTGGGTATCATCTGCGTAACAATGAAAATTTAAGCAATACCGTCTAATAATACTGCCTAAGGGAAGCATGTATAAAGTGAATAAAATTGGTCCTAGCACAGAACCTTGTGGAACTCCATAATTAACTTTAGTCTGTGAAGAAGATTCCCCATTTACATGAACAAATTGTAATCTATTAGACAAATATGATTCAAACCACCGTAGCGCAGTGCCTTTAATACCTATGGCATGCTCTAATCTCTGTAATAAAATTTTATGGTCAACAGTATCAAAAGCAGCACTGAGGTCTAACAGAACAAGCACAGAGATGAGTCCACTGTCCGAGGCCATAAGAAGATCATTTGTAACCTTCACTAATGCTGTTTCTGTACTATGATGAATTCTAAAACCTGACTGAAACTCTTCAAATAGACCATTCCTCTGCAGATGATCAGTTAGCTGTTTTACAACTACCCTTTCAAGAATTTATGAGAGAAAAGGAAGGTTGGAGATTGGCCTATAATTAGCTAAGATAGCTGGGTCAAGTGATGGCTTTTTAAGTAATGGTTTAATTACTGCCACCTTAAAAGCCTGTGGTACATAGCCAACTAACAAAGATAGATTGATCATATTTAAGATCGAAGCATTAAATAATGGTAGGGCTTCCTTGAGCAGCCTGGTAGGAATGGGGTCTAATAAACATGTTGATGGTTTGGATGAAGTAACTAATGAAAATAACTCAGACAGAACAATCGGAGAGAAAGAGTCTAACCAAATACCGGCATCACTGAAAGCAGCCAAAGATAACGATACGTCTTTGGGATGGTTATGAGTAATTTTTTCTCTAATAGTTAAAATTTTGTTAGCAAAGAAAGCCATGAAGTCATTACTAGTTAAAGTTAATGGAATACTCAGCTCAATAGAGCTCTGACTCTTTGTCAGCCTGGCTACAGTGCTGAAAAGAAACCTGGGGTTGTTCTTATTTTCTTCAATTAGTGATGAGTAGAAAGATGTCCTAGCTTTACGGAGGGCTTTTTTATAGAGCAACAGACTCTTTTTCCAGGCTAAGTGAAGATCTTCTAAATTAGTGAGACGCCATTTCCTCTCCAACTTACGGGTTATCTGCTTTAAGCTACGAGTTTGTGAGTTATACCACGGAGTCAGACACGTCTGATTTAAAGCTCTCTTTTTCAGAGGAGCTACAGCATCCAAAGTTGTCTTCAATGAGGATGTAAAACTATTGACGAGATACTCTATCTCCCTTACAGAGTTTAGGTAGCTACTCTGCACTGTGATGGTATATGGCATTAGAGAACATAAAGAAGGAATCATATCCTTAAACCTAGTTACAGCGCTTTCTGAAAGACTTCTAGTGTAATGAAACTTATTCCCCACTGCTGGGTAGTCCATCAGAGTAAATGTAAATGTTATTAAGAAATGATCAGACAGAAAGGAGTTTTCAGGGAATACTGTTAAGTCTTCCATTTCCATACCATAAGTCAGAACAAGATCTAAGATATGATTAAAGTGGTGGGTGGACTCATTTACTTTTTGAGCAAAGCCAATAGAGTCTAATAATAGATTAAATGCAGTGTTGAGGCTGTCATTCTCAGCATCTGTGTGGATGTTAAAATCGCCCACTATAATTATCTTATCTGAGCTAAGCACCAAGTCAGACAAAAGGTCTGAAAATTCACAGAGAAACTCACAGTAACGACCAGGTGGACGATAGATAATAACAAATAAAACTGGTTTTTGGGACTTCCAATTTGGATGGACAAGACTAAGAGACAAGCTTTCAAATGAATTAAAGCTCTGTCTGGGTTTTTGATTAATTAATAAGCTGGAATGGAAGATTGCTGCTAATCCTCCGCCCCGGCCCGTGCTATGAGCATTCTGACAGTTAGTGTGACTCGGGGGTGTTGACTCATTTAAACTAACATATTCATCCTGCTGTAACCAGGTTTCTGTTAGGCAGAATAAATCAATATGTTGATCAATTATTATATCATTTACCAACAGGGACTTAGAAGAGAGAGACCTAATGTTTAATAGACCACATTTAACTGTTTTAGTCTGTGGTGTAGTTGAAGGTGCTATATTATTTTTTCTTTTTTAATTTTTATGCTTAAATAGATTTTTGCTGGTTATTGGTAGTCTGGGAGCAGGCACCATCTCTACGGGGATGGGGTAATGAGGGGATGGCAGGGGGAGAGAAGCTGCAGAGAGGTGTGTAAGACTACAACTCTGCTTCCTGGTCCCAACCCTGGATAGTCACGGTTTGGAGGATTTAAGAAAATTGGCCAGATTTCTAGAAATGAGAGCTGCTCCATCCAAAGTGGGATGGATGCCGTCTCTCCTAACAAGACCAGGTTTTCCCCAGAAGCTTTGCCAATTATCTATGAAGCCCACCTCATTTTTTGGACACCACTCAGACAGCCAGCAATTCAAGGAGAACATGCGGCTAAACATGTCACTCCCGGTCCGATTGGGGAGGGGCCCAGAGAAAACTACAGAGTCCAACATTGTTTTTGCAAAGTTACACACCGATTTAATGTTAATTTTAGTGACCTCCGATTGGCGTAACCGGGTGTCATTACTGCCGACGTGAATTACAATCTTACCAAATTTACGCTTAGCCTTAGCCAGCAGTTTCAAATTTCCTTCAATGTCGCCTGCTCTGGCCCCCGGAAGACAATTGACTATGGTTGCTGGTGTCGCTAACTTCACATTTCTCAAAACAGAGTCGCCAATAACCAGAGTTTGATCCTCGGCGGGTGTGTCGTCGAGTGGGGAAAAACGGTTAGAGATGTGAACGGGTTGGCGGTGTACACGGGGCTTCTGTTTAGGGCTACGCTTCCTCCTCACAGTCACCCAGTCGGCCTGCTTTCCCGGCTGCTCGGGATCTGCCAGGGGGGAACTAACGGCGGCTAAGCTACCTTGGTCCGCACCGACTACAGGGGCCTGGCTAGCTGTAGAATTTTCCACGGTGCGGAGCCGAGTCTCCAATTCGCCCAGCCTGGCCTCCAAAGCTACGAATAAGCTACACTTATTACAAGTACCGTTACTGCTAAAGGAGACCGAGGAATAACTAAACATTTCACACCCAGAGCAGAAAAGTGCGGGAGAGACAGGAGAAGCCGCCATGCTAAATCGGCTAAGAGCTAGTAGCTACGCTAAGCTAGCGGATTCCTAAAAACACGCAAAGTGAATAATGTGTAAATCATTTAGAGGTGATTCAGCAGAAGGAGTGCTTTAGTTAAGGCACGTAAAGATTACACTGGGAAACAAATCGTAATCTAGATAACTAGATCAATCTAACTGCGCAGATTAAACAGCTAACAGATACAGAAAAACACCGCTGTGCTCCGGAACAGGAAGTGATACAATACCGCAGTGAGAGCCAACCACCAGTAGAGGCAGTGTATATATATATATATATATACATATATATATATACATATATATATATATACAAACACACTCAACAAAAATATAAACGCAGCACTTTTGGTTTTGCTCCCATTTTGTATGAGATGAACTCAAAGATCTAAGACTTTTTCCAGATACACAATATCACCATTTCCCTCAAATATTGTTCACAAACCAGTCTAAATCTGTGATAGTGAGCACTTCTCCTTTGCTGAGATAATCCATCCCACCTCACAGGTGTGCCATATCAAGATGCTGATTAGACACCATGATTAGTGCACAGGTGTGCCTTAGACTGGCCACAATAAAAGGCCACTCTGAAAGGTGCAGTTTTATCACACAGCACAATGCCACAGATGTCGCAAGATTTGAGGGAGCGTGCAATTGGCATGCTGACAGCACGAATGTCAACCAGAGCTGTTGCTCGTGTATTGAATGTTCATTTCTCTACCATAAGCCGTCTCCAAAGGCGTTTCAGAGAATTTGGCAGTACATCCAACCAGCCTCACAACCGCAGACCATGTGTAACCACACCAGCCCAGGACCTCCACATCCAGCATCACCTAAAAGATCGTCTGAGACCAGCCACTTGGACAGCTGCTGAAACAATCGGTTTGCATAACTAAAGAATTTCTGCACAAACTGTCAGAAACCTTCTCAGGGAAGCTCATCTGCATGCTCGTCGTCCTCATCGGGGTCTCAACCTGACTCCAGTTCGAGTGGGCAAATGCTCACATTCGCTGGCGTTTGGCACGTTGGAGAGATGTTCTCTTCACGGATGAATCCCAGTTCACACTGTTCATGTTATGTGTCGGACGCAGCTCGGAGAACCGACCAGCGTTTGAAGGACCCAGTATGAAATAAGCAGAGCACGGTACAAAGGCTAACTGAATTTAATACATAACAGTGATACAAAAAATAACAAAAGTAAGTGCGGTCTGGCGTGGTGCGCTCCCAGCAGCGCTAACGGTCCGGAGCCAGAAGCTGTTCGGACCCAAGGACCCCGCCGACACCCCCCAGGTGGCCGCAACAAACCGAGTCTGTGAAAGAAGGAACCATTATGTGAGTCCACACTCTACACACAGAGAGAACACTTAAAGGTGTACAAACAGCAAACACTTCCTGGCTTGATTACTAATCAGCTTCCCAACCTGCAGGCATGGAACATCCAGTTCACAAAACTCCACTGCAGTGGAAGCCGATACATGACTAACATACAGCTTAATATAAAAAGGTGTGAGGGACACCACATTTACTGACTGTATAAATGTTAGTCACAAAATCTAACGTACCTCAGGAAGTGTGCTGACGAGCGTGAGACCTCACCCCCTCCTCTTTCACAGACCGTGCATCAAACCCTGGACGTTCTCTGCATCCACTGATGATGAGATGGCTCCCGAGATGACGATCTCACCCGTCTGGTCACAAGGTCGAGTCTCTGGCAAAAACACACTGTATACTCCAGTCTTAAATGCCACCGTGTTCCAATCCATATAGATGCACCACAGCTGTGAGCCGCAGGTGATCAGGGTGAGGTCCTGATAACCTCAGCAACACAGCCACTCAGTCCCAAATGCAAGCCACCTGGAAGGAAAAACAAAAGACAGAAACAAAAAGGCAGCCAGGCCCCCCAGCCATACAACAGTTCAGGGCAGATGGCAGACAGCGTGTGTGGCGTCGTGTGGGTGAGCGGTTTTCTGATGTCAGTGTTGTGGATCGAGTGGCCCATGGTGGCGGTGGGGTTATGGTATGGGCAGGCGTCTGTTATGGACGAAGAACACAGGTGCATTTTATTGATGGCATTTTGTAATGCACAGAGATACCGTGACGAGATCCTGAGGCCCACTGTTGTGCCATACATCCAAGAACATCACTTCATGTTGCAGCAGGATAATGCACGGCCCCATGTTGCAAGGATCTGTAAACAATTCTTGGAAGCTGAAAATGTCCCAGTTCTTGCATGGCCGGCATACTCACCGGACATGTCACCCATTGAGCATGTTTGGGATGCTCTGGACCAGCGTATACGACAGCGTGTACCAGTTCCTGCCAATATCCAGCAACTTCACACAGCCATTGAAGAGGAGTGGACCAACAGGCCACAGTTGACAACCTGATCAACTCTATGCGAAGGAGATGTGTTGCACTGCATGAGGCAAATGGTGGTCACACCAGATACTGACTGGTATCCCCCCCCAATAAAACAAAACTGCACCTTTCAGAGTGGCCTTTTATTGTGGGCAGTCTAAGGCACACCTGTGCACTAATCATGGTGTCTAATCAGCATCTTGGTATGGTACACCTGTGAGGTGGGATGGATTATCTCAGCAAAGGAGAAGTGCTCACTATCACAGATTTAGACTGGTTTGTGAACAATATTTGAGGGAAATGGTGATATTGTGTATGTGGAAAAAGTTTTAGATCTTTGAGTTCATCTCATACAAAATGGGAGCAAAACCAAAAGTGTTGCGTTTATATTTTTGTTGAGTGTATATATATATATATATATATATATATATATATATATATATATATATATATATATATATATATATATATATATACGAGGTCTTAGATAATAAACCGACCCTTTTATTTTTTTTTTTAACTATATGGATTTGAATGACATGCGATTACACCAATCATGCTTGAACCTTCGTGCGCATGCGTGAGTTTTTTCACGCGTGTCGGTGACGTCATTTCCCTGTGGGCAGGCCTTGAGTGAGATGTGGTCCCGCCCTCTCGGCTGAATTCCTTTGTTTCACACGCTGCTCGAGACGGCGCGCGTTGCTTTATCAAAAATTTTTCTGGACCTGTGAGGAATATCCGAGTGGACACTATTCGAGAAATTAAGCTGGTTTTCTGTGAAAAGTTTAACGGCTGATGAGAGATTATGGGGTGTTTCTGTCGGTGTAAGGACTTCCCACGGAGCGGGACGTCCTGAAGCGCTTCCAGGCGCTGTCGTCGGCCTGTTTCGAGCTGAAAACATCCTAATTTAAGGCTTAATTCACCCAGGACATCGTGAGAGAACAGAGAAGATTCAGAAGAGGCCGGCATGAGGAATTTATGCGGACATTCCACTGTTTAAGGACATTTTTTTAATGAAAGACGTACGCGCAAATTCGCCGAGTCGTTTCCGTGACGACTCGGCAAATCTGTGTGCACCGCGACAGGAAAAACACCTCCGTGTTGAAAACCATTTGTAGAATTCAGGCGGCTTTTAATGGCTTTCAACAAGTGAGTAACTGAGAAATTGTTTAACAGCTTGGGCATGTTCCAACTTGCCCGTTAAGATTTCCAACGGAGGTGTTTTTCCTGCCGCGACCCCCCGCGGTCGGGTCCAGCCCGACATGCGACTCTGCCCGCACGTTCTTTCATTACAAAATGACCGTTAACAATGGAATGTCCGAATAAACTCCTCATGCCGACTTCTTCTGAAAGTTCTCTGTTCTCTGACGACTTACTGCGTCAACAGAGCCTGAAATGTGGAAGTTTTCAATTTGAAACGGCGAGACGCTGCCGCCTCGAAGCGCAGATCGCCATCAGGCGCCGTGGACCGTCCTTAAAGCGACACTACCAGACCAAAATCTCTCATCAGCCGTTAAAATTTTTACCGAAAACCAGCTGAATTTATCGAATGGTGTCCACTCAGTTGTGCCTTACAGTTTTGAAAAAATTTTTATCAAACAAAGCAACAGTCTCTGAGCCATTCCTAAACAATGAAAAAAATCGACGAGCGGGTGGACGACTCCTCACTCAAAGACTGCCCACAGGCGACAGGCGTGAAAAAACTCTCGCATGCCCACGAGGGTTCAAGCATGTCTGATGTAATCACACGTGATTCAAATCCATATGGTTTTTGAAAAAAATAATAAGGTCGGATACTTTTCTAATAGACCTCGTATATATATATATAAAACTTTGAGAAAAAAAAAGAATTTCATTCATTTTGGCTGCAACATAGCAAATTGTGGAAAATGTGAAGCGCTGTGAATACTTTCCAGTTGCACAGTATTTGTAAAGTACTTGGAGTGCTTTTTTTTTCCCAATTCTTTCATCTGGTGCTAGTAATCTGCATTCTGTGTCTATAATGTTTTTTTCAAGGGCCTACAGAAATAACACTGGGGCCTATGGCTACTTTAATCTGCCCCTGGAAAATATGTAGAGATTATTTTGTAGCTGTTGAAGACACATTTTAGAAAACTGTTCCGTGAACAACATAATCAGTATAACGTTTTGGAGGGAAGACGAATGACAAAACCTATAAAGAAGTGATAAAAAGAACTAGTGGATGGTGAGAAATGGCATGTAATTGTGAAAGTGGGTATTTCATTAAAGGGGGGAACTGGGATTTTTCATCCTGGACCATATTTTATTTTTCATTGTTTTTGGTTTTATTTTTTTTAACAGTCCACAATTGAGGTAGAACACAAATGTTATGAGCTAAACAGCTACACAGTCTGAGGCTATGGGGCAAGCTAAAACAGTAATCCACTGCTTGTCACCACTATAGAGGCAAAAATCTGAAGCGTCTGGGAGGATGAGAAATATCTATACCTGTGCATGGTTTCCTCAGTAAATTTAAAGAAACTTTTTAAAATAACTGATTATACAAGCAGCAACTTGTAAAACAACCTTCTCCTGTTTTGGTGCAGTCACTCTGTACTAAGTTGTTACAACTTGATTGTCGATGAGGGGCTCGTTCTCCTGATTACAACAGGAACAGACCCCTCATTGGCTATTGACTTACTTTTCTTTATATTAAAGCATGCAGTGTTTTGGGTGTGTGGAGGATGCACTCTCATAGGTGCTGAATTTATGAGAAGACATTAAAAATTAGATGGATACTAGAGTACACGCTTCTACCAATGCCTGACATGGTCACATGTAAATTTAGCCCCAAACCATATTCCAATCCAAAATCCACTCGAGTTTGCCACCCTGTATGAAAATACATTTGTTTGTCCACCAGATCTAGATCATTATCTGGATCAGGACCAAAGTATACCGATAGAGAATCATGGGATCTTTGGTCCTCATCTTTGATCCTGATAATGACTCTGTCATTGTTGATGTCTTATCCTGATCTTTGTTCCCCATCACTTTGAGCCTGATTGCCAAACGTTGATCTTAGAACCTGAGCACTCATCTTTGATCTTGACCACTGAACTTTGATCCCGATCACTAAGCTTAGATGATGATTGCTGATTGCTTTCGTTCTGTAAACAGCATCAAAGATCAAAGGCAGAATCTGATCAAAGTAATCTTAATCAAAGCTCAAAGATGAGGGACAGGGTTCTCTTTAACGGTTTTGTCCTTGAACCAGAGGTTAACAAATCTGTCTGTGAAAATTTGTCTTTTTGAGATATCAGGCTGACAATCAACTAGAGAGACAAAGAAACCACAACCAAAGCATAACCCCCTGGATGGAGGTGGCAGCTAAAATTTAATTATGTTCAAGTACACCTTAAGGAGTTCCATTTTTACAAACTTGATGATGCTGTCTGTACAAGCTGTGCTAATGAATCTACTCCACAAAAGCTCACACAGGAGACATTGTTGGTAGTGTACTTTAGCGGACAGGCTGCAAACACTTTAGCAAAGGAGATGGTGCATGCAAAGACACCCTGAGCATGTTTCAGCTCTTACACTGAAACTAGAAAGAAGATTAATCTTGCAACACATGAGTGAGCAAAGATTTAAAGAGGGTAAAGGGAGTGACCTAAGGAAGGGAAGGATACAAGGGCATGAACTAAAAGGGTACTGGAGGAAAGCATGAAAGAGACAAGCGGGGAAAAGATGGCAGAGAGAGGGTGGAGTGATTAAAAGAATAGATGGATGATTGAATAAATTAATGAATGTTAATGTGCTGTATGTGGAACCAAGGACCAGAATGTCATTGCCAGAGGTCCTATAGGTCTCCAGAAGGGGGAGCCAGTTGTCATTTTGTGTCAAATACCTTCATCAGTTTGTGTGTGTGTGTTCGTGCGTGTGCATGAGTGTGTGTGCGTGCGTGCGTGTGTTCACGCCAAATAACGAATAGACAGATACTTTGTTTCCTTGTCTGATCTAATCGTTTTACTTCACACACACACCAACCAAATGTTACTGTGTCAGCGATGATCAGGTGTGATGAGGATGCAAAGAGAATAAGGTGTGTAAGTGTTTATGTATTGGCAACTGATAGTATTTTAGGAGCGGAGGCCTGAATACATCCTGGTTGACCTGTTCGCCATATCGACAGCTGCCAATTGTCACTCTGATGACTGACAGGTCTCTATTGATGGATGCGACCTGCTGACAGAGAGATGGAGGAGAAACAAAAGGAAACAGAGCCGAAGGTGGACTGCGCTAGAGGAGACGATAAAGAGAAGTAGAAAAGGGCCAGTACATTGTAGGGCGTGCAGAACTTTGTCAAGGTCACAGTAAGAACAGTGAAAAGAAGAGGAATGTTTAAAATCAGCTCATAATGCAGAACTGTGTAAACTCATCTTTTCTGCACAGATATATTGACATCTCTCATATTCAAGTGCTTCTCAAAATGTGCTAAAGGAAATAATCTATGCAGCATAAACATGCAATTTTTAGTGTTTTAACTGTATATTAAACTCCATTGAAGTTAACATGGTAAATATGAGCATTGCACACTCTCACAGTTTGTAATTGTTCACGGTCACATCTGCACTATATCTCTATATCTCTAAATACTTTCTCACTTTTTTCCTTTTCACATTAGTTTCTTTGAAATTATGTATATATATATATATATATATATATATATATATATATATATATATATATATATATATATATATATATATATATATATATATATATATATATATATATATATATATATATTTCGGCTGTTCCCGTTAGGGGTTGCCACAGCAGAGCAATCGTTTCCATCTCATCCTGTCCTCTGTATCTTCCTCTGTCACACCAACCACCTGCATGTCCTCCCTCAGCACTAGGGATGGGTATTGATAAGTTTTTATCGGTATCGATGCCATTATTGATTCTGCTTATTGATCCGATTCCTTATTGATTCCCTTATCAGTACCTCTTGTGAATTTTGTACTAAAAGTAGGCTTTACAGGTTTTCTATGTATTTCATTGAGTCTTAAAGTAAATAAATATGAAATTGGTCACTGTACCCTTGATCTCTGGACATAAATAAAAATAAACAAAGTGGTGTTTCACTTTGAAGTTATTAATTCCGACTGGACTCTATCGTTCTAACTTGACTTGTCAGAGAGCTGCACAGCGTTTGGAGCTGTGTGAACAGAACGGAGGATGATTCTCGTTTCTTTCTCACAACAAGACAGGAGTCCCAGTTAGTGACTTTAATCAGCACAAAAGTGACTCACGATTGACATATTCAGGGATGAAAGTGGTGAAAAACAAAAAAAAGCTGAAACCCAAAATTACCCCCCAACACCACCCACACGGAAATGTTTGAATTCTAGAAGCTCTGAAATGCAATCTGGGACTATTCCAGACAATAAACTGCAGTGAGTGCAGCATCCATTTAGTGAGAAAAACAAAATAACTTTCCTTATTCACATTCATTCCAGTAGTATTCTGCTCTTACTAGGATGCAGCAGTTTTCTAGTTTGGCAGATAGTTCTGGAGGAAATCACTGAAGAAATTAACACATTGAAAATATGGTTTGACTGAAACAAACTGTCATTAAACTTAAGACAGGGATGAAATGGAGGTGTAAGAGTCACTAGGTGTTCACAGGAAACACTTATTTCTGTATGTATGTATGTATTTATTTATTTATGTATGTTCATTGTTGGTTTTATATTTTCTGTTGTGTTTCTATGCACCCGAACGTGATGACAGCTGCAACTGCTTACTTTTAACATTGAAAATGCCATAGACATGCTAACGCGTTAGCATCACACTCGTTTTTAAGTTATAAAATACGTCAACTGTTTCAGAAGACCATAACAGGTCGGTTTAACATAAAAAAAGGTAAATAATACTCACAGACATATGCTCTTTAGGGTTTTAGCGGGGGGAAATGAAGCGAAAGATGAAAGAATAAATGAAGCAATAGATCGAAGCACTGCTTCAATCTGCGAACCACTGCTTCGATTGGTTCAAGGTTCAAAGCAAAGCCGCGCTGCAGAAAGGTTGATTACAGACCCGCTGCATGGTCTGTAATCAATGTAGAGAAATGATCATTTTCCTGACAAACACCCCCCAAAACAACAGCCACTCTGAAGGACGGATAACAGAATCGTTAAGCAAAAAACTTATTGATGTCGGTGGATCAAATCATTTCTTAACGATACCCGAAAGGAACCGGTTCTCGATACCCATCCCTACTCAGCACATCCATAAACCTCCTCTTTGGCCTCCCTCTTCCTGCCTGGTGTCTCCATCCTCATCATCCTTCTCCCTATATACTCTGGGTCCCTCCTCTGTACATGTCCAAACTATCTCAATCTCGCCTCTCTGCCTTTGTCTCCAAACCGTCCCACCTGAGCTGTCCCTCTGATATGTTCATTCCTAATCTTGTCCATTCTTGTCACTCCCAAAGAGAATCTCAACATCTTCAGCTCTGCCACCTCCAGCTCTGCCTCCTGTCTTTTTATTAGTGCCATCGTCTCTAAGCCGTACAACATATCTGGTCTCACTACTGTCTTGTAAACTTTCCCCTTCACTGTTGCTGATATTCTTCTACCACAAATCATTCCTGCCACCTTTCACCACCCACTCCACCCTGCCTGCACTCTCTTCTTCACCTACCACACTCTCCATTACTTTGAACATTACATTACATTACTCCTTGTAACTTCACTATTCCACTGGGCTCCCTCCCATTCACACACATGTACTCAGTCTTGCTTCTACTGACTTTCATTCCCCTTCTCTTCAAAGCATATCTCCACCTCTCCAGACTAGACTCAACTTGCTCTCTACTCTCACTACAGATCGCAATATCATCTGCAAACATCATAGTCCATGGGGACTCCTGTCTGATCTCACCCGTCAACCTGTCCATCACCACTGCAAACAAGAAAGAACTCAGAGCTGATCCTTGGTGTAATCCCATCTCCACGTTGAATGAGTCTGTCATTCCGACTGCGCATCTCACTGCTGTCACACTATTCTTGTACATGTCCTGCACTACCCTAACATACTTCTCTGCCACTCCAGACTTCCTCATACAATACCACAGCTCTTCTCTTGGCACCCTGTCATAAGCTTTTTTTAAGTCCACAAACACACAATGTAACTCTTTCTGGCCTTCTCTGTACTTCTCCAACAGTATTCTCAGAGCAAACATTGCATCTGTAGTGCTCTTTCACAGCATGAAACATATTGCTGTTCACAGATCTTCACCTATTTTCTAAGCCTAGCTTCTACTACTCTTTCCCATAACTTCATGCTGTGGCTGATCAAGTTTATGCCTCTGTAGTTACTGCAGGTCTGCACATCACCCTTGTTCTTGAAAATAGGAACCAGCACACTTCATCTCCACTCCTCAGGCATCCTCTCACTTTCCAAGATTTTATTAAACAATCTGGTTAGAAACTCTACTGCCATCTCTCCTAGACATTTCCATGCCTCCACTGGAATGTCATCTGGACCAACTGCCTTTCCACTCTTCATCCTCTTCATAGCAGCCCTCACTTCTTCCTTACTAATCTCTTGTACTTCCTGATTTTACTCTCACCACATCATCCAGCCTTTTCTCTCGCTCATTTTCTTTATTCATCAGCTCTTCAAAATATTCCCTCCACCTTCTCAGCACACACTCCTCACTTGTCAGCACATTACCATGTGCATCTTTTACCACCCTAACCTGCTGCACATCCTTTCCAGCTCTGTCCCTTTGTCTGGCCAATCAGTACAAGTCCTTTTCTCCTTCCTTCATATTCAACTTCTTGTACAGCTCGCAATATGCCTTTTCCTTCCCTTTTGTCACTTCTCTTTTCGCCTTACACCGCATCTCCTTGTACTCCTGTCTACTTTCTTCATCTCTCCGACTATCCCAAAACTTTTTCGCCAACCTCTTTCTCCTTGTGCTTTCCTGGACCTCTTCATTCCACCACCAAGTCTCCTTGTCTTCCTTCCACTGTCCAGATGTCATACCCAGTACTGTCCTAGCCGTCTCTCTCACCACATCTGCAATACTTTTCCAGTTGTCCAAAACTGCTTCCCCTCCACCTGCTCGCTAAATTCCACATAACAGTCTTCCTCCTTCAGCTTCCACCATCTGATCCTTTCTTGAGCTCTCACTCCCTTCTTCTTCTTTACTTCTAAAGTCATCCTACAAACAACCATCCTATGCTGTCTAACGACATTCTCTCCTGCCACCACTTTACAGTCTCTGATTTCTTTTAGCTTGCATCTCCTATAAAGAATGTAGTCCACCTGTGTGCCCCTTCCTCCACTCTTATATGTTACCCTGTGCTCCTTCCTTTTCTTAAAGTAGGTATTCACCACAGCCATTTCCATCCTTTTTGCAAAATCAACTACCATCTGTCCTACCCCATTCCTATCCTTGATACCATATCTACCCATTACTTCCTCTTCACCTCTGTTCCCTTCACCAACATGCCCATTGAAGTCCGCTCCTATCACCACTCTTTCATGCTTGGGCACACTCTCCACCACCTCATCTAACACACTCCAGAAACCTTCTTTCTCCTTCATCTCACAACCTACCTGTGGGGCATATGCACTGATGATATTCATCATCACCCCTTCAATTTCCAACTTCACACTCATCACCCTGTCAGACACTCACTTAACCTCCAACACACTTTTAACATACCCTTCCTTTAAAATGACCTCAACACCATTTCTCTTCCTGTCCTCACCATGGTACAACAACTTGTACCTACCGCCGATGCTCCTGCTCTTACTTCCCTTCCACTTGCTCTCTTGCACACACAATATGTCTACCTTTCTCCTCTCCATCATATCAGCCAGCTCTCTCCCTTTACCAGTCATACTTCCAACATTCAAAGTCCCCACTTTCATTTCCACCCTTCCAGTTTTCTTCTTCAACCTCCTCTTCTTCATCGTCTTATATATATATATATATATATATTTATATATATATATATATATATATATATATATATAGGGAGTGCCCTTGCATAGTTGATGTCATACTTGACCAGTCGTTCTGTGTTTAGTAGAGTAACACTACCTCTAACCTTAGTGACATGAAATTTGGGGTTCCACAGGGGTCCGTCTTAGGCCCCCTGCTTTTCTCCATTTATATTGTACCCCTTGGGCACATATTGTGGTGTTTTGGGAATACCTTTCACTGCTATGGACTATGAGCAAGATGGCGGTGCGCACGGGTGCAGCGGCTTTTAGCTCTCCAATTTGGTGCTTGTTTTTCTTACTCTTTGCGCGTATATTCTTCGAGTTTTGTAAAGCGACCCACAGCTTCAGCCGCCAGAACCTTTTCAACCTCGGTCTGAGGTACAAACTGTCAGTTACAAGCGAATTCCACCAGTACCACAACATCCCAGAGGACATAGCGAGAACACCGGGCTCTCCATGGATTACCAGCCTACCCAGCAGGCGGTGTAGGCGGCGTAAAGACAGGAAGCAGAAGGGAGGATGTTGGTCCGGCTCCGATGCTAGGCTACATAAACAACCTCACAGGCCAGCATTACCGAGCCTCTTCCTCTCAAACGGCAGATCCATCACCCACAAAATGGACGAATTGGAGCTACAGATGGCCACAAACAGCTTTGTGCAGAACTGCAGCATTATTTTCATCACAGAGATGATCCCCAACGCCGCAGTCGAGCTAGCAGGCCGCACGCTACACCGGCTGGACAGAACCAGTGATTTGGGTAAGTGCAGAGGTGGAGGGCTCTGTGTTTATGTGAACTGCGAGTGGTGCTGTAGCAGCAGGGTCATTGACTCTCACTGTTCTCCTGATTTAGAGGTGCTGGCAGTCTCGTGCAGACCTTTTTATCTCCCAAGGGAGTTCACAGTAGTCGTTGTGTTTGCTGTTTATAAAATAAACAGCAAATAAACAGCAACTGGACCACTCGGATGGCGTTTGTATTGTTGCTGGTGACTTCAACCAAGCGTGTTTAAAGACTGTGCTCCCTAAGTTCGTCCAGTACGTGAAATGTGCCACCAGAGGGGAAAACACTTTGGACCATGTTTCCACAAACATAAAACATGCGTAAAGTCAATCCCCTCCCCCATCTCACTGGATCTGACCATCTCTGCCTGTCCCTCACCCCCACCTACACTCCCCTGCTGAGGCGAACAAAGCCACAACGAAAGACAATCCAAACCTGGCCTGAGGGAGCACTCTCCCAGCTACAGGACTGCTTCTCACGGACTGTATGGGATTTATTTTCCAGCCACAACCTGCAGGAGTACACTGACACTGTACTCTCTTACTTTAAGAACTGTGTTGACACTGTCACCGTCAACAAAAGGGTCAGGATTTTTCCAAACCAGAAGCCCTGGATGAACAGTGCAGTCCAGTCCCTATTAAAAAGCCGCAACAAAATCAGGGGACAGGGCCCTGTACAGCGTGGCCAGGTCCAATCTGAAAAGAGGCATCAGAGAGGCCAAGGCTGCCTACAAGAAAAAGATAGAGGACCACTTCGCTGTGAATGACCCCAGAAGGATGTGGCAGGGAATAAATCATATAATCAACTACAGAAGCAGCAACCCAGGAAATGCTAGGTCTGACACGTCGCTGGCAGAGGAGCTGAACTGCTTCTTTGCCCGCTTCGAAGCAGACATACCAGCAGCAACTCCACACCCACCAGCCTCCAGCACTAGCACGCTAACACTTCAGGAACATGAAGTGAGACATGTGCTGAAGGCGGTGAACCCCAGGAAGACGGCCGGCCCCGATGGTGTACCTGGAAAGGTACTCAAAGCGTGTGCTGACCAACTGGCTGGAGTTTTTACCTGCATCTTCAACCTGTCCCTGTCGCAGGCCATCATTCCACTCTGCCTCAAATCCTCCACCATCATTCCAGTCCCAAAGAAGTCAGCAGTGGAGCGCATAAATGACTACAGGCATGTTGCACTTATGCCTGTGGTCATGAAGTGCTTTGAAATACACAGCACATCAGACCCTGTCTGCCTCCCACTCTGGACCCCCACTAGTTTGCCTACAGGGCAAACCACTCCACAGAGGACGTTATCACCACAGCTCTTCACACCACGCTGAGCCACCTGGAGCACCAGGGGAGCTATGTGAGGATGCTCTTCCTGGACTTCAGCTCAGCCTTCAACCACATCATCCTGGAGATCCTGGTCCAGAAACTGACACATCTGGGCATCTCCACCCCCATCTGCCAGTGGATCAAGGACTTCCTCACAAACCGTCCACAGTCCGTGAAACTTGGCCCCCACCTTTCCTCCACCATCACACTCAGCACCGATTCCCCTCAAGGCTGTGTACTGAGCCCCCTCCTGTTCACCCTTTACATGCACGACTGCTCTCCGACCCATCCCACAAACACCATCATAAAGTTTGCGGATGACACCACCGTGATTGGGCTCATCTCAGGGGGTGATGAGACTGACTACAGAGATGAGGTCAATCAACTGACAGCATGGTGTTCAGCTAACAACCTGCCACTGAACACCACAAAAACAAAAGAAATAATCCTGGATTTCAGGAAGAACAGGGCTGACCCAGCCCCGCTTTACATCCAAGGGGCCTGTGTGGAAAGGGTCAGCTCCATCAGGTTCCTGGGAGTGCAGCTCTCTGACAGCCTGTCCTGGACTGCCAACACCACAGTGGTGGTGAAGAAAGCCCAGCAGCGACTCCACTTCCTGAGGGTGCTCAGGAGAAACAATCTGGATGAGAAGCTGCTGGTGTTGTTCTACAGAGCCACCATCGAGAGCATCCTGACGTACTGCATCACAGCGTGGCACGGGGGGTGCTCAGCAGCAGACAGGAGAGTGCTGCAGAGGGTGATCAAAACAGCCCAGGGTATCACTGGTTGCTCTCTGCCCAGCCTGGAAGACATTGCCAGCTCTCGCTACCTCAGCAGAGCTGCCAGCATCAGCAAAGACACATCCCACCCCAGCAACCACCTGTTTGACCTACTACACTCCGGCCGACGGTATAGGTCAATCAAAACTAGGACAAACAGACTCAGGGACAGCTTTCTCCCTAGAGCAATCACTGCACTGAACAATAACAAATCACTCTAACCCGCACCTTTCAAGTTTCTTGTGCAATATCTGTAAACCATGTGCAATTTTCCCTTGCAATATGATTCCACAGTTGTATATAATTCTCATTTTACATTTTACTTGGTCCACATTTTATTTTATTTCATTTTACCTTATGTTTATATTAGTTGTACATATACTCTGAATAATTTACCGTTAAATTTCACTATCTTTTATATTGGCCAAAAATTACTCGCACCACGGAAAGTACTTTTTGGAGTCAAATCTCGTTGTAATGCAAATTACAATGACAATAAGGCGATTCTGATTCTGATTCTATGCTGATGATACTCAGTTATACATGCCGATAACTGCTGGTAATGTCATTCACATAAAATCCTTATATAAAATCCTCATATTCTACTCGATAGGCTGAAGAATCATTTTGGGATTACTGGGAGTGCCCTTGCATGGTTGATGTCATAGCTGCCGATAACTGCTGGTATTCTCATCCACATAAAATCCTTAGAATATTGCCAAGCATCAGTGAGAAGTTGGATGTCTAGAAACGTCCTACTTTTAAACTCTGATAAGACTGAAATGATGGTTCTTGGTCCAGTGAGACATCTGCATCAGTTTGACCACTTAACAGTTAGCCTAGGCTTGTGTGTCATACATCACACTGACAAAGTGTGATGAAGATCCTTGGGGCAATTTTTGATCCTGCATTGTCCTTTGACTGTTGTGTGGGCCGCCAGAAGAGGAGGTACTGCTGGCCCACCACCACCAGATGGCGCCCTGCCTGGAGTGCGGTCTTCAGGCACAAGAGGGCGCAGTCACCATGGACACAGCCGGGAGTGACAGCTGTCACTCATTATCTCACAACAGCTGTCACTCATCTGCACTTCATCTTGCCACTCCATAAAGACCGGACTTCATCTCCACCTCGCTGCCGAGATATCGTCTACCTTAGGAGGTAATTTGTTCTCAGCCATTGTTTTGTCTACCACAGACAGTGTTTGCTTGTGCTATTTTTGCAGTAGGTTTTGTGAGTGGTTGCAGCTGGAGGCTGGGTTTGGACTGACGTCTTCACTCCAAACCTTTGATAAGTACACATACTACTGCACGTGCCAGCTTTCTGAATGAGAGGTGGAGGTGGAGTTCCACCATTGTTGTTACTGGGTGTTCACACACCCACATCTGATTGTCTCTGCTCCTCGCCAGCAGTACCAGATCCAACACGCGGAGACGGTGGCCACCTGGGATTTTCGGGACTTGGCGGCTCCAGTATTCTCCAGGTTCGGTGGCAGAGGAAATTGTGTGGTTCCGGTTCTTCTCAGGACAGACGTCCTCTATCCTCGAGCCTGCCCACACGTCACCTTTGTTAATTGACTATTGTACACATTCTGTAATCTGCTGTGTTTGGTTGTGCTTTTCACAACAGTAAAGTGTTCATATTTGACTCTTTCATTGTCCGTTCATTTACGCCCCCTGTTGTGGGTCCGTGTCACTACACTTTCACAACATTGACCTGCTTTTTCCACCTGCAAAATATAGCGAAGATTTGTCCCATCATGTCTATGGCTGATGCTGAGACACACTTATTTTCCCTTTCATATGACTAGCATACTGGCATAGTATAGTTCTGCGCTTTTTATTCTTTTAATTCATTTTATTAGGAAACGGAGCGTGCCGCGGCCTCAGCTTTACCTAAATTCTGGGTCTTTTAGTGAAGCTTAGGGCTAGTGGCCAGCGATCACTTAGTATTGTGTTTTTCTTGTTGTTTAATGCTTGCAAATTATACTGTATTTCTTGTCTTTCTGATGCCTGATTCTGTTTTTTCTCTCTGTTTAAGGTGCAGGTCCATCCAGAGATGGGTGTGGTATTTGTGCTGAAAACCCTCCTGTCCTGAGCACCGACAGCATTTCTTGTATATTTGTTTTGTGAAATGTTCTGTAATTTGTGTCTGTAGCATGGCCCAAGCAGAGGGTAACCCCTTTGAGTCTAGTCTGCTGGAGGTTTCTTCCTCAGAGGGAGTTTTTCCTTACCACTGATGCTCTGGGGGTTAGTAAGGTTAGACCTTACTTGTGTGAAGCGCCTTGAGGCAACTCTGTTGTGATTTAGTGCTATATAAATGAAAATAATTTGAAATTAAATTTATGCATCACAGTGAAAGGCATCAGAGGATAGATGCGTACACTACAGTTTACACTGAGATACTGAGATATCCTGAATGCTCATTGTAAGTATTACATGCCCTGAGATTTGAAGGACCATACAGGTCTGTGAGAAAAGTATCCGACCTTTTTATTTTTTTCAAAAACTATATGGATTTGAATCACGTGTGATTGCATCAGACAAGCTTGAACCTTCGTGCGCATGCGTGAGTTTTTTCACGCCTGTCGGTTGCGTCATTCGCCTGTGGGCAGGCTTTGAGTGAGCACTGGTCCACCCCCCTCGGCGGATTTTTATTGTCAGTGAAATGGCTGAGAGGCTACCGCTTTGCTCCATGAATTTTTTTTTCAGAAACTGTTAGAGACAGCCAGTTGGAAACCATTCGAAAGATTCAGATGGATTTTGGTGAAGATTCTGTCGGTATCACACGGATTAAGGACCATTAAAACTGGATTAAAAATGGCCCACGGCGGCGGAGGGCGCACCGCACCCCGAGCGGCCATCGACAGGCTGGAACAAGCAGATCACTTCCAAATTTAAGGCTCTGTTGATGCAGGACGTCGTGTGACTAGCAGAGAAGTTTCAGAAGAGGTCGGGATCAGCACTTTATCGGCACATTCCACTGTTAAAGGAGATTTTGTAATGAAAGACGTGCGGACTGATTCGTGCATCGGGATGCAGCCGCTCATGGCGCTGGACAAACAACACCTCCATGTTGGAAGTCTCACAGGACAAGTTGGAACATGCCCAGCTGTTAAATAGTTTCTCGGATACTCACTCGACTGAAAAGCCATCAAAAGCCGTCTGAATCTATATGGTTTCCAACACGGAGGTGTTTTTTTTTTGTTGCGTGCAATGAGCGGCTCCGTGCCGACGTGCGAAATCCTCCGCACGTCTTTCATTACAAAATCTCCTGTAACAGTGGAATGTGCCACAAAAGGGCTATGTCCAGCTCTCTTGCCATTTCTGTGGTAGTCACATGATGTCCCGGATCAACACAGTGTTCAGTTTAGAAATGATCTGGTCGTTCCAGCCTGTCGATGGCCGCTTGGTGCGCCACGCGCCCTCCGCCGCTGTGGGCCGTCTTTAAAAAGGTTTTAACACTCCTTAATCCGTGTGACGCCGACAGAATCTTCACCGAAATCCATCTGAATCTTTCGAATGGTTTCCAACTGGCTGTCTCTAACAGTTTCTGAAGAAAAATTCATGGAGCAAAGCAGCAGTCTCTCAGCCATTTCACTGACAATAAAAATCCGATGAGGGGGGTGGACCAGTGCTCACTCAAAGCCTGCCCACAGGCGAATGACGCAACCGACAGGCGTGAAAAAACTCACGCATGCGCACGAAAGTTCAAGCTTGTCTGATGCAAGCGCACATGATTCAAATCCATATAGTTTTTGAAAAAAATAAAAAGGTTGGATAGTTTTCTCACAGACCTCGTAGTTTAGTAAAGTGTTTTGATTGTTTTTTTTTTTACATGATTTAATAATATGTATATGTTGCGGCCATGAACAAGTCAAGCTCTTCAGCATCTCACCATATCAGTTAGGTCCTTCAGACGTTTTTTCAGTTAATGCTTCTGGGGAGCATTAGTATGGCTAAAACCATTCAGTTTCACCCCTCCCCAAACTACAGCCATCTTAATCCCCCGCCACTTTAGCATTTTTCTTTATGTGCCTCTCACATCCCTGAAAAGTCTTCACCATCTCATTTAGGTCCCTCACACTTTATTTTCAATAAATGCTTCTGGGGAGCATTAGCATGGCTAAAAAATGTCATGCAATTTGCACACTAAATAGTAACTGACTGACCTTATGTGCTGTCAAGGTGCACGCTGCCTCTCACTTTAGCGTTCCTGGATTCAATGTCAACTCAACATTTACCATTTCCTGTTTCAGTGTTGACTATGCACTGAATTCCCGCAATTCTCCTCTATTTACGTGAGATCTCATCTCTCCTTTTCTTATTTTATTTTCTTTTTTAATTGAGACAAACAATAATTACACAAAAACCTTACAGAGGATAAACATACCACCGCAAAAATAACATAATGAAAATAGGTTAATATACTCTCCTGGAGCTCCAGGAAGTGTTCAACATTTGACATTTCCTGTTTCACTGTGGACTCAAAATTTGGCACTTCCTGTTTCAGTGTCAACTTGCCACTGAATTCCCGTGAGATCCCACGATCGTGGCTCTCACACCCAATGTGTGACACTTGACAGGTCTGGAAAGTTTGTGTGATGGTAGGTATGTTGCACGGCTTAGAGGTGGTGGCAGGGACAAAAAGAGTGGGTGAAACTGCAGGTGGCAGAGCTGAAGATGCTGTGGTTTTCCTTGGGAGTGTGGTGCTTGGACAGGATTAGGAATGATCGTATCAGAGTGAGAGAGCAGCACAGTGGTATAGTGTTTAGTGCTGTCTCTTCAGGGAGAGAAGGTCCCATTTCTGGTTAATTTCTGATTTTAATTTTAATTTATTTTCATTTATATAGTGCCAAATCACAACAAAGTTGCCTCATGGCACTTTACACAAGTAAGGTCTAACCTTACCAACCTCCAGAGCAAGCACACAGGCGACAGCGTTAGGAGAAAAACTCCCTCTGAAGGAGAAACCTCAAGCAGACCAGACTCAAAGGGGTGACCCTCTGCTTGGGCCATGCTACCGACACAAATTACAAAACAGTTCACAATACAATATCCAAATGTTGCCGGTGCACAGGACATCAGGTTTGGATGGGGCCGCACCTCAAACAGAGAGAAGAAAAACAGAATCAGGCATCAGAAAGACAACAAATACAGTATAATTTTGTCAGCATTAAGTAAACAGGAAAAAAAAAATACTAAGGTGATCGCCGGCCACTAGCCCTAAGCTTCACTAAAAGACCCAGAATTTAGATAAAGTTGAGGCCGCGGCCTGCGCCGTTTCCTAATAAAATGAAGTTAAAAGGGTAAAAAGCATAGTAACAAACTATGCCAGTATGCTAGCCATCCGAAAGGGAAAATAAGTGCGTCTTAAGTCTGGACTTGAAAGTCTCTACAGAATCTGACTGTTTTATTGATGCAGGGAGATCATTCCACAGAACAGGGGCATGATAAGAGAAAGCTCTGTGACCCGCAGATTTTTTATTCACCCTAGTGACACTAAGTAGTCCTGCACCCTGAGAACGCAGAGCCTGGGCTGGTACGTCGGGTTTAATTATGTCAGCTACGGTAGGGAGGTGCCAGTCCATCAGTAATTTTATAGGCTTGTAGCAGAACTTTAAAATCTGATCACACAGGGACAGGAAGTCAGTGAAGAGATGCCAAAGTGGGTGTAATGTGGTCAAACCTTCTGCTTCATGTCAAGTCTGGCTGCAGCATTTTGAACCAATTGGAGACCCCTAATACTGGACTGCGGTCAAGCAGAAAATAGAACATTGCAGTAGTCCAATCTGGAAGAGACAAATGCATGAATCAAGGTCTCAGCATCAGCCATAGACAGGATTCTTTCACAGGTGAAAGAAAGCAGTCTTAACTATATTTCTAATGTGGAGGATGATCAAAAATTACACCAAGGTTCCTCACTTTGTCAGTGTGATGTATGACACACAAGCCTAGGCTAAGCGTTAGCTGGTCAAATTGATGCCGATGTCTCACTGGACCAAGAACCATCATTTCAGTCTTATCAGAGTTTAAAAGTAGGGAGTTGCTAGACATCCAGCTTCTCACTGATGCAAGGCAATCTTCTAAGGATTTTATGTGGATGAGAATAACAGCAGTTATCAGCAGCTATGACATCAACCATGCAAGGGCACTCCCAGTAATCCCAAAATGATTCTTCAGCCTATTGAGTAGAATATGATGATCCACGTTATCAAACGCAGCACTGAGATCTAACAGCACCAGAACCGTAGTGGTGTCTGAATCCATTGCAAGCAGAAGATCATTCACCACTTTAGTGAGAGCTGTCTCTGTGGAATGATATTTTCGAAAAGCAGATTGCAGTGGCTCAAAGAGATTATTCTCAGTAAGATAGTCCACGAGCTGCCGTGATCTGATCTGGCCTTTATTGTGTGGAGTTTGCCTGTTCTCCCCATGTTTTCTTGGTTTCCCTCTGGGTGCACCAGCTTGCTCCCACCTCCAAAGACAAGCAGGTTAGGTGAACTGGAAACTTTAGATTGACCACAGATGTGAGAAAGCATGTGAAAGGGTTTTGTCGGTCTCAAAGTGTTGGCCCTGTGGTTAACCCAGCGGTTTGTGCAGGGGGTACCCTTCCTCTCACCCAGTGGCCGCTGCGATATGGTCCAGCTGCCATACAGGAAGAGAAGAGGGGGGCCAAAGATGTTTTTGGATGTGGTGAGGGAGGACATGAAGGTTGGTGTGGCAGAAGATGCAGAGGAAAGGGCAAGATGATCTACTGTTGATGGAAGCAGCTGGTCGTATGAATGTGTACATTTATGTTCACAGCTTTACTTCTAATCCTAAAGCTATTTCATCATATTTATTTGCGATATCTCGAACATGAAAAGTGCTTGAGTTCTGCTGAGAGGTTTTCTCTGTTTAAAACTTCTTCCATTTGTGGCAGGATAGTTTTGGACTGAGCAGTGATATTTTCATCTTCTGACTGACCTTCGCAATCCATCTTCAAAACAAACACACACACATTACCTGAATATAGACATGCACACACATGTAGAGTACACACACTTGTGTCTGGAGGTCTGTATATATATGTGTGTGTGTGTGTGTGTGTGTGTGTGTGTGTGTGTGTGTGTGTGTGTGTGTGTGTGTGTGTGTGTGTGTGTGTGTGTGTGTGTGTGTGTGTGTGTGTGTGTGTGTTACCTCACCTCAGGAAACTTGTGGCTAATTCCATTAAAGGGAGGAAAGAGTATGTAAATGAGGGGAGACAGCTGGTGGTGAAGGGAGGTTGATGGAGTGAGCTGGGGGGGGCACAGACACACACACAAACATTGACACGTGCAGACACTGCCTTTACAACAATATCAGGAGATCAAACTGAACTTTCACGTAAAACACAAAGACCTATCAGCTCATAAAGGTAAACAACAGGATTAAAGTGTTTGAAGTCTCCACCTCATAACCAGAAGTAAAGACTTATTTCTCCTGAGCACATTGGGTCAGTCTGATGAAGAAGACATTCAGTTTGTAGTAATTGACAGAAAACCATTTCAAATGGCTTCAATTTCAGACATTCTCAGTTTCAACAACAATTATAAAGCCATTGAAATAACTGGATGAACAAAACGTATTATTTCAAGTTATATATTTGTAATATTACAATAAGTAATCTCAAACGTCAAAAATACTTCATATTACTGAACAAACTCAAAATGCAATGCATTTGGCACCTTTTTTTCCCTGTTTTAGCACAAAATATATAATAGTTTTGTGCACATGTAGAAGACTCACATGCAGGCACAAAGGTACAAGGTTTAAGCTGCATTCATTAAAAAAAAACAAAAAAACTTTGGAATTACAACTTACAAATAGGAAAAATATATAATTGAGTTTATTCAAGCTAGTGTCCCCAGTAACTTATTTTGGTAAATCAAGTAAAAATGTGTAATCAGAGCACTGTGCTTGTACAGCGCAAACCTCCACCAACACTAGTTTCCAATTCCAGTCATTTTTACCTTGGAAAAATTTTTCAAGGTCAAAGTCCTGTTAGAAGTGGCTTTTCATAAGCTAAATTCAATGATCAAATGTCAGGAGGACGTATTTAGGTCATGCACTTGACTCAAAGTTTTTTTCTGTGTTGTCAGTATTTTTTATTTTTTATTTTTTTTTTTTTTTACAACAATTTTCATAGAACATTGTTTATCTCTGCTATACACTATTTGCCATTGCTTTTTGGCACTTGGTTTCCAACTCCTAACTGGAAGACTGAAAAACGGGCATAAAATTGGACCCTCCGTCCAATTTTGGTAGTGTTGGTAAATCCATAACACAGAAATGACAGTGACTGAGGCACTTTTGATTGAGATATAATACAAAATATACATTAAATGGGGTTTTCAATGTTAAATTTAAATGGCCACAAAATCTGTAATCTGGATCAGATGTAAATCAAACTTTGTCAGTTGCTAATGGACACCATCCTACATATGAAAGAAATCTGATCTTTTTTGACAAAGGTATGATTTTTTTGAAAATTTATTAAATGTTAAAGATAGGGATTTTTTCAATTTTCCAAGATTTTTCCTGACTTTGACCTTTGACCTATGACCTCCAAAATAGATTCACTTCTTGCCTATCAGGATATGAACCTTCTGTAAAAATTTCATAATGATATATGAAAAATTGTGGGCTCCAGGCTGTTCACAAACAGATAAACAAATGTCAATCATATTGGCAACAACATTTTGAATCCTTTATTTTGATAGGAAGGAACAAAATTATGATGTTGCCAAAGAACATATTTTTTATGACTTAAGTGGTACTAAATTGAATGGAACTACACCTTTAGGAACAAATCTCATCTTGCTGAATGAAGTCCTCTGTGTCTCTTTAGATGTTTGCACATATTAGAAACGTGTGTGTGTGTGTGTGTGTGTGTGTGTGTGTGTGTGTGTGTGTGTGTGTGTGTGTGTGTGTGTGTGTGTGTGTGTGTGTGTGTGTGTGTGTGTGTGTGTGTGTGTGTGTGAGATGATAGACAGGGCATGCAGGTGTTTGGAGAGATAGATGGAGAAATAGATTGAAGTTTATCATTCAGCATCCTCTCTGGTGCACATACACATCACATGTAGGCCAGTGTTGGTCCTAATCCTATTGTGTATGAGCAGTGGCCACAGCACAGGACTCTCCCCATCTGTCACTAAACGCACACACACACACACAATAATCCTCTCAGTTACTGTGATGAAATTTAGAAGGGATTAATCTTTCTTCAGAAATATAAGCAGGCACTGTGAATTATGGGAGAAAAAAAGCAACATCCAGATGTGTGTGAACACACACGTGTACCAACATGCTCTCATTCCATTATTAACTTTCTTTGAGTAGTTTGAAGAGTTTTTTTTTTTCTTACCAAATCCATCTATTCCTTTTCTTCTGCTTGTGTATTTGAGGGTCGTGGGGGCTGGAACCTATCCCAGCATGCACTGGGCACCCTGAACTAACAGGCAGCAATAATAACTATTACAATCCTCTCATTCTTTATTTTCAACAATATGATTCCTGTTGTCCCTTATGGCATCTTATTGTCACGTACATGAATGCTAATGTTATCATGGTGGGATTCCACGGGGGCTGAAGCATGAACACACGTGGGTAAAAGCTAATAAATGTTGTTGACTGTTCATAAATGGAAGTGTCCTAAAGCACAGAGGGGCAGCACGGGTAAAGTGGTACTGAATGGTTTTCCTCTTTAACGGAGGCGTTGTTGGCTGAACATGATGCACTGCAGTTGATTGACAGCAAATGAGAGAGGAGGCCGGGCAGTCTGTCACATCAGTAATATGAAAGGTAATGCCCTGAGGAAACACACACAAAACAGACTGTATATTTTACCCACAATCTCACTCACACACATCAGCATACACATCAGTTTTGGGCTGCACTGTGTTTTTATACTGCAGGTTAATAATGAGCCAAGAGGTGTGCGACCCTGTCACAAGTGTGAGAAACTGACCCAAAGAAATCAGACAGGGGCAGAGAACCCTCCAACCTCAAGGGCATGAAGTGTGTGTATGTGTGTGTGAGCGTATGTGTCCATCCCCGTCTTCTCATGGATGACATACGTGGAGTCATTTACATAGTGCACGCTTTGAATGGCCTGGTGTGATGCCACTGTCAGATGTCAGGACACAGATGGGAAGGGATGAAGGCGGAGGGTAGTTCACGTCTGTTTCTCTCTTCCTCACACAAAGACACACACACACGCCTCTCTTGAACCAAAGCTCCCACCCCGACCCCACCCACAAGGTGCCAGGTTACTAACAGAGTCGTTGTTGGCTCTATGTGAAGCATCAACTGTTTGACATCCGTCAGCATTCCCCCCCGAAAACACACATCGACCAGCTCGTTCCACAACACAGTGTCTCCCGGTGATCAACATTTAGACACTGTCATCATTTACTTGTCCCAGCTGCCGGAACACCCACCCACACCCACTCAGCTGGAGTGAGATGAAAATGGGGAATTTGACAGATTGAGCCATGGACCTGGGAATAAGACCGAAACAAGGAAGAAGATGCAAAATGGTTTTCTTTCTCCTTTACATTACCATAAGTTCAAGATGGGCAGTTTACATTCGTTTCAGTTTATCTCCCCAGTTTTGCTATGTTGTTACAGAAATTCAATGAAGGACATTTCCTCTGGTGCAACCACTGTTACACAAATTTCCAGTCAATCAGATTAATTGAATGTCATCGAAACTGGGTTTCTGAGCAGTTTAATGACTAAATCTGCTCTCTAGACTTGTGGTTATTGATATCTGAATAGTGCCAGATTTTAGGCAGTGCAGTTTATGGCACAGGTTTTAAAACTGCGGTAATTAAACCTCTTCAGAAACCTAGCGCTGATCCAGAATGATTGAGTAGTTACACTGTAAAACAAACAACAACCAAAAAAAAAAAGACAATTGTTTTTATGGGAAAAAAAAAAAAATTCTGATAGCTGTGGTTGACAGACAATATAGAAAATATTCAATTCCTATTGACTTTCTTAAAAAGAAGATCTGAAATTTCAACTCCAATTTGCCAGAAGGTACAACTGAGATGCAAACCTAGATCTGACATTTTGGTGAAATAAAACCCTCCTCTATACCACTTCTGTTATGTGTCGGACGCAGCCCGGAGAACCGACCAGCGTTTGAAGGACCCAGTATAAAATAAGCAGAGCACGGTACAAAGGATAACAGAGTTTAATGAACATAACAGTGCTGTGAAAAATATAAAAGCGCGGTCTGGCGTGGTGGATTGCGGTGCGCTCCCAGCAGCACTAACGGTCCGGAGCCAGAACTGGTTCGGACCCAAGGACCCCACCGACACCCCCCAGGTAGCCGCGACAAACCGAGTCTGTGAAAGAAGGAATCATTATGTGAGTCCACACTCAACACACAGAAAGAACGCTCAAAGGTGCACAAACAGCAAACACTTCCTGGCTTAATTACTAATCAGCTTCCCACCCTGCAGGCATGGAACATCCAGTTCACAAAACTCCACTGCAGTGGAAGCTGATTTAAACGACCAACATACAGCTCAATATAATAAGGTGTGAGGGACACCACATTTACTGACTGTATAAATGTTAGTCACAAAATCTAACGTACCTCAGGAAGTGTGCTGACGAGCGTGAGACCTCACCCTCTCCTCTTTCACAGACCATGCATCAAACCTGGACGTTCTCTGCATCCACTGATGATGAGATGGCTCCCGAGACGACGATCTCACCCGTCTGGTCACAAGGTCGAGTCTCTGGCAAATACACACTGTGTACTCCAGTCTTAAATGCCACCATGTTCCAATCCATGTAGATGCACCACAGCTGTGAGTCCTGACGAGCCGCAGGTGATCAGCCTCAGGTGATCAGGGTGAGGTCCTGATAAACTCAGCTACACAGCCACTCAGTCCCAAATGCAAGCCACCTGGAAGGAAAAACAAAAGACAGAAACAAAAAGGCAGCCAGGCCCCCCCAGCCATACAACAGTACCCCACCCTCACGGGAAGCCTCCTGGTGACCACACAAACCTGGCCCAGGAGAAACACCCCCCTCCAGGGACCATTGCTGGAAACCGTATCCGCATTCATCTTCCAACAGAATCTTCATCTAACAGAACGGTAGATGTCTTCTCCTCTGGCTGCATCTTTGCCCTTGTTTCTATCAGTCAATTAGCACAGGTGTGGCCAGGAGTTCTTGAACCTGTGCGGTCAGCCTTTGTCCAACCATGTTCACAGTCTGATTAGTCATAAAAAAAAAAAAGACAAACACAAACAACCAAAACACCCCCCCTCCCCAGGGGACCGTCCCATCAAACCCCGGGAAGGGGAGAAAAGAAAAACCCAAACTTAAGCTTGCAAATAAAAATGCTAACACCCCACCCCCTAACGACATGTAGGGACCAATACCCCCCAGAGGACATCCCGCCAGCTCCAGGAGTAATAACCACAGCCGAGGTCCCTCTGGGATCCAACGTCACCCACGGGGACTCCCAGCGCCTCCCAGAGGACCATTCCATCAACCCCAGGAGACGCCTCCCCTCATGACCAACGGACCCAGCCCCGGCCGTCTATGGCTAGATGGACCCACAGCCCTTTCCCCCCCAGAGGACACCACAGTCAAACCCTGAGGGCGGAAACTGGGGGGAAAAACAAAAGGAGAAAAAAAAAACATACAAACAAAACAACCCCAACCCCACCCCCTTGGCGCAGTGGAAACTGGAAGCACGTCCAGTGTCACCAACCGTGACTATACCCCAGAAGCCAACCGGGAGGAGTGGAACAGCGGTTATGGCAGACGGCACAAAACGGCGCCACTCCTCCAACTTCCAAACCAGCCACCAGCTGCGGGTATATCCCACTGCCCCAAACCTCAGCCACGCCGATGGCAGACGGCTCAAAGGCGCGCTGAAGCCGGAGATGGAACAGGGAATCAACAAACAAAAACACCCCCCCCCCCCAGGTGCAGAGGTTACCTGGGAAATGCCCAGCATAACCAAACTGCACCACTCCAGCAACGCCGACACTACGGCTCACACGGCTGGAGCCAGAGGAGAAGAGAGGGAACAAAAAGAAAATACCCCAAACCCCCCCCCCTCCCCTCCCGGGTGCAGAGGTTACCTGGGAAACGCCCAGCATAACCAACCTGCACCACTCCAGCAACGCCGACTCTACGGCTCACCCGGCTGGAGTCAGAGGAGAAGAGAGGGCATAACACTAAACAAAACAAAAAAAAAAAGAAAAAAACAACCCAATTACCCCCCCCATGACCCCCCAGGGGACCGTCCCATCAAACCCTGGGAGGTGAAACTGAAAGAAATAAAAAGAAAGACTAACAGACTAACATAAAGTTGCTTGGGTCCTTTTTTTTTCCAGATAGAACTGCAGGGTCACGACCCCAGACACTAAATAGTCTACAAATAAAAACCCCACACAAAAGCCAACTCAGAAAACACCCACAAAACTAATAAGTGATTTATACCGTCAAGCTCAAACAAATGGAACACACCTATTCCAACTTAAGAGCTTGACGGTAATGTGACTCAGTCACCAAAAGAGGGAGCCAAAGTGCTAAAAATGAAAAACCCCCTTTGGTAACTGAGAAAACAAACTCATGCTGCCTTTCTGTGCGCAGCTCTGTGTAACACACAACCAAAAATGTGATTTAACTAAATAACACCGGAGCTGACACAACAGACGCAGTAGTTATCTTCATCCGGGGAAACGGGGCTACAACTGTCACACGGGAAGCACAGCGACCCGTGCCACAGAGCTCCGCCGTGCGCGTGCACCCATTACAGACACACTCTTGCAGCTCCCGTTTAAACCTCTTATCCGGTCGGAGCATGACGCGAAGCCGTCGCCAGTCACACTCCACCACGACCCTCGGATAAGGCACACACAGGAACACAGCTGCATGAGCGCTCAAATCAGTATTCAGTAATGGGTTCTCCAACGCGCACCATCCGGGCGGAGAGCACCCGCAACTGATCCGGATAACTTCTGAACATCTGCTGCCGCCTTCCCGGCGCGTTATCGTCTCTGCTACCGCTGGGTCCGTGATGTTTGGCCAGAGACTACTGTTATGTGTCGGACGCAGCCCGGAGAACCGACCAGCGTTTGAAGGACTCAGTATAAAATAAGCAGAGCATGGTACAAAGGATAACAGAGTTTAATGAACATAACAGTGCTGTGAAAAATATAAAAGTGCGCGGTCTGGCGTGGTGGATTGCGGTGCGCTCCCAGCAGCGCTAACGGTCCGGAGCCAGAACTGGTTCGGACCCAAGGACCCCGCCGACACCCCCCAGGTAGCCGCGACAAACCGAGTCTGTGAAAGAAGGAATCATTATGTGAGTCCACACTCAACACACAGAGAGAACGCTCAAAGGTGCACAAACAGCAAACACTTCCTGGCTTAATTACTAATCAGCTTCCCACCCTGCAGGCATGGAACATCCAGTTCACAAAACTCCACTGCAGTGGAAGCTGATTTAAACGACCAACATACAGCTCAATATAATAAGGTGTGAGGGACACCACATTTACTGACTGTATAAATGTTAGTCACAAAATCTAACGTACCTCAGGAAGTGTGCTGACGAGCGTGAGACCTCACCCTCTCCTCTTTCACAGACCATGCATCAAACCTGGATGTTCTCTGCATCCACTGATGATGAGATGGCTCCCGAGACGACGATCTCACCCGTCTGGTCACAAGGTCGAGTCTCTGGCAAATACACACTGTGTACTCCAGTCTTAAATGCCACCATGTTCCAATCCATGTAGATGCACCACAGCTGTGAGTCCTGACGAGCCGCAGGTGATCAGCCTCAGGTGATCAGGGTGAGGTCCTGATAAACTCAGCTACACAGCCACTCAGTCCCAAATGCAAGCCACCTGAAAGGAAAAACAAAAGACAGAAACAAAAAGGCAGCCAGGCCCCCCAGCCATACAACAACTTCATTATGAAGCTTTATAACTGGGGACACAAAATGCAAAAGATGTCCTATGTACAATTTCTCCAATCACAGCCACAGAAGCCTAGAATGTCTTCTGGGTTGTCTGGGTGTCTTGATGGCTTTCCTCATTCTTGCACAGTCAGTTTTTGAGAACTATCTACTCCATACAGATTTACCATAGAGTGCCATAATATTTGTATTTCTTCATAATTGATGTAAATAAAGTTCAAGACATATTCAGTGCAGGCCCGGCACCAGAAAAAAATATTAAGGGGGCGATGAGTTTATCACAGGGGGTGGGGTCCCCCCCCCCCCAAAAAAAAGTGCACACCGGAGGGGACATGCCTCTGAGCGTGCGTAATGAATTGGGTGCGCTCCTGGAAAGCTTGTGTATTTAGGCTACACCGTTGTAAGAGACTGACTAAGAGTAAAGAGTGATGTTAGTATTTTTTTAAATTATTATTTGAACGTATAGACCCTCGGTCAAGTAATCTCCTGCATACCACAAAACCAAACCAACAACTGATCTGAGAAACAACATGAGACAGTAGATTAACCCCACATACAGCCCTCCATCACAAGCGCAAACACAGCGCAACTGGGCATGACAGTCACACAACAGGTCAAAGATAAACCTTTCATGTAGATATATTTACAACAATACATAACTTTAATATCTGTCATTGCGGGCAACTGGCCGTGAACGGAGGGACTAAGAAAATGCATACCGCACGACAACAGCATGTTATTTGCATTATTATCACTTTTTACTGAGCTACACAACACGTAACGCGTACATAAAAAGTTGGCTCACTTAACTTTTGTCGTGTCAGCTCTCGGCTAGCTGGCGCGCACTGCTCTCCAATTTAGCCAGTGCGTCCTCATCAAGTTGGCTGCTTTAGCTGCTGTTCATTGTCGCACTATCCATGAGAAAATCATCTGGAATATCCATATTGCGGACAGTTCTTGGGCTGCGTGCGCTATGACGTCATTTGTTTACGCATAGCGGGCGGGTATAGCCAGGTACCATCAACGTAAATCTACGATACCGGTCCAGCAACGCCCCGGTAAAGTGATAATAATATTGAATAACTAATATTTTGCTATATTTTCCAGTATTTCTTTTTCTTTCTTTTTTATTTTTATTTTTTTGATAACTCTCATATCCAAGGGGGCGGAATTGATGACGTGAGCGGGCGTCACCTCCAAACGCCCCCTCATGGCGCCGGGTCCGATTCAGTGACTTAGAAATGTTCATGTATCCATCCCCTGACTTGTCGGAAGAAAACTGGCAATAAAACTGCTTATTTACAGGTACTATACCAAAGTGACCCATTACGTATGCACCCCGTCACCTTGGCTTTAATATATTTAATTAATTTATATCAAGTTGTAGAGATTTGGTTTGAGTTTGGGTTTAAGGTTGATAATTTTAGAATTTTTTTTTTAAGGTTTTTTGTATTTGAAATGGCATAAACCAATTAAAATGTCTGAAATACCAAGGGACCAAATACTTTTGGGCTCAGCTGTGTGTGTGTGTGTGTGTGTGCATGCATGTACATTGAACAAAAATATAAATGCAACACTTGTTTTTGCTCCCATTTTTCATGAGCTGAACTCAAAGATCAAAAACATTTTCCACATACACAATATCACCATTTCCCTCAAATATTGTTCACAAACCAGTCTAAATCTGTGATAGTGAGCACTTCTCCTTTGTTGAGATAATCCATCCCACCTCACAGGTGTGCCATACCAAGATGCTGATTAGACACCATGATTAGTGCACAGGTGTGCCTTAGACTGCCCACAATAAAAGGCCAGTCTGAAAGGTGCAGTTTTGTTTTATTGGGGGGGATACCAGTCAGTATCTGGTGTGACCACCATTTGTGTCATGCAGTGCAACACATCTCCTTCGCATCATCTGTGAAGAGAACACCTCTCCAACGTGCCAAACGCCAGCGAATGTGAGCATTTGCCCACTCAAGTCGGTTATGACGACGAACTGGAGTCAGGTCGAGACCCTGATGAGGATGACGAGCATGCAGATGAGCTTCCCTGAGATGGTTTCTGACAGTTTGTGCAGAAATTCTTTGGTTATGCAAACCGATTGTTCCAGCAGCTGTCCGAGTGGCTGGTCTCAGACGATCTTGGAGGTGAACATGCTGGATGTGGAGGTCCTGGGCTGGTGTGGTTACACGTGGTCTGCGGTTGTGAGGCTGGTTGGATGTACTGCCAAATTCTCTGAAACGCCTTTGGAGACGGCTTATGGTAGAGACATGAACATTCAATACACGAGCAACAGCTCTGGTTGACATTCCTGCTGTCAGCATGCCAATTGCACACTCCCTCAAATCTTGCGACATCTGTGGCATTGTGCTGTGTGATAAAACTGCACCTTTCAGAGTGGCCTTTTATTGTGGGCAGTCTAAGGCACACCTGTGCACTAATCATGGTGTCTAATCAGCATCTTGGTATGGCACACCTGTGAGGTGGGATGGATTATCTCAGCAAAGGAGAAGTGCTCACTATCACAGATTTAGACTGGTTTGTGAACAATATTTGAGGGAAATGGTGATATTGTGTATGTGGAAAAAGTTTTAGATCTTTGAGTTCATCTCATACAAAATGGAAGCAAAACCAAAAGTGTTGCGTTTATATTTTTGTTGAGTGTATATACACAAAAGACCTATTTATCTCAAATATTATTCTCAAATCTGTCTAAATCTGTGTTAGTGAGCACTTCTCCTTTGCTGAGGTAATCCATCCTACCTCACAGGTGTGGCATATCAAGATGCTGATTAGACAGCATGATTATTGCACAGGTGTGCCTTAGGCTGGCCACAATAAAAGGCCACTCTGAAATGTGCAGTTCTGCTTTATGGGGGGGGGGGGGGGGTCTGGAGAGATCAGAAAACCACTCAGTGTCTGGTGTGACCACCATTTGCCTTATGCAGTGCAACACATCTCCTTAGGTCCCCTTCACACATAACACGAAAGACGCAGAAACCAGAAGAAAATCTGCAAACCAAAAACAAAATGGGGAACTGCAAAACATTCCATCTGCTGTCGTGAGGAACGCACGATCAGGCAAGTGTGCACGATACCGCAGCAACGGTGTTCATACCGTGCACGAACACAGTGCAAGCACGTGGAAAGTCACACACACAGCAGCGGAGGGAAAAATTAATAAAACATCACAATTTATAATACTTCATTCCTGTTATAAAGAGCAGATTTAGCCTCCGCCTAGATGTACACCAGGAAATAGTGAAATGACATGGATTACTGTTCTCTCTTTCATGTTTTACTTGAATTACCTGATGCGCTTGAGCCAGCCACCTCCGGTGTCATGACGAGCCGACTCCCATCTCATGAAGAGCCAGCTCTCGCATCATGAACACATGCAGCTGGCATGGTGTGTCCATCGCACAATGATCCGCTGCAAATGTGATCTGTGTTTTAATTATTACAATGTGTGGAAATCTCGCAGTGACACACTCCTAGTGGGGGCATCTCTTGGGGTGATTTCCTGCATGGCACGATATTCACCAGCACTGCAGTGCGCTGAGTCAGCGGTCAGCTGTAGCAATATGTATATTAATTTATTTCCACGTGAGGACAGCATGCCAACATCCGCGCTTCATGCTGTAGTTATGCAACTTCATATCCTACAAGCCAGTACAGGTGTTCCCAAGCTGTGACTTGCACACACAGATATCTGAACAGCTGCACGTCTCAGGGGGACACACCCACCTCTGTCAGCGGACCTTGGCAGGTCACAGAAAAAAAGGCTCACTCTCTGTTGCTTTGTTCTGTGATTTTAATTTTATGTATGTCCTGCATCTGTCTCATGTCTGTGTTTTTAATTTGACACCTTGCATGCACGGTCACGTTCAGCTGTCAGCTAGGCACTGTATGTCCACAGCAAAGCATATGAGCAAAGCGATCACACAAGAATGAGTTCACACCTTCACCCTTAAGTGTTTTATTTAATTTCCACTCTTTCTGTCTGTTATGTAAAGTTTAAACTACAATTTATGTGGTGGAAGTGACATCAGCCGGCCGGACTGCTTCACACTGTGCTGCGCACTCAGACGCTGGCTGGTCCTAATGAGGGCATGAGCGCCCGCGCACACATGTGCACTGCGTGTTCTCCAGCTGAGTTGCAGGACACAGCGGTCAGCTGGTACAGCAGCACACTACACTGGACAGAGACTGGACTCTGGGACCTTCAGCCACAGCTGACAATGTTTAATTTATGGTGTGTGTGTGTTGGTGGGGACGACAACACACTCCACATGCCATTTGTGTGTTTGGGGGGGGGCGGAGGTCAGCACAGTTATACCTTTGTGTGTTGCTAGGTGATGCCACACTTGTGTTGCACTTTGACAATTTTCACAGACAGGAAATAATACCATAACCCCACTGCCACCATGAGCCACTTGATCCACAATGCTGACATCAGCAAAGCACTCACCCACATGATGCCACACACGCTGTCTGCCATCTTCCCTGAACAGTGAAAACCAGGATTCAGCCGTGAAGAGAACACCTCTTCAAAGTGCCAGACGGCATTGAATGTGAGCATTTGTCCACCCAAGTCAGTTGCAATGACGAACTGCATTCAGGTCGAGACCCCAATGAGGACGACGCACATGCAGATGAGCTTCCCTGAGATGGTTTCTGACAGTTTGTGCAGAAATTCTTTGGTTCTGAAAACCGATCATTGCAGCAGCTGTCCGGGTAGATGGTCTCAGATGATACTGGAGGTGAATATAGTGGATGTGGAGGTCCTGGGTTGTGGTTACACATGGTCTGCGGTTGTGTGTGTGTGTGTGTGTGTGTGTGTGTGTGTGTGTGTGTGTGTGTGTGTGTGTGTGTGTGTGTGTGTGTGTGTGTGTGTGTTTTCCCCCACTCTTAGTACTTACAGTAATAGAGAAACAAGTCTTTTTCTGTTCCACTTTCATACAAGATAATGAAGCTGTCACTCTGTGACGACTTCATTGGAAAGGTACAGGAGTACAGACTGCTGTTTGGGGACAGACACGCACACACACAAACACACACACGCTGCTGTGAGTTATCCCCTGGCCTCTGTTAAGCATATGTCAAATATAACTGTGTATAAAGAGATTGTGTAATATAGGTACAGCTGGCTGAATGGCAGACACACAAAGCACAGACCTACACACACACACACACACACATACACAGTCCCAGCTCATATCTTTAACATGCAAACAGACAGGCGGCCGTGATAGCGACTAAAATGAAATCAGCCTCAAATGGAAGAAAAAAAAAAGACCCTCTGTGAATACTTGTCTGCCTTTACAAGTCAATTTCACATCCTGTAGCTCAAGAACAAATCTAAAGAGATTTGGGAACAGTGAGGAGATGGATGGAAGACAGGGGAATAAAAAGGGTTACGGAGAGAAAGTGATAGACAAAGAGGAGGAGGAGACCTCGGTGACAGCTGTGCTAAATTGAGGTTGAAAAGTCATAACAGTGCCACTGATTCATAACTACTACCAGTACGTCTTGCATCACAAAATTAGATAAGATTGTTATTCTTGCAGACAGCTCAGCGGGTTAAGACATGTGCCATTACTTAATGATGCAGCAGGATTGAGGCCTTTTGCCTTTTTGTCATCCTGTCAAAATGAATAATAATTTTCTATTCCACAGGCCTGTGGATGTGTTTTGCAGATGGATGGATTCTGAGCTCTCTTTCTGCACGTGTGTCACTGCAGCATGAAAAATACTGATACCCAAACTAATTTTCTTTTCTTCTAAATAAACCTCTTTTATTACTTAATTTGCTGCATTAAGAAGCTGCTTATGTTTGTGGTAATGTTCTTAACTGCTCTAAAGTGGAGATTTTTTTTCTCTAAAGTTGTAGTCTTACACACCTCTCTGCAGCTTCTCTCCCCCTGCCATCACCTCAATACCCCATCCCCGTAGAGACGGTGCCTGCTCCCAGACCACCAATAACCAGTAAAAATCTATTTAAGCATAAAAATTCAAAAAGAAAAAATAATATAGCACCTTCAACTGCACCACAGACTAAAACAGTTAAATGTGGTCTATTAAACATTAGGTCTCTCTCTTCTAAGTCCCTGTTAGTAAATGATATAATAATTGATCAACATATTGATTTATTCTGCCTTACAGAAACCTGGTTACAGCAGGATGAATACGAGGGCTGTCAATAAAGTAAGGGTCCTTTTTATTTTTTTCAAAAACTATATGGAATTCATTCATATGTTTTTACGTCAGACATGCTTGAACCCTCGTGCGCATGCGTGAGTTTTTCCACGCCTGTCGGTGACGTCATTCGCCTGTGAGCACTCCTTGTGGGAGGTGTCGTCCAGCCCCTCGTCGGAATTCCTTTGTCTGAGAAGTTGCTGAGAGACTGGTGCGTTGTTTGATCAAAATTTTTTCTAAACCTGTGAGACACATCGAAGTGGACACAGTTTGAAAAATTAAGCTGGTTTTCAGTGAAAATTTTAACGGCTGATGAGAGATTTTGAGGTGATTCTGTCGCTTTAAGGACTTCCCACGGTGCGAGACGTCGTTTTTCCTGTGCCGCGGCAGTGCGTCGGCTGCGTCCCGACGTGCGGACCCATCCGCACGTTTCCGTCCGCACGTCTTTCATTAAAAAAATCTCCTTTAACAGTGGAATATCCGGATAAAATGCTGAAACCGACTTCTTCTGAAACTTCTCTGTTCTCTCACGACGTCCTGGATCAATAGAGCCTGAAATGTGGAGGTTTTCAGCTTGAACAGGCTGACGACGGCGGCTGAGAGCGCTGCGCGACGTCTCGCACCGTGGGAAGTCCTTAAAGCGACAGAATCACCTCAGAATCTCTCATCAGCCGTTAAAATTTTCACTGAAAACCAGTTTTATTTGTTGTTATCTATCCTCCACCTAGTCATTACTGTGAGTTTCTCTGTGAATTTTCAGACCTTTTGTCTGACTTAGTGCTTAGCTCAGATAAGATAATTATAGTGGGCGATTTTAACATCCACACAGATGCTGAGAATGACAGCCTCAACACTGCATTTAATCTATTATTAGACTCAATTGGCTTTGCTCAAAATGTAAATGAGTCCACCCACCACTTTAATCATATCTTAGATCTTGTTCTGACTTATGGTATGGAAATTGAAGACTTAACAGTATTCCCTGAAAACTCCCTTCTGTCTGATCATTTCTTAATAACATTTACATTTACTCTGATGGACTACCCAGCAGTGGGGAATAAGTTTCATTACACTAGAAGTCTTTCAGAAAGCGCTGTAACTAGGTTTAAGGATATGATTCCTTCTTTATGTTCTCTAATGCCATATACCAACACAGTGCAGAGTAGCTACCTAAATTCTGTAAGTGAGATAGAGTATCTCGTCAATAGTTTTACATCCTCATTGAAGACAACTTTGGATGCTGTAGCTCCTCTGAAAAAGAGGGCTTTAAATCAGAAGTGCCTGACTCCATGGTATAACTCACAAACTCGCAGCTTAAAGCAGATAACCCGTAAGTTGGAGAGGAAATGGCATCTCACTAATTTAGAAGATCTTCACTTAGCCTGGAAAAAGAATCTGTTGCTCTATAAAAAAGCCCTCCGTAAAGCTAGGACATCTTACTACTCATCACTAATTGAAGAAAATAAGAACAACCCCAGGTTTCTTTTCAGCACTGTAGCCAGGCTGACAAAGAGTCAGAGCTCTATTGAGCCGAGTATTCCTTTAACTTTAACTAGTAATAACTTCATGACTTTCTTTGCTAATAAAATTTTAACTATTAGAGAAAACATTACTCATAACTCAACTCAACTTTTTTTCTTATATAGCGCCAAATCACAACAAACAGTTGCCCCAAGGCGCTCCATATTGTAAGGCAAGGCCATACAATAATTATGAAAAACCCCAACGGTCAAAACGACCCCCTATGAGCAAGCACTTGGCCACAGTGGGAAGGAAAAACTCCCTTTTAACAGGAAGAAACCTCCAGCAGAACCAGGCTCAGGGAGGGGCAGTCTTCTGCTGAGACTGGTTGGGGCTGAGGGAAAGAACCAGGAAAAAGACATGCCGAGAAGGGGGGCAGAGATCGATCACTAATGATTAAATGCAGAGTGATGCATACGGAGCAAAAAGAGAAAGAAACAGTGCATCATGGGAACCCCCCCACAGTCTACGTCTAAAGCAACATAACCAAGGGATGGTCCAGGGTCACCCGATCCAGCCCTAACTATAAGCCTTAGCGAAAAGGAAAGTTTTAAGCCTAATCTTAAAAGTAGAGAGGGTATCTGTCTCCCTGATCTGAATTGGGAGCTGGTTCCACAGGAGAGGAGCCTGAAAGCTGAAGGCTCTGCCTCCCATTCTACTCTTACAAACCCCAGGAACCACAAGTAAGCCCGCAGTCTGAGAGCGAAGCGCTCTAATGGGGTAATATGGTACTACGAGGTCCCTAAGATAAGATGGGACCTGATTATTCAAAACCTTATAAGTAAAAAGAAGAATTTTAAATTCTATTCTAGAATTAACAGGAAGCCAATGAAGAGAGACCAACACGGGTGAGATATGCTCTCTCCTGCTAGTCCCCGTCAGTACTCTAGCTGCAGCATTCTGAACCAACTGAAGGCTTTTTAGGGAACTTTTAGGACAACCTGATAATAATGAATTACAGTAGTCCAGCCTAGAGGAAATAAATGCATGAATTAGTTTTTCAGCATCACTCTGAGACAAGACCTTTCTGATTTTAGAGATATTGCGTAAATGCAAAAAGGCAGTCCTACATATTTGTTTAATATGCGCTTTGAATGACATATCCTGATCAAAAATGACTCCAAGATTTCTCACAGTATTACTAGAGATCAGGGAAATCCCATCCAGAGTAACGATCTGGTTAGACACCATGCTTCTAAGATTTGTGGGGCCAAGTACAATAACTTCAGTTTTATCTGAGTTTAAAAGCAGGAAATTAGAGGTCATCCATGTCTTTATGTCTGTAAGACAATCCTGCAGTTTAGCTAATTGGTGTGTATCCTCTGGCTTCATGGATAGATAAAGCTGGGTATCATCTGCGTAACAATGAAAATTTAAGCAATACCGTCTAATAATACTGCCTAAGGGAAGCATGTATAAAGTGAATAAAATTGGTCCTAGCACAGAACCTTGTGGAACTCCATAATTAACTTTAGTCTGTGAAGAAGATTCCCCATTTACATGAACAAACTGTAATCTATTAGACAAATATGATTCAAACCACCGCAGCGCAGTGCCCTTAATACCTATGACATGCTCTAATCTCTGTAATAAAATTTTATGGTCAACAGTATCAAAAGCAGCACTGAGGTCCAACAGAACAAGCACAGAGATAAGTCCACTGTCCGAAGCCATAAGAAGATCATTTGTAACCTTCACTAATGCTGTTTCTGTACTATGATGAATTCTAAAACCTGACTGAAACTCTTCAAATAGACCATTCCTCTGCAGGTGATCAGTTAGCTGTTTTACAACTACCCTCTCAAGAATCTTTGAGAGAAAAGGAAGGTTGGAGATTGGCCTATAATTAGCTAAGATAGCTGGGTCAAGTGATGGCTTTTTAAGTAATGGTTTAATTACTGCCACCTTAAAGGCCTGTGGTACATAACCAACTAACAAAGATAGATTGATCATATTTAAGATTGAAGCATTAAATAATGGTAGGACTTCCTTGAGCAGCCTGGCAGGAATGGGGTCTAATAAACATGTTGATGGTTTGGATGAAGTAACTAATGAAAATAACTCAGACAGAACAATCGGAGAGAAAGAGTCTAACCAAATACCGGCATCACTGAAAGCAGCCAAAGATAACGATACGTCTTTGGGATGGTTATGAGTAATTTTTTCTCTAATAGTCAAAATTTTGTTAGCAAAGAAAGTCATGAAGTCATTACTAGTTAAAGTTAATGGAATACTCAGCTCAATAGAGCTCTGACTCTTTGTCAGCCTGGCTACAGTGCTGAAAAGAAACCTGGGGTTGTTCTTATTTTCTTCAATTAGTGATGAGTAGAAAGATGTCCTAGCTTTACGGAGGGCTTTTTTATAGAGCAACAAACTCTTTTTCCAGGCTAAGTGAAGATCTTCTAAATTAGTGAGACGCCATTTCCTCTCCAACTTACGGGTTATCTGCTTTAAGCTACGAGTTTGTGAGTTATACCACGGAGTCAGACACTTCTGATTTAAAGCTCTCTTTTTCAGAGGAGCTACAGCATCCAAAGTTGTCTTCAATGAGGATGTAAAACTATTGACGAGATACTCTAACTCCCTTACAGAGTTTAGGTAGCTACTCTGCTCTGTGTTGGTATATGGCATTAGAGAACATAAAGAAGGAATCATATCCTTAAACCTAGTTACAGCACTTTCTGAAAGACTTCTAGTGTAATGAAACTTATTCCCCACTGCAGGGTAGTCCAACAGGGTAAATGTAAATGTTATTAAAAAATGATCAGACAGAAGGGAGTTTTCAGGGAATACTGTTAAGTCTTCTATTTCCATACCATAAGTCAGAACAAGATCTAAAATATGATTAAAGTGGTGGGTGGACTCATTTACTTTTTGAGCAAAGCCGATAGAGTCTAATAATAGATTAAATGCAGTGTTGAGGCTGTCATTCTCAGCATCTGTGTGGATGTTAAAATCGCCCACTATAATTATCTTATCTGAGCTAAGCACTAAGTCAGACAAATGGTCTGAAAATTCACAGAGAAACTCACAGTAACGACCAGGTGGACGATAGATAATAACAAATAAAACTGGTTTTTGGGACTTCCAATTTGGATGGACAAGACTAAGAGACAAGCTTTCAAATGAATTAAAGCTCTGTCTAGGTTTTTGATTAATTAATAGGCTGGAATGGAAGATTGCTGCTAATCCTCCACCCCGGCCCGTGCTACGAGCATTCTGACAGTTAGTGTGACTCGGGGGTGTTGACTCATTTAAACTAACATATTCATCCTGCTGTAACCAGGTTTCTGTTAGGCAGAATAAATCAATACGTTGATCAATTATTATATCATTTACCAACAGGGACTTAGAAGAGAGAGACCTAATGTTTAATAGACCACATTTAACTGTTTTAGTCTGTGGTGCAATTGAAGGTGCTATATTATTTTTTCTTTTTGAATTTTTATGCTTAAATAGATTTTTGCTGGTTATTGGTGGTCTGGGAGCAGGCACCGTCTCTACGGGGATGGGGTAATGAGGGGATGGCAGGGGGAGAGAAGCTGCAGAGAGGTGTATAAGACCACAGCTCTGCCTCCTGGTCCCAACGCTAGACAGTCACAGTTTGGAGGATCCAAAAAAATTGGCCAGATTTCTAGAAATGAGAGCTGCTCCCTCTAAAGTGGGATGGATGCCGTCTCTCCTAACAAGACCAGGTTTTCCCCAGAAGCTTTGCCAATTATCAATGAAGCCCACCTCATTTTTTGGACACCACTCAGACAGCCAGCAATTCAAGGAGAACATGCGGCTAAACATGTCACTCCCGGTCTGATTGGGGAGGGGCCCAGAGAAAACAACAGAGTCCGACATTGTTTTTGCAAAGTTACACACCGATTCAATGTTAATTTTAGTGACCTCCGATTGGCGTAACCGAGTGTCATTACTGCCGACGTGAATTACAATCTTACCAAATTTACGCTTAGCCTTAGCCAGCAATTTCAAATGTCCTTTGATGTCGCCTGCTCTGGCCCCCGGAAGACAATTGACAATGGTTGCTGGTGTCGCTAACTTCACATTTCTCAAAACAGAGTCGCCAATAACCAGAGTTTGATCCTCGGCAAGTGTATCGTCGAGTGGGGAAAAACGGTTAGAGATGTGAACGGGTTGACGGTGTACACGGGGCTTCTGTTTAGGGCTACGCTTCCTCCTCACAGTCACCCAGTCAGCCTGCTTTCCCGACTGCACGGGATCTGCCAGGGGGGAACTAACAGCGGCTAAGCTACCTTGGTCCGCACCGACTACAGGGGCCTGGCTAGCTGTAGAATTTTCCACGGTGCGGAGCCGAGCCTCCAATTCGCCCAGCCTGACCTCCAAAGCTACGAATAAGCTACACTTATTACAAGTACCGGTACTGCTAAAGGAGGCCGAGGAATAACTAAACATTTCACACCCAGAGCAGAAAAGTACGGGAGAGACAGGAGAAGCCGCCATGCTAAATCGGCTAAGAGCTAGTAGCTGCACTAAGCTAGCGGATTCCCAAAAACACACAAAGTGAATAATGTGCAAATAATCCAGAGGTGATTCAGCAGAAGGAGTGCCCCAATCAAGGCACCAAACAGGCCATGAAGCAGCACAGGCAACGCACGACAACAGCGAACGCACGACAACGGTGCTAAAATAAAATAAAAATAAAAAAAATAAATAAATAAAAAAATAAAAAAATAAAAACGAAAGCGTTAGCAAGCTAGTTAGCTTGCCAACGCTAATGAAAGTTAGCTGATAAAAGTGCTCCGTCGCGATGTTTCGACCGTTAGAGGTCTTCCTTAGGCATTGGAGCACAGTAAAAAAGTTAAAAAAAGGTAAAAAAGTAAAAAAAGTCTTGAAAAAGACTGTTAGTTCAAGTCCAAAGCAGCAGGTAGCAGTCTCTGTGTAAACAGTCCCAACAGAGAGCCAAAAGTCTGATGCAGTCTCACTCCGAAGACCAAGTCTTCCAAATTTGCTCCATGAATCGATGCCGACACACACTGAATTAGGATGTGATAACCATCCCAAAGACGTATCGTTATCTTTGGCTGCTTTCAGTGATGCTGGTATCTGGTTAGACTCTTTCTCTCCGATTGTTCTGAGTTATTTTCATTAGTTACTTCCTCCAAACCATCAACATGTCTATTAGACTCCATTCCTACCAGGCTGCTCAAGGAAGCCCTACCATTAATTAATGCTTCGATCTTAAATATGATCAATCTATCTTTATTAGTTGGCTATGTACCACAGGCTTTTAAGGTGCCAGTAATTAAACCATTACTTAAAAAGCCATCACAAAGGCCAATCTCCAACCTTCCTTTTCTCTCAAAAATTCTTGAAAGGGTAGTTGTAAAACAGCTAACTGATCATCTGCACAGGAATGGTCTATTTGAAGAGTTTCAGTCAGGTTTTAGAATTCATCATAGTACAGAAACAGCATTAGTGAAGGTTACAAATGATCTTCTTATGGCCTCAGACAGTGGACTCATCTCTGTGCTTTCTGTTAGACCTCAGTGCTGCTTTTGATACTGTTGACCATAAAATTTTATTACAGAGATTAGAGCATGCCATAGGTATTAAAGGCACTGCGCTGCGGTGGTTTGAATCATATTTATCTAATAGATTACAATTTGTTCATGTAAATGGGGAATCTTCTTCACAGAGTAAGGTTAATTATGGAGTTCCACAAGGTTCTGTGCTAGGACCAATTTTATTCACTTTATACGTTTCCCTTAGGCAGTATTATTAGACGGCATTGCTTAAATTTTCATTGTTATGCAGATGATACCCAGCTTTATCTATCCATGAAGCCAGAGGACACACACCAATTAGCTAAACTGCAGGATTGTCTTACAGACATAAAGACATGGATGACCTCTAATTTCCTGCTTTTAAACTCAGATAAAACTGAAGTTATTGTACTTGGCCCCACAAATCTTAGAAACATGGTGTCTAACCAGATCCTTACTCTGGATGGCATTACCCTGACCTCTAGTAATACTGTGAGAAATCTTGGAGTCATTTTTGATCAGGATATGTCATTCAATGCGCCTATTAAACAAATATGTAGGACTGCTTTTTTGCATTTGCGCAATATCTCTAAAATTAGAAAGGTCTTGTCTCAGAGTGATGCTGAAAAACTAATTCATGCATTTATTTCCTCTAGGCTGGACTATTGTAATTCATTATTATCAGGTTGTCCTAAAAGTTCCCTGAAAAGCCTTCAGTTAATTCAAAATGCTGCAGCTAGAGTGCTAACAGGGACTAGAAGGAGAGAGCATATCTCACCCATATTGGCCTCTCTTCATTGGCTTCCTGTTAATTCTAGAATAGAATTTAAAATTCTTCTTCTTACTTATAAGGTTTTGAATAATCAGGTCCCATCTTATCTTAGGGACCTCATAGTACCATATCACCCCAATAGAGCGTTTCGCTCTCAGACTGCAGGCTTACTTGTAGTTCCTAGGGTTTTTAAGAGTAGAATGGGAGGCAGAGCCTTCAGCTTTCAGGCTCCTCTCCTGTGGAACCAGCTCCCAATTCGGATCAGGGAGACAGACACCCTCTCTACTTTTAAGATTAGGCTTAAAACTTTCCTTTTTGCTAAAGCTTATAGTTAGGGCTGGATCAGGTGACCCTGAACCATCCCTTAGTTATGCTGCTATAGACTTAGACTGCTGGGGGGTTCCCATGATGCACTGAGTGTTTCTTTCTCTTTTTGCTGTGTATGCACCACTCTGCATTTAATCATTAGTGATTGATCTCTGCTCCCCTCCACAGCATGTCTTTTTCCTGGTTCTCTCCCTCAGCCCCAACCAGTCCCAGCAGAAGACTGCCCCTCCTTGAGCCTGGATCTGCTGGAGGTTTCTTCCTGTTAAAAGGGACTTTTTCCTTCCCACTGTTGCCAAGTGCTTGCTCACAGGGAGTCATTTGACCGTTGGGGTTTTTCCGTAATTATTGTATGGCCTTGCCTTACAATATAAGGCGCCTTGGGGCAACTGTTTGTTGTGATTTGGCGCTATATAAATAAAATTGATTTGATTTTGATCTAAAGCTGCTCTGTATTTAAATTCTGTTGAAATCCCCAAGATTTTTGCTTTTAAATAAAATAATTGTGGGCTGATTTGTGATCATCCATTAAAGGGGAATTCTGGAATTTTTCATTCTCAGATGTGGTTTGAGATGTTTTTGGGTTCATCGTTTCACCCTGGATAAAAATTATTTTAATCAGTCTAGTATTAATTGATACAAATACAAACAATCTCCCAGGATAAACCGTGATCAGTGTACTTGTGTGGGGCAAGTTAAAAACACTCAGTAAACTGCTTCATGTCTCCACTGAACTGGTGAAAATGTCATTCGAAATGTCTGCTACAGTTAGCTTCTTATTTTTGCATCTTTCCCATTTGGCAGTGCTGCCCTCCACTCAGTCGTTACAAGCTGATTGCTGTTGAGGGGCTTGCTCCACATAGGAATATTGGGGTCCTGCTGTTATTGGAGTGGGCTTTAGGAACTTGCTTGTCTTGGTGACTGGGCTAGTATCACAATAGACAGTAGCATTTTTACTTTTTGCTTCTGCTCTGCACTTCATTGTAGCACATTCAATTGTCCCACCATAATGACTCATGTATGGTTGTTTCATAGCAACACTTTTTTTTTATTTACGTCCGTCAAGGATGTAATAAAATCATTAGCATTTTTTGTCTGTCTGTCTGTTAGCAGGATTACGTCAAAACGTCTTCATGGATTTTGACTACATTTTTGCCACAGATAGATATGAGACCATGAAAGAACTCTTTAAATTTTGGAGGTGATCCGCATCCAGATTCTGGATCAAGATTTCACTTTATATAGGCTTTGAAGGATTACGTTAAAACTATTTCAAGGATTCTCACCAAATTTGCACCACAGATAGATATTTGGGCATGAAAGTCTCCACTAAATTTTGGAGGTGATTTGGATCCAGATTCTAGATCAAGTTTCACTTTATGGACTTTGAAGGATTATGTCAAAACTACTTCACAGATTCAAACCAAATTTGCACCACAGATAGATATTGTGCCATGGATGTGATCCAGATCCAGATTCTGCATCAAGTTTCACTTTATAGGCTTTTATGGATTTTGATGTAATCCTTCAAAGGAATTCAGTGTTGCTTAATAGCCTGTGATAACTCCATTATATCCACTGAGATGGATTTAAAACAAAACACAAAAGTCACATGCTCACTACATTTTATTAAATTGATAAAGTTCAACTTTATGAACATAGAGCTATAAATGGAAACACACAGCTCTTTTTTTTTACCAACAGAAAATGCTCTCTCACAAATTTCAAGTCTACACCTTGAATACTACAGTTCTCTGTTTTGTCCCTTCCCGAACACCAGTTATATAGTACTATAAGCAGTTATATAGTACTATTTTAGGTCCAACGACACTGACACCACATCATGGTCTGAATACAACCCCAATTCCAATGAAGCTGGGACATTGTGTGAAATGTAAATAAAAACAAAATACAATGGTTTACAAATCCACTTCAACCTATATTCAATTGAATACACCACAAAGACAAGATACTTAATGTTCAAACTGATAGAGTTTTGGTTTTTGTGCAGCTCATTTTGAAATAGATACCTGCAACGCATTTCAAAAAAGCTGGGACAGGGGCAACAAAAGACTGGGAAAGTTGATGAATCCTCAAAGAACACCTGTTTGGAACATTCCACAGGTGAACAGGTTAATTGGAAACAGGTGAGTCATGATTTGGTATAAAAGGAGCATCCACAAAAGGCTCAGCTGTTCACAAGGAAAGATGGGGCGAGGATCACCACTTTGTGAACAACTTTCTCAATGTTCAATTGCAAGGAATTTATGGATTCCATCATCTACAATCCATAATATAATCAGAAGATTCAGAGAATCTGGAGAACTTTCTACACATAAGTGGCAAGGCTGAAAACCAACACTGAATGCCCTTCGATCCCTTAGGCGGCACTGCATTAAAAACTGACATCATTGTGTAAAGGATCTTACCACGTGGGCTCAGGAACACTTCAGCAAACCATTGTCAATTAACACAGTTCGTTCCTACATCTACAAGTGGAAGTTAAAACTCTACCATGCAAAGCGAAAGCCATACATCAACAACATCCAGAAACACCGCCACCTTGTCTGGACCCAAGCTCATTTGAAATGGACAGATGCAAAGTGGAAAAGTGTGCTGTGGTCTGATGAGTCCACATTTCACATTGTTTTTGGAAATCATGGACGTCGTGTCCTCTGGACAAAAGAGGAAAAAGACCATCCAGATTGTTACCAGCGCAAAGTTCAAAAGCCAGCATCTGTGATGGTATGGGGGTGTGTAAGTTGCCCATGGCATGGGCAACTTACACATCTGTGATTGGCACCATCAATGCTGAATGGTACATCCAGGTTTTGGAGCAACACATGCTGCCATCCAAGCAATGTGTTTTTCAGGGACGTCCCTGCTTATTTCAGCAAGACAATGCTGACCCACATTCTGCACATGTTACAACAGCGTGGCTTCGCAGTAGAAAAGTGCGGGTACTAGACTGGCCTGCCTGTAGTCCAGACCTGTTGCCCACTGAAAATGTGTGGAGCATCATGAAGCGCAAAATACGACAATGAGGACCCCGGAAGTTGTACATCAAGCAAGAATGGGAAAGAATTCCACCTACAAAGCTTCATCAGTTAGTGTCCTCAGTTTCCAAATGCTTATTGAGTGTTGTTAGAAGGAAAGGTGATGTAACACAGTGGTAAACATACCACTGTCCCAGCTTTTCTGAAACGTGTTGCAGACATCTATTTCAAAATGAGCAAATATTTGCACAAAAACAAAGTTTATCAGTTTGAACAATATCTTGTCTTTGTGGTGTGTTGAAGAGGATTTGCAAATCATTGTATTCTGTTTGTATTTACATTTTACACAACATCCCAACTTCATTGGAATTGGGGTTGTAATATGTGTCCAGAACACTAACGGAAGCACCTTTTTCAATGTTGATGTGCACATGGTCGAGTAGGGACCCATAGTCTGTCATTGGTGTTGTGATGTGTTGATGTAGCGCCGCTGTTTCCATGATGTTGTTGATTCTGTGCATGGGACATTCAATAAGATCAATGTTAAAGTCACCCACAATGACATTCAGGCAAGGCTTTTGCAAGTGGATCCAGTTTGTCCACAAAAAACATTGTGTTTGTAGATGGAGACCTGTACACAGTAATGATGTTGACAGGGTCTCCCTTGTTGATGGTCACGGAGTATTCCAGACCAAAGGATGAAAGTTCCAATTGGGTGTTCCAAGTGGGAGCAAGTGTTTCCAGGGTGATCATTATGATTCCTCCTCCTCCTCTCCCGACGGCGGCAGGTGTGTCAGATTGGAAGTACTTAGCGTTTGGAATAATTTGATCCAGTTCCTGAAGTTGTTATGCATATTTCAGGAATGTTTCCACCAGGCAGAGGACTTCAGTGTTACAGATGTGAGGATCGCCCTTCAAGTCTGCAATGTGCTCCCTGAACAAACAGAAATTGAAAGACTTCACTTGCAATTTTGTGTCAATGAACAAGGTCCTATGAGATTCCGGGGAAAACAATGGCGGAAGGCTGTCTTTCCATTTCTGATACGACTGACAGGCTGACACAGATCAAAGCCAAGCAAAGTCCCTGAAGCATCTTCACTCTGCTGAAGGCTACGTAAGCTTGACCTAAGATAAAGTGACCGCTCGCTTCCATGGATACGCCCATTTTGTCCAATGTTTTTCCCTGTACTTTATGGATAGCACATCCCCAGGCCAAGTACAAAGGGAACTGGCTTCTCTTGGCTTCCACTGATCTCCTCCCTCTCCTGGTGTAAAACTGTACTTCCTGTCTCGAGATCGGTACAGCGATCTCGAGACAGTGAGTACAAGATTTCCTCTAGTACCGGCTATTTGTAATTGCCTGTTTGCCGACCCGTTCACTGTCAAATTGCACAAAGACCACTATGACTTTGTTGTCCACGCTTTCAACACCGATGACCATTCTAATCACACCATTTGCCAGTTCATCTGAAACATTAGTATTGACAGTCACCATCACGCTGGCTCTGACTACAACTGACACAACTTCTTGGAGACCCCCTGTGTCTGATGGTTTGGATGATATGACCACTTCAATGAGTCCAGTCTGTACGTCCTTCTTCTTATCGATTTCCATGATATCATATACCTGGGTTGTCATTTTCTTTAAGTGGGTCTGATTGTGCTCATCTACTTCCTTGTTGTTTTTAAAGACATGCACAGCATCTGATGGATAGGATGGGTCAGTTTTTGACACCACTCGCGTTTTCAACTGGTTCATGTCATCTGTCGAACAACTTGCAATTCTCTCACCAACAGGTTGGCAAATTCCTGGTCACCCCTCTGATGCATGCTCTCAGTTAATTTCATGAACGTGAGGTTTTCCTTCCACAGAGAACCATGGAATCTGGCATAGCTGTCTGATGGTAGTCCAAAGACATGAATTTTGCCAACGGGCTGCAGCTGAAACAAGTCTCCAACTGCCAGAATGCTTACCTCACCAAATCTCAAATCTGGATTAGCCTTTCCTATGATGTTTTGGAGTCTACGGTGTATGTGATACAACAAATCAGCACCCACCATGGAAACCTCGTCAGTAATAAGAAGCTTCAGTTTTCCTAGCCTTGAGCTCAGTGTGTTCAACTTCTCACTACTTGCTGGTTGATAATGTTTCTTTGACCAAGGGCCACAGCTGAAGCTCAAAGCTGAGTGTAGCGTCATCCCTTCAATTCCAAATGCGACAGTTCCAGTAAACGCTGTCAACAGCAGTGGCAATTCATCAGGTTCAAAGTGCCCAGACTAAGGTTTCAGCAACTTCAGTGGACTAGCTGTATGACATGGCTTTTTCCTACCCCTCCTGGGCCGCTCAGGAACACTCTGTACTCAGGAACGAGCTGGTCGTGTCAGAGCGTATATCATGTCCTTGCACCACTTCTGATGGAATTTCACGACCTCTGCCTGCTTTTGATTGAGGGACCGCATCATGGACCTGTACTCCTGCAGAGTCTAACTCAGCAGAGAATCTTGCGTGCAGTTCGGAGCAATCAGCTCTAGCAGAAGCTGATCCAAGGTCCAGGTTCTTTTCCCAAGTTTCAAATTCCCTTTCTTCGATTCTTCCGTCCTGTTGAACGAGAAGATTCTCGATGTTTGGTGCCACAGGATCACAAGCATTTTCTGGTGGAGTCATTCTGTTCAAATCATCCAATGCCACATCCAAACACCCATTCGCCCAAACACTGTCCAAAACATGATCATAATGTTCCTTGAAGGTAGGAAAATTTGACATCAAATCAGTGCCTTTGTCTCGCCATGGCCAATACAGCATCAGCAGATTTTTGTACTTTTCCTCCCCTTTGGATCTTTCTTTGTGAAATCTGCTAACACAATGCTGCTTCCGTTGTTTCATGACACCCAATCTGTTTTTGAGGGTGATTTTACGAGGATGTCGCTTGATACCCGTGACTTCATTCTCCTGCTGAGCTTTGCCGTCCTTTGATTAACATACGTCCTGGAGGTCTGTAATTTGTCAGTGAGCTGGTCCTTCTTGGCCTCCTGTGATGTAAGTGGCTGCAAATTCAGTGAGACTCATATTTTCCAGTTCATCTGCTCTGGATGCATATCTGTCCAGTGGTGATGTGCAAAAGATGTTATCATCATTGGCCATTTCTTGAGGTACAGTTTTGGGCTTGAGAAGTATGTTTCTCTTTAGGTGCTTTGTTCACAAACACAACTTTCCTGTTGGACTTCTTCAGTGGTATTGACAGCAATCTGCAGGCAGCTTCCTGTGCACTGACTTCCCTGTTTTGTAAAAGGCAGATCCAACCTTTCTCAGTTTTGTCTTCATGTCATCATCTCTGTTGTCATCTGCTACTTTCTTTACCAGTTCACTCTTTGCACATTCACTCTTTGTCATGTAACTGGTTATGTCCATGATGCAAGAGTATGGATCAGTGATGAACTGTAGATCCATGGTGGTGCGCCAAGTTCGGAGCATGGTCAGTTCGTACTTTTTGATCCATCTGGCTGCTGGTTTACACTGAAGGATGATTTTTTTTTTTTTTTCTGTTTTCATCACCTTGAGTGCTTGTAAGTAAGAATGTGGGTGAACTTCGGCTTTGTTCAGCAACTGGTCCAGAGTCAATTTTTCTGGGGTTTCCTTGTCTTCTAGAGCATGAAATGGTAAATGGACTGCATTTATATAGCGCTTTTCCATCTGCATCAGGCACTCAAAGCGCTTTACAAATAATGCCTCACATTCACCCTGATGTGAGGGTGCTGCCATACAAGGCGCTCACTACATACCGGGAGGAACTAGGGGATTAAAGACCTTGCCCAAGGGCCCTTAGTTATTTTACAGTCAGGCTGGTCTCAAGCCCAACACCTTAACCACTAGACCATCACTTCCCCATGAACATCAGGCTGTCTCACTATCAGTGTGCTATAGCTTCAGGGTTGTGAAAAGCTGAAGCGACAAGAGCCATGGCTCCTGAAGGTTGCAGAATGAACATGTTTCTGAAGGGAAAGGACAAGGTCTCTTAAGTTGCTGTCATCCTCGTCAGGAATGGCACATATCTGATACTGATTCATGAAGGATATCACTTCTTCGTCGGTGTTCACATCAAGTTGGGGAGCATCTGTGATCCAGAGAATCGTGTGAGCATGCGGGGAGCCATGGGCCTGGAATTCAATGTGTATCAGGTAGTCCTGCAGATGTGAGTTCTTTCGCCAAGAAATTCTTTGAAGAACATATCCAGACGATACTGAAATTGTTGGGCTGCAGTGACAGGCTTGCATTGTAGCCAGTCACGCTTGTCCTGTCAGCTCATGTTCTTCACATCATCTACAGTGAGGGATTTCCCATACTGGCATGCGATGTTTTGTATTATTTCTGGCCAATGAATATCTGCAGCTGATAATGTTAAAAACCAAGTTGGGATTCCAAGCTGCTGAACCATGGCCAGTAGGTTGAGTAGAACTCCATTCCAATAAGCCGGAGACCCTCTAATGTTCTTCAGAAATATGAAGACTGTGTCCGTTTATATCACAGCCTGGACGTTTTCATAATGCCTCAACAAGCCTGCATTTATGCGTCGGTCTTGGAATGTCTGTTCTCGAGTCTGCCGCAGGGAAATTTGAAGACTGTCTCTCACTTGTTTCACTTCCATCATGTACTGGGCTGTCAAAAGATAATCAGTGTCCTGTGAAAATCAGCGATTTTGTGAAGAAGTCTTTGACTGAAGTACTTCTGTGGAGTTATTAGTCTGGGTCGATCTTTGCATAGTCCTCCACTGCCATAAGGATACTTGGTTGGGTTAGCCAATTCCTCATATTTTTCGTCACCCAAGAATGCATGGCTTTTCACCTTCTGCTAGAACTACACTAAAACTATGATCTGGCAATTGCTTCTCTTGGAGTAATGTGTCATTTGGGACCCCTATTTGCTTGCTGGTATTTCCTCTTCATCTTCCTTATCTTGTCTGGAAGTCTCGTCAGGTCTTGACTGGACTCAAAGGAGCTCAAAGGAAACAAAATGGTGCTCACCCATCAAACCAGTGGTCAATGTGATCATGCTTGATTGTTGTCGTGGGCTCATCTCATTTATCCAATCAGGGCTGATGGTGTTGATAACGTTTATGTTGATGTCCATCATATCGGCTACACCTTGTACTGCCAGCTTATCGCACTCACTGATACAAACTCATTTTATTTGCACACATGACGAAGCACGCCCCCTCCCCACCCCACCTTTCCTCCACCCTGCTCCACTCCCCCCAAGCTCGCGACTGCTGCCCCCCCCCAATTCACATTGTTTCAGTTCAGATAAAGGACTGTCTTAAAGTTTAGCGTACATAAACAATCAAATGTATATGTATGGGTGTTCTAATTCTGATGTGTGCCATTATTACGTTAGACTTGTAATAATTGTGGATTAATTGTGTTTTTGTCTGAGGTGATTGAGTGGAAGAAATTTCGCTGCACTTGTTGTAATGACAATAAACTTATCTAAACATCCGCCCATGCGCCATTCTTTAAATCCTGTACATGCTGGATGTACTGTTCTGCATACATCTTTCATCTAACTGATGGATGAATCTGCTCGGTCGGGAAGTTGCAAAAAGTTGCAAAAATCTCCTGTACTCTGCTGTTGACTCCAGGTAATTGGCCAGATTCTCTCTTGTTTCTGCTGCTCCAACGACCTGCACTCCTGCTGCAGATAGAGAACATGACACAGTGTGAAAGAAGCAACTGCTATCTCCAGGAACATCTTTGATCTTCAGTGATCGTCTCTTTGCCAGTGCCGACAACACTAAGCAATCATTGCCAACAGGAAGTGGTGATGGAACTGGGTCTTGTTCTCCATCATGTTCCTTTTGCACTGGCCCTTCCTTTTCTAGGGGAAGGTGATGGTCTAGTGGTTAAAGCGTTGGGCTTGAGACCAGAAGATCCTTGGTTCAAATCCCAGCCTGAGCGAAAAATCACTAAGGGCCCTTGGGCAAGGTCCATGATCCCCTAGTTGCTCCCGGTGTGTCATGAGTACCTTGTATGGCAGCACCCTCACATCGGGGTGAATGTGAGGCATTGATGTGTAAAGCACTTTGAGCGTCTGATGCAGATGGAAAAGTGTTATATAAATGCAGTCCATTTACCATTTCTGTGTCATCTGTGTCAGCATTAGAATCAACATTCAGTTCACTGGAAATGGCATCATCATCTTTCCACTTGCTCTCCCAGTCCTGGCAGATGGTGATTTTTTTCAGACAAAGGGTTGTTCCTCTGGAGCTAGCAAAGCGCCTCCATGACCTTCTTGGTATGAATGTGTTCTTGCATATAATGCCACTTCTATGCCAGGTTCCTTTTCAGCTTCAGTGGAACGACTTCAGCTGATTCAGGTGGTCTTGGTAACAAGGATGTCACAGAATCCAACTTTGATGGGATGTTGACATCTGTGCCCTGGATCGCCTTCTGCCCCCCTTTCAGAAGGCCCAAAAGCTTCATGAAGAGAATATGCCGGCTGATCAGTTGTACTTCTAACGGTCTGAGGTCCTTCAACTCCAAGGGAATTTCCTCAAGTGACAACTCATTTACCCATGACTGTGTTGGTATTTGCCTCCTTTTCATCGTAAGATGACAAGTGTTGCAAATCCACAATTTACATTTGTGTACACGTCAGTGGAATTTGAAATGGTGTTTGCAGTCTCCTTGGTACGGTAGCTTCAAGTTTGAAGTGAACAACTGAAGATCTGTACTGAAGTCGGTAACATGAACAACATGCATAAATGGGTCCTTCGGATATACTGGACACAAACTTTGCAATCCTTTCTTGTATGGTTACCTGTATGGTAACTTTTTCACATCTCTTCTTCTGCATCAGCTACCTCATTCTTTCACGGTGCTCTTTTATCTCTTTTGGAGTCTTCCTCCACATGTTTCTTCATCTGTTTTCTTGATGAGGCCCGACGTTCTTCTGTTTGCTCTGGTGTCTCATCCTCTCTGGTTTTCTTCTTCTGCAGTCTGTCACAGGCCCGACGTTCTTCTGTTTGCTCTGGTGTCTCATCCTCTCTGGTTTTCTTCTTTTGCAAACTATCACAGGCCCGATGTTCTTCTGTTTGCTCTGGTGTCTCATCCTCTCTGGTATTCTTCTTCTGCAGAGTATCACAGGCATGATGTTCTTCTGTTTGCTCTGGTGTCTCATCCTCTCTGGTATTCTTCTTCTGCAGACTATCACAGGCATGATGTTCTTCAGTCTCCTCATGACTTTCTTCTTCCCTCTGTCTCTGTTTCTTCACTCTATCACACTCTTGTCTTCTAGCAACAGCTTCAGGAGAAGTTACGAAGTCTTTTCATAGATTCTTCACTTTGTTTCCGCCGTTGTGACACACTTCTTGATTTGGATGTCAGCATTTTTTTACTCAGTATTCAGGAAGTACTTACTCATGCAGATGTCATATTCGCCCCCAAGAGCAGAAGTTAGCTTTGAGTTAGCAGAAGTTAATGTTCACGCTGATGTCTTCCAAATGTCTTGTAAATCACTCCAGGAGTGTTATCAGGTTACAAAAGCAGTGTTTTCAGTTTTAGACGTGTTTATTCCTTGCTATCTCTTACATAATACGAGGTCTGTGAGAAAAGTTTCTGACCTTTTTATTTTTTTCAAAAACCATATGGATTTGAATCACATGTGATTGCATCAGCCAAGCTTGAACCTTTGTGCACATGCGTGAGTTTTTTCACGCCTGTCGGTTGCGTCATTCGCCTGTGAGCAGGCTTTGTGTGAGCACTGGTACACCCCTCTCGTTTTTTTTATTGCGAATAAATGTCTGAACGATTTGGAGCTTTGCTGCATCAATTTTTTTCCAGAAACTGTGAGAGACCTCCAGGTGGACACCGTTCGGAAAATTAATATGGCTTTCAGGGACGATTTTGTGGGGATTACACAGATTAAGGAGTGTTACTGCCGCTTTAAGGACGGCCCACAGCGTCTGAGAGCGCGGCGTGCTCCAAGTGCTGATCGACAGGCTCACACCCCTCTGAAACAACCAGATCATTTCCAACGTGAAGGCTTTGTTGATCCGGGACGTCATCTGACTTTCACAAAAAGGCAGAAGGCGTGGACATCGGCACTATTTCGGCACATTCCACTGTTACAGGAGGTTTTTTCATGGAAAGAAAAGCAGAGGGATGCGCCACGGGGCCGTTCATTACGCGGCACAAAACCACCTCCGTGTTGGTCTCTCAGGACGGCTTTCAGGTTGCTTTGCGCCTTGCGGCTCCACCGCGACGCGCGGAACTCCGCTCCTCTTTCCATGACAAAAACTCCTGTAACAGTGGAATGTGCCGTTCATTTCTAAACTGGACGCTGTCTTGATCTGGTATGTCGTCTGACTAGCACAGGAATTGTGAAAAGACGTGGACATCAGCATTTTTTCGGCACATTGAGACAGACGTGTGGAGGAGTTCCATGTGTCGCGGTGGAGCCGCGTGGCGCAAAGGAACGCCATGATAAAGCCTCACAGGACATGTTTTTCATTGTTACGCAGATGATACCCAGCTTTATCTATCCATGAAGCCAGAGGACACACACCAATTAGCTAAACTGCAGGATTGTCTTACAGACATAAAGACATGGATGACCTCTAATTTCCTGCTTTTAAACTCAGATAAAACTGAAGTTATTGTACTTGGCCCCACAAATCTTAGAAACATGGTGTCTAACCAGATCCTTACTGTGGATGGCATTACCCTGACCTCTAGTAATACTGTGAGAAATCTTGGAGTCATTTTTGATCAGGATATGTCATTCAAAGCGCATATTAAACAAATATGTAGGATTGCTTTTTTGCATTTACGCAATATCTCTAAAATCAGAAAGGTCTTGTCTCAGAGTGATGCTGAAAAACTAATTCATGCATTTATTTCCTCTAGGCTGGACTATTGTAATTCATTATTATCAGGTTGTCCTAAAAGTTCCCTAAAAAGCCTTCAGTTAATTCAAAATGCTGCAGCTAGAGTACTGACGGGGACTAGAAGGAGAGAGCATATCTCACCCATATTGGCCTCTCTTCATTGGCTTCCTGTTAATTCTAGAATAGAATTTAAAATTCTTCTTCTTACTTATAAGGTTTTGAATAATCAGGTCCCATCTTATCTTAGGGACCTCGTAGTACCATATCACCCCAATAGAGCGCTTCGCTCTCAGACTGCAGGCTTACTTGTAGTTCCTAGGGTTTGTAAGAGTAGAATGGGAGGCAGAGCCTTCAGCTTTCAGGCTCCTCTCCTGTGGAACCAGCTCCCAATTCAGATCAGGGAGACAGACACCCTCTCTACTTTTAAGATTAGGCTTAAAACTTTCCTTTTTGCTAAAGCTTATAGTTAGGGCTGGATCAGGTGACCCTGAACCATCCCTTAGTTATGCTGCTATAGACGTAGACTGCTGGGGGGTTCCCATGATGCACTGTTTCTTTCTCTTTTTGCTCTGTATGCACCACTCTGCATTTAATCATTAGTGATCGATCTCTGCTCCCCTCCACAGCATGTCTTTTTCCTGGTTCTCTCCCTCAGCCCCAACCAGTCCCAGCAGAAGACTGCCCCTCCCTGAGCCTGGTTCTGCTGGAGGTTTCTTCCTGTTAAAAGGGAGTTTTTCCTTCCCACTGTAGCCAAGTGCTTGCTCACAGGGGGTCGTTTTGACCGTTGGGGTTTTACATAATTATTGTATGGCCTTGCCTTACAATATAAAGCACCTTGGGGCAACTGTTTGTTGTGATTTGGCGCTATATAAAAAAATTGATTGATTGATTGATTGATTGATTGATGTTGGGGTATGTCCAGCTCATGCTCAATTTCTCAGATAATCACACGACTGAAAAGCAACCGACAGCCGTCTGAAATCCACCTGAAAGCCATCCTGAGACATGCCGCGTAATGAACGGCTCCGTGGCGTGTCCCTCCGCTTTTCTTTCCATGAAAAAAACTCCTGTAACAGTGGAATGTGCCGAAAAAGTTCTGATGTCCATGCCTTCTGCCTTTTTGTGAAAGTCAGACGACGTCCCGGATCAACAAAGCCTTCACGTTGGAAATGATCTGGTTGTTTCATTGGGGTGTGAGCCTGTCAATCGATGCGCTCTCAGACGCTGTGGGCCGTCCTTAAAGCGGCAGTAACACTCCTTAATCTGTGTAATCCCAACAAAATCGTCCCTGAAAGCCATATTAATTTTCCGAACGGTGTCCACCTGGAGGTCTCTCACAGTTTCTGGAAAAAAATTGATGCAGCAAAGCTCCAAATCGTTCAGACATTTATTTGCAATAAAAAAAACGACGAGAGGGGTGGACCAGTGCTCACTCAAAGCCTGCTCACAAGCGAATGACGCAACCGACAGGCATGGAAAAAACTCACGCATGCGCACGAAGGTTCAAGCTTGGCTGATGCAATCACACGTGATTCAAATCCATATGGTTTTTGAAAAAAATAAAAAGGTCGGATACTTTTCTCACAGACCTCGTATATGACAAAAAGGTTATGTTTACACACAAACAAAATTGTTTGCAGCTCGCCTGTGATGTCACCATGGTAATATCTGCTTCATGCCTTATAAATCACTTCAGCGGTGTTATTAGGTTCCAAAACCAGCATTTTCAGTAAGTGTTTATTTCTCCACAGCTTTTACATAATATATGAGAAAAATATAAACACATAAATGAAGCGGTTTTAGAGTGACCTACCGCTGACGTCACAGTGCCACTCTTTTTCTGAATGGCTGGCGGTGGTGAAACCAGGATTACATCAAAACTCCTTCACAAATTCTCACAAGATTTGCACCACTGATAGATTTCACTTTATATAGGCTTTGAAGGATTACGTCAAAATTACTTCACGGATTCTCACCAAATTTGCACCACAGATAGATATCAGGACACGGAAGACTCCACTGAATTTGAGAGGTGCTCCAGATCCAGATCCTGGATCAAGATTTCACTTTATATAAGCTTTGAAAGATTACATCAAAACTGCTTCACAGATTCTCACCAAATTTGCACCGCAGTTACATGTTCGGCCATGGAAGACTCCATTAATCCAGATCCAGATTCGCGATCAAGTTTCACTATTGAAGGATTATGTCAATACTACTTCACAGATTCTCCCCAAATTTGCACCAAAGATATATACAACCCCTGGCAAAAATTATGGAATCACCGGCCTTGGAGGATGTTCATTCAGTTGTTTAATTTTGTAGAAAAAAAGCAGATCACAGACATGACACAAAACTAAAGTCATTTCAAATGGCAACTTTCTGGCTTTAAGAACCACTACAAGAAATCAGGAATCAGTCTGGGTGAGGAATTGGGAGTGTCTGGGGTTGAGAATGTAATGGATCCAGGCTTTCACCCCATAACTCCATAACATTCAGTCATAGATAGTCCAAACTATACCTTTTTGGTATCGTTGTGATCAGACAAATAATGTGATATAGCTTTCAATATGATTGGAGCATTTTTAAATTTTGACCCCTGTGTAATTCTTCAATTGACCCCTACCTGGCCACCTACTGAAAAATCAAGTGGATACTCAGTTTTTTCAAAAGAGTAATGTTTGAGGAGTATGTGTTCCAATTTTGGCGCTTGTTTCCAGAAATGAACAATTGTTACAGTTATCTGCTCCACTATTGTGGATACATTCACTCAGCTCTGCATTCTCAGCCTTTGGCACTCTGAGAAGCCTGGGAACAGCTTATAAATTCATGATGATGTCACTGAACAGAGGTGTTTGAGTATGCCGAGACCTTTGCATGGGAAGGAGGTACAAGTCCTTTGGGTCCTGGTGCTTCAGGTCTTACCATATTGTTGAGATTTGGACACTAACTAAAGACCCAAGGCAACAACAAGATGGGCTTGTTATTAAGTCTCTTCAAAGGATCCTTGTGTACCTCTGGAATGACTTTATGTCAAGCTAACAGTTACTTTTAGAGAGACCAAGATGAAAAGTGTCATTTGCATTGTGAGAGAAATTCAGCTACATGATTTTGGCCATGTGGTGCATTTTTGTGGACATGATTCAGCATGCAGCTGCCTTGGTGTTGAGGAGCCCAGTAGGTGGAGAAGGCCATGGGGATGCCCACGTTTTACCTGGATGTGGCAGGTGGATGAAGTTGGGCTGGTTGTATCCCTGGGTAGTTACCATTCAGGACCCAAGGTGGATCCATAGTGTGGAATCTGCAGTTCGGGTATGAGATTTCTTCCTGTCATCAAAAAACCCCACTGGCCACAATATGCTTGCACATGGGTGTGTAAGGTCTATAGACTGTAGACCTTACTTGTGTACCTTATGATTTTGTGCTATATTAATACATTTTACTGAATTGAAAACTAGATGTACAAAAATTGGTTGTTTCTACAAGACCAAGAAAATAAACCCTAATCAACTTTGTTGCAGTATTTTTGGCTGTAAAATTTAACATCTGTTTTACACGCACTTAGTGGTCTATATACTATATGACCCTTTTGCACAAATGACAAAAAAGCCCAATTTGGAAACAAAGAGTTTGCATCAAGAATGTGTGAGTTGTGAGCAAATGACAACGAAGGAGGAAGCAGAAAGGCAGTTAACTTTTTTGTTAATCTAATCATCTTCAAACCCACTCATCTCTGTCTATTCAAAGGCAGTCTTAATTACAGCTTTGAGCAATTCGCCTCGTAATTTACTCCTTCTGTCATATTATTTACAACACTCTCTCTCTCGCTCGCTTTCTTTTTTCTCTCCCTCTCTGAGTCTCGGCAGGAGATCGACCCTATAATCTAGTCTGTTAGGTCCAATCCATATTCCAAGTTATTATCACTCTCATTTGCTTATTAAGTGCTCCCTTGTTTTCTTCAAATAGAGTTATAATTAGAGATTTAGTGTCAGCAGTTTGAAATACTGCCTCCTCTTTATGTAATCTTGAGTGGATCATGTTTTATCGTGCTTGAGGAGTTAATGAGGATGTGCACAGCTTGATATTGTTTGTGTATGTGTGTGCAAGTGTGTATGTGTTTGTGCACACAGAAATAACCATATATTGGATATTATTTTGTCATCTTACTAATTTATTTTGTTTACATCGTGCATGGGACAAAATAGTAGTTTCTTATTGATTTCTTGTGTTCAATTTAATAGTGAAATAGATTTTAGACTCCTAAAATATTCTATGTTTGTCATTATTTATTTATTTATTTGCATACACATTTGCTGGAAGTCACAAGTCCAACCTTGAATACCAATCACTGATATTTCCTGAGGATGGTTCACCTGTTTTTTTACCTTCTCGTGATCCACCCTGTGGGCCAGGTCTGTCTTTGAGAAACAGCAGAGTGGAGTACATTAAGACACGCCCCAGCAACACACTGATTACATATGCTAGCTACGGTGATGAGCTGAGCTGGACAGTGGAAGACTGCCGCTGTTTATGGCAACTCATTATCTGGCCCATTGACCAGAACTGTTCTACACATCACAGAGCCCTGTGTCCTCTACCTTTACCCAACCATCACTCTTTCCACTTGTCTGGATGGATGTGTGGGTGGGGACACATTTGTGCGCACACAAACGCGTACGTGACTGGTTCATGTGCAGAAAGTGGCTGCTAGGGAAATTAATGGAGAGATGAGTGATATTAATGGCAATATATACTGTATGTGTACATGCATAATTGTTTACATACAGTACTTATATAAAGATGACATCCTGGCCAGTGATCTCTCATCTGTGCATTATTTGAATAATACTTTAGGGAGTTAGTGTATTTTGGCATTCACTCAGGTTTGGGCAGTAACAAACTACTTATTACAACAATGAAATATTTGTAATCAGATAAGCGACACAAAAAGTAAATTTAATTTACTTGCAAGATTGCATTTACAAACTACTATTTGAAATCACATTTATGTTACTACAAGTGAAGCTGGACTCAGTCTCACCATATCTAAATCCTGGGCTTGTTAGTAAAATAGAGCTAAGTTGCTGGTGATCAGGTGTGCAACTGTGCATCCTCTCCATTGTTTTGTTGTTGTGAAATATTATTCCTGTGAGTTATTCATTACAGCTGATTGATTTCTGCTCTGTCCTCTTGTCCAAGATGTCTGGGTCAAAGAAGACATAAGAGTGACATCGCTGACAGCCATGAGACATAACATGGAAGAGGAGCATCACATGGTTCTTCTATCAGTCTCCTCTATCTGAGTATAGAGTCTTCAGTTCATGCAGTTACTTGTGAAGGTTGAACTTACCTTCAATGGACTGTGAATGGGGCAGGAAGATGGATGAGGGCCACGGCCTGCTATGCATTAATGTGGAATCTGGAGTTTTGTGGAACTAAGCTGTAGGTGGACTTTGATGATCGCACTTCATGGGTGCATGGGCGGCACGGTGACTTAGTGGTTAGCACTAGTGCCTCACAGCAAGAAGGTCATGAGATCGCTTCCCGTCCTTTCTGTTTGGAGTCTGCATGTTCTCCCTGTGTCTGCGTGGGTTTTTGTTGTATGTACAACGTCAGTAAAGGCTCTAGTCTATGGTCCAGTGCTTTATAAGTACCTGGATGCTTAGTTCCATCATCTCTATCTTGCATGTTTGACAGTTCTTTGCTATGCTTTGTTTATTTGATTATTTGCCATTTGTAGTATTGGCCAGAGTAGATGGTCACCCCTCTGAGACTGGTCTGCTTGAGGTTTATTCCTACAATCAATAAATGCCACAGGGAATTTTTCCTTAACACTGTTGCCAATGTGCTTGTAAGGCCTGACCTTACCCTTGTGAAATGTCTTGGGACAACTTATGTTGTGATTTGATCATATATAAATTAATTGAATTTAAGTGTAATTGCATTTTTGAACTATGAACAACAGGCTTTCTTGAGATATCTTGTTAACATTTATACATACACAAGTAGGGATGGGTATCGGGAACCGGTTCCTTTTGGGTATCGTTAAGAAATTATTCGATCCACCAACATCAATAACCTTTTTGCTTAACGATTCCTTTATCAGTCCTTCAGAGTGGCCGTTGTTTTGGGGGGTGTTTGCCAGGAAAATGAAAATTTCTTTACATTGATTACAGACCCTGCAGCAGGTCTGTAATCAACTTTTCTGCAGCATGGCTTTGCTTTGAACCTTGACCAATCGAAGCAGTGATTCGCAGATCAAAGCAGTGATTCACAGATCGAAGCAGTGATTCGATCTGCTGCTTTGTTGGTTCATTGTTTTATTTCGCTTTACCTTAATTTTTCCCCGCTACAAACCCTAAAAAGCATATGTCTGTGAGTAATATTTACCTTTTTTATGTTAAACCGACCTGTTATGGTCTTCTGAAACACTTGAATGATGTATTTTATGAGTTAAAACGGGACCGATGCTAACGCATTAGCATGTCTATGGTGTTTTCAATGTTAAAGTTAGCATTAAGCTGTTTGCGTCTCAGTATAATAATTAATGGCTCAGCGTTCGTTGTCGTAAAAGAGTCAAACACCCTAAGTCATTATGGCAGTACATTTGAGGGGGTCGAAAAAGAGCAAATCTTCCCATCACAGAGCATTCTCACCAACAATTCGAGAGAGCTATGACATCATGATAAACAATTCCGGCACTTAAGAAAGCAACGTTACATTAATTCCTGGAAAACATTCAAGTGTACTGCTCCAGTAAAGGAACACCAACTAAATATAACTATAGCCATATACAAAAACATGCAGAAACAGTAACAGGTGAACTGTAAGCAGCCCTATGTGTGGCATGCCAGAGTGCAGCGCTATAATAAAGCACAGACCCACAGCAGGCCTTTTTGCTCTTCTCTTTCAGTCATTGGACAGCATCTTTCAGATAATCACACCTCTTTTAAAAAAAATACATCAGATTATTTGTGGGGAAGGGTCACATTAAAATAGATTAGACATCTAACCACAGCCATTTGCATCATCATCCAGAGTATCATTCCAGCACGCACACTCTGTAGTTCTTTATAGCACTGCGCTCTGGCAGTCATCATCAACATGGAGGCCACTGACACCTGATCATCTGATCTTATACAATGAAATATAATCCCGTTTACAATTCCACATGCTACATGATCGCTGCAATATATATATATACACACTTTATACACTTTTCTCAAACAGACATTAACATTTTCTCACTTTTCTCTCCTGTGTAAACACTCTCTTTTTTCTTCTGGGCGAGAAGATTATAAACAGACATACGCAGAACTCTCCCTTCGCTCACTGCCTCCGGAGGTACAGATGCGAGACCCGCAAAGAATCCAAGTCCTGTCTTGGTGGCCACGGAGCTCTGCGGCTGCAGTCAACATCCGCATCAAAACAGCGAGCGTCGTCTCTGGACCTGTTGCCAGATTTGGCGCAGCTCCGCACAGCAGAGGGGAGGGCGGTGTGAGTGGCCCGCTGCTGTGTTTAGCGAGCCCGCAGACTCAGTAAGCGCATCGGAGGCAGTGAGAGCAATCGCGGTGATGCCGACCGGTGCCGCGACCGGCCCGCCTGATAAGGACGCAGAACACAATGCACTGTTAAAAAAAAAAAAAAAAAGCATGCAAAATTGCACAAAAAAAAATCCGCAAAACTGCGAGGCCGTGAAAGGTGAACCGCGTTATAAGTCATGTTTATAGTTGAGAGAAATTTGACAAATATATTAATTCTATTCTCATCATCTTTCTTATTCCAAATTTCTTTCAATGACCTTAGCCAATATTACCTGTACTGAGAACGTTTGGACAAAACAGTTCTTTAGGTGACTTTATGTAACGTTACCAGAATGTTCTAGGAACCAAAAAGAAACTTTCCTTTAAAAAAACATTCAGGGGACGTGGCCAAGTGGTTAGTGGGCTTGGTTTCAGTGTGGAAGTTTCCCAGTTCAAACCTCACCCCTGCCACATTTCTCCATGCAATGTGCATCAGGAAGGGCATTCGGTGTAAAACTTCAGCCAAATAACCATGTAGACTCACCTTGGTTCTACTGTAGTGACCCCTAATGAAAACAAGGGGGTCAGCGGAAAGGACTTACTTTAATATAGTCCAAGCACAAATGTTTTGAGAATGTGAGACATAATATTCTGTGAATGTTTGTGCTAACGTTATTGTCAAATGTTATGGGAAGCAAAAAGAAACTTTCCTTAAAAACATTCTAAGAACTTTACAACTAACATTCTGATAACATTTGACAAATAGTAAAATGTTTTGGGAACTTAATTTTGTTAGCTGGGTTGTGTGGTGTGCGAGTCGCATGTGCTGCATGCACTCTCCTTGCAGGTTGTGATCCTAGATGAAGGTGGCACCATGTTGTTTTTTTGGGCTGAGCCTGGCCATTCCCCATGGTTGTCAACCTGGTCATCAGGGGCTCACCTGTGAGCCTTCTACCTCACCCCCACCCCAGGCCTGGCTCAAGGAGGAGGCCCCAGTTTCCCAATCAATCTTTTATTGAATTGCCCTTTGTCTGGCTCCTCATTTGGGACCAATTTGCCCACCCTGCTCAGCGTGCTGCTCTCGTTGGAGCGACATCTCTGTTATTTTGACATTGTGGGATAGCTCGCCAGACTACTTTCGCCTGACCCAGGGCTGAATTTGCCAACATGAGAAGGCCAGCTGGATGAGGGTGAGTATATTGACTTATGATCATTTAGGTGTAAAAACACGAGCTACACAAGTCCTTGTGCCAAATATACTCCATATGTTTTTATTACCCATGAAAACACATTCTCATCGAAAATACATCATTGTTTGGGAACTACTTTTTTGCGCAGGAATTCATCAAGCACATCGGCTGTGGTTGCGTAGTAACACAGAATATACAAAAATTGTATAGTTGTTCGGCTAAAATGAGAGCACCCACTTTTAGGGGGAGGTGATGGTCTAGTGGTTAAGGTGTTGGGCTTGAGACCAGAAGATCCTCGGTTCAAATCCCCGTCTGACTGGAAAATCACTAAGATCCCTTGGGCAAGGTTTTTAATCCCCTATTGCTCCTGGTGTGTAGTGAGCGCCTTATATGGCAGCACCCTGACATCAGGGTGAATGTGAGGCATAATTGTAAAGCGCTTTGAACATCTGATGCAGATGGAAAAGCGCTATATAAATGCAGTCCCTTTACCATTTATATACCATTTTTAGCTTGCCGTAAGCTAAGCTAGTGGCGCTCGTGAGAGTATGTAATTTGCCAAGGAGGGCCTTACCAGGAGCTAATGCTCTAGACAACACAGCTCCTGGGATCACAAACCCCTCTACCACAACAAAGTGGTGATCCAAAGAGGGGTTGGGAAAACCTTATGGATTCATAAGGTTGCAAGACAAAGGCATTTGACACCCGCCTCCCTCTCCTGAGTTTGCCAACTCAGGAAATGGATGATGTTCTTAGCCTAGGCTGCGTTCTGCATGGGAGGAGAGCTGCTAACCTGGACTAAGGACATCATCTGCTGGTGGAAAAAAACACTGTGAGGATCTCCTCAACCTTACTGGCATACCGTCCATCAAGAAGGCAGGGAGGGAAGACTCAGACAGATCTGGTGCCATCACCATAGTGGAAATCACAGAGGTAGTCAAAAAACTCCTCGGTGGCAAGTCGTTGGGGGCAGATGAGATTTGCCCTGAGATGCTGACGTCTGAAGAACAGTACCTCTGGATTGGCAAACTGGGGTGGTGGTCCCCAACTTAAAAAAAAGGGGGCAAGCGAGTGTGATCGAATTTTAGAGGAATCACACTTCTTTGCCTCCCTGGGAAATGGGACTGGACAACCCACACCAACCACCCATACAGGAAGGGACAGAGCAGGCTGTACTTGCTGAGGAGGCTGCAGTCCTTTAACATCTGTAGAAAACTCCTGTGGATGTTCTACCAATCCATAGTAGCCAGTGTCCTCTTTTACACCATGGTGTGCTGGGTGGGCAGCACTTGCAAGAAGGACACATCCAGGCTGGACAAACTGATCAGGTGGGCTAGGTCCATGGTTGGCATGAAGCTGGACTCTATGGTGACAGTGGCAGAGAAGAGAACACTGGACAAACTGCTGGACATTATGGACAATGCCAGTCACCCTCTGCACCTTGTCATCAGCAACCAGAGGAGCCCTTTTCAGCCACAGACTGCTCCTTCCCAAGTGCAGGACCAACAGACTGAAAAACTCCTTAGTCCCTCAGGCCATCAGACTATACAACTCCTCACTTGGGGGTGGAAGGAGTAACACTAAGACCGAAAATGGGAAGGAGAGGAACAGTAGTAGCCAGTACGTCAGTAGCAATCAGTATGTCTGGTCTTCTTTCTCTTCTTTCAGCTGCTCCCGTTAGGGGTCGCCACAGCAGATCAATTGTTTCCATCTCACCCTGTCCTCTGTATCTTCCTTTGTCATGCCAACCACCTGCATATCTTCCCTCAGCACATCCACAAACCTCCTCTTTGGCCTCGCTCTTTTCCTCCTGCCTGGTGGCTCCATCCTCAGCAACTTCTCTCGATATACCCCAGGTCCCTCTTCTGCACAAGTCCAAACCATCTCAATCTCACCTCCAAACCATCCCACCTGAGCTGTCCCTCTGATATGTTCATTCCTTATTCTGTCCATTCTTGTCACTCCCAAAGAGAATCGCAACATCTTCAGGTCTGCCACCTCCAGCTGTGTCTTTTTGTTGGGGCCAACATCTCTAAGCTGTACAACATAGCTGGTCTCACTGCTGTCTTGTAGACTTTCCCCTTCACTCTTGCTGATATTCGTCAGTCACAAATCACTCCTGCCACCTTTCTCCACCCACTCCACCCTGCCTAAACTCTCTTCTTCACCTCTCTACCACACTCTCCATTACTTTGGACAGTTGACCCCAAGTATCTAAGCTCATCTACTTTCATCACTTCAACTCCTTGTAATCGCACTATTCCACTGGGCTCCCTCTCAGTCACACACATATACTCAGCTTTGCTTCTACTGACTTTCATTCCCCTTCTCTCTGGAGCATATCTCCACCTCTCCAGGCTAGACTCAACCTGCTCTCTACTCTCACTACAGATCACAATGTCTTCTGCAAACATCATAGTCCATGGAGACTCCTGTCTGATGACATCTGTCAACCTGTCCATCACCGTTGCGAACAAGAAAGGACTCAGAGCTGATCCTTGGTGTAATCTCACCTCCACCTTTATGAGTCTGTCATTCCTACTGCACATCTCACCGCTGTCACACTATCCTAGTACCTGTCCTGCACTACCCTCATATACTTCTCTGCCACTCCAGACTTCCTCATACAATACCACAACTCTTCTCTAGGCATCCTGTCATTAGCATTCTCTTAATCCATAAACACATAATGCAACTCTTTCTGGCCTTCTCTATACTTCTTGATCAGTGTTCTCAGAGAAAACATTGCATCTGTCATACTCTTTCTCTGCATGAAATCATATTGCTGCTCACAGATCTTCACCTGTTTTCGAAGCCTAGCTTCTACTACTCTTTCCCATAACTTAATACTGTGGCTGATCAACTTTATGCCTCTGTAATTACTGCAACTCTGCACATCACCCTTGTTTTTAAAAATAAGAAACAGCATAATTTGTCTCCATTCAGCAGGCATCCTCTCACGTTCCAAGATTTTGTTAAACAATCTAGTTAGAAACACCACTGCCATCTTTCCTAGACATTTTCATGTCTCCACTGGAATGTCATCTGGACCAACTGCCTTTCCACTCTTCATCCTCTTCATAGCTACCCTCACTTCATCCTTCCTAATCTCTTGTACTTCCTGATTTACTCTCACCAGATCATTCAGCTTTTTCTTGCTCTCATTTTCTTCATTCATCAGCTCCTCAAAATATTCCCTCCACCTTCTCAACACACACTCCTCGCATGTCAGCACATTACCATGTGCATCTTTTACAACCATAACCTGCTGCACATCCTTTCCAGCTCTATCCCGTTGTCTGGCCAATTGGTACAGGTCCTTCTCTCCTTCCTTACTATTCAACTTCTTGTACAGCTCACAATGTGCCTTTTAATTAGTTTTTGCCATTTCTCTTTTCGCCTTATTGCGCATCTCCTTGTACTTCTGTCTACTTTCTTCATCTGTCTGACTTTCCCAAACCCTTTTAACCAACCTCTTTCTCCTTATGCTTTCCTGGACATCTTCATTCCACCACCAAGTCTCCCTGTCTTCCTTCCACTGTCCAGATATCACACCCAGTACCTTCCTAGCTGTCTCCCTCACCACATCTGCAGTATTTTTCCAGTTGTCCAAAATCACTTCCCCTCTATCTAGTGCCTCTCTCACCTGCTCATTGAATTTCACACAACAGTCTTCCTCCATCAGCTTCCACCATCTGATCTTTCAGCTTGGATCTCCTACAAAGAATGTATGGAATTCAATTTTTAGTCTGCATTGTTGGGTTGGTTTGTTTTATACTGGATGCCCTTCCTGATGCAACCTTACTCATTTGTCCAGGCTTGGGACCAGCACTCAGAGTGTACTGGCTGCACACCTCATGTGGCTGAGTTAGTGATCAGTATGTCTGGTATTTATATTTACAGTATATTTGCAAATAGTTTTTTTTGTTTTTTTACTTTCACTTTTGATTCACTTTCTTTCACTTTTCACTTTCTTACCCTGTGTGCTGCTGTGCAGTGTTGCCTGAACCTCAATTTCCATGAGGGAGTCTTCCCAAGGGATTAATAAAGTTCTGCCTAATCTAATCTAATGTAATAGAAATCGGGAAATTTGTTTAACAGCAGCGTGTTAAATGAATGAATAAAGTGATAAAAATTATTCTAAAAAAAACACAACACTAAACACTTAAAATATCTTAAATACATATGTAACAAAAACTTTGCATTCAGCCCAAACGTTTGCATACAGTTGTATGTAAAAGTTTGGGCACCCCTGATAATTTTCAGAATTTTCCTTTATAAATCATTGGTTGTCTGGATCAGAAATTTCAGTTAAATGTATAATATAGCAAATGAACACACTGCTATTTGAGAAGTGAAATGAAGTTTCTAGTATTTACACAAAGTGTGCAATAATTATTTAAACAAAATTGGGCAAGTGCAGAAATTTGGACATCTTTGTCATTTTATTTAGCACTAATAATTGGAACACAAAATTGGTTTGGTAAGCTCATTGACCCTTTACCTCCTGACACAGGTGAATCCAATCATGTGAAATGGTATTTAAGGAGGCCATTTGCAAATGTTTCTCCTCTTTGCATCTCTTCTAATGAGTGGCAACATGGGAGCCTCTAAACAACTCTCAAATGACCTGAAAACAAAGGCTGTTCAACATCACGATTTAGGGGAAGGATACAAAATGCTATCTCAGAGATTTCAGCTGTCAGTTTCCACTATGAGGAACATAGTGAGGAAATGGAAGACCGCAGGCACAGTACTAGTTAAGGCCTGAAGTGGCAGGCCAAGAAATATTGGTGAGAACAGTCATAGTCAAACCACAGACCTGCTCCAAAGACTTACACCATGATCTTGCTGCAGATAGTGTCTATATTGTTCCAGGTGTTTGTAATAAAAGACTATAAACAAGCAGACAGTCTCCACTACCAGCCATATCGAATGGACCCTGAGCTAAAGACGAGATATGCGGAGACGGTCTGCTCAGTAGCTGTCCCTCAAAGTGACAATGCCCCCAAATTTACAGAACTTTATGGCTTAAAACTAAAAAGTTAAACATCTTAAACTTAAAAAGTTAGAAAGAATTTCATCCCCTGTACAGCTGTCAGTGCTGTTTTTAGAACAGGTTTCTTCCAACTCCGTCTCCTAGCCATGTCCAAGCCATATTTCTCTCGGCTTGACCTTGAGAAGGTTATCCACACCTTCGCCACAAGTAGACTAGATTATTTTAACTCTCTGTATGTTGGCTTGGTTCAGACCCCTCTAAACCATCCCCAGCTTATTCAGAACACCACTGCTCATCTTTATTCGGCAAAGAAAAAGTCCGACCATATTACACCGGTCTTGGCTACTCTTCACTGGCTTCCGATCTGTTACCTGATTGATTTTTAAACTTCTTTTAATTGTCTTTCAAGCCCTCAGTGGCCTGGCCCCAGTGTATCTTTCGGAGCTTCTTTTTCCTTACACCCCAACCAGAGCCTTAAAAACTTCTGACCAACTGTTGCTGGAGGTGCCTAAATTTTTTATTAAAGACGAGAGGTGACAGAGCCTTTGCAGTGGCTGCCCCCAGGCTCTGGAATAGTCTCCCCTTTAATATTAGATCATCCCTGTCCCTAGAGACTTTTAAAAGCTTTTTTAAAACCTTTTTCTTTTCTCTTGTGTTTCCTAAATGAGGAGTTACATCTCTGTTTCACCTTAGTATTTCTTCTGTTTTTCCTGTTGCTTAATGTTGACAAATTATACCTTATTTGTAGTCTTTCTGCCATCGGCTTCTGTTTTTTTCTCTCTGTTTGAGGTGCGGCTCCATCCAGAGGTGGGAGTGGGTGTGTACTTCTGCAGGCCTCCCGCATGGACACCAGCATGGACTCACAAAATTTCCTGTATATTTGTCTAGTGTGTCGTAGCATGGGCCAAGCAGCGGGTTACCCCTTTGAGTCTGGTCTGCTTGAGGTTTCTTCTGTCTATACCCTTTCAGGCACACGGATGCACTGTTAATCCATTTTCTTTCTTCGTTGTAAGTTTTTGTTGTTGTTGTTTTGGACTGTGTGTGCTGAATGAATTCATTCATTAATTCATTCATTCAAGGGACATTTCTGTCTCACATCTCCTGCTACTGGCTGAAGTGGCTGCATTATACAGCATGATAGCGCAAGGGACAAATGAGTTCTTCAACCTCTCAGTGGAGCTCCTCACTGAGAGGAATCTGTTGCTCATGGTGCTTCTCTGGTGAGAGAAGATCGAGTTCAGTGGGTGGTTCTGATTGGACAGGATCACCCTGATCTTGGAGAGCGTCCTGTGCTCCATCCCCTTCTCCACAGAGTCCAAACCCAGTCCAACCACAGAGCCCGCCTTCTTAATGAGCTGTTTCAGCCGGAGAATGTCTTTTTTCTTAGAACTGCTCCCCCAACACACAACACCATAAAAAAGGACACTGGACACAATGGACTGATAAAACATGTACAGAAGGTTTGAACTGACACTAAAAGAAGCCAGTCATCTAAGACAGTACATCCTACTCTGCCCCGTCTTGTACACAGAATCCATGTTGGCTGTCCAGCTCATCCTGTTGTCCATCTAGGTGGAAACCACCTCCAACTCCGATCCATCAATAATGATGGACTGCAGAGAGGTTGGCCTCCGTCGGAAGTTGAGCATCGCCTCCTTTGTCTTGGTGGTGTTCAACAAGAGCTTATTCTACTGAAACCACCTCCCAAAATCCTCCACCAAGCCCCTGTACTCCCCCTCCTCAACCTCCCTAATACATGCCACAGTTGCAGTGTCATCAGAGAACTTCTGCATGTGGCATGTACCTGAGTTGTACTGAAAATTAGCAGTGTAGAGGGTGAAGAGCAGGGGCGAGAGCACCGTGCCCTGAGGAGCTCCAGTGCTGCAGATAAATGTGGAGGCCTACAGCCCCAAGCACGAACAAACTGTGGCCTATTGGTCAGATAGTACGAAATCCAGCGTACTAGGTGAGTGTCAACAGCCATGATGTTACTATTGCCATGATGTATACCATGATGATATTATTTTACTACTGTGATGTTTAGATTTTACCAACTAACTGTATTGAAATACACTTTTAAAGTAGCCCTCCTAACTGCATTCATTGAAATTTCAAAGTGTCTGGTGTTCAAAGTGCATGAAGAAATACTATGAGCACATTCGGTGTGTCTGTGCACACGCATGTTACTATGATCGCCTGCCAAAGCAAAGTGTTTGCAGCTGAGACGGGGCGCGAAGCTCAAGGGCACATTTGTTGAATGTAAAGTAAGAATGTAAATGGAGCAAATTTCCTCTGCAGGAACAGAATCTCACTCGCACTCTCTCTCTCTCACACACACACACACACACACGCATATAAAAGCTCACACTTTTTCACATGAACACGCACTTCGCAGCATCGTGTTGATGGAGTGCAGAATCTCATTACACATCTAATAGAATAAGTGTAGTGTGCGTATGGGGAGAGGAGAGGAGCAGCCAACCTGATTAGCCTTATCACTTTATTATGCCGCGCTGCACGAAGCACACGGGACAATCGCATTAGAGAGGAGCAGATGAGCTGAAGGCAAGGAGAACTCAGCAAACACAGCCTTAATTGATTCCTCACCAAATTAGCAGGGACAGGTGTGGGAAGGGTGGGGGTACATAGGCTCGGTGGCTGCTCCGCTTAATGTGTGCTTCGTCGGTTAGCTCTGTGAGTGAGGAATTTGTTGACTTGTTAAGTGTTGAGTGGACTGAAGTACTGAACTGTGACAGACTGACTGTTGGTGACTTGTTGCATTAGTGTCCTTCAGTGAAAATGGTAAGGATGACTCAGCAAATGCCTTAATTAGCTGAAGAAAGTCAAGTCAGAGAGCAGGCACGGTACATCATCCTGTGGTTCATTGCCACATCCACCACACCGTGGAACCACCCTGGGTCCTGGATGGCAACCACTCAGGAAGATATCTGGTTTCTCAGGTGCTGCCTTGGCCTTTTTCAGTTGCTGGAAGTGGCATCTTAAATATCATCATGACTGACTGACGGATTGTTGGCTGGCTGGTTGACTGACTGATGATGCTGCCACCCGGTCTGCAGTGCCAGTGTCCCAGACCAAAGGGTCCCCCCAAAAATCCTCCCTGCCTTCACTGGCAGTATCGTCCATCCATCCATCCATCCATTTTCATCCGTTTTATCCGGAGTCGGGTCGCGGGGACAGCAGCTCAAGCAAAGCCGCCCAGACCTCCCCATCCACACACACCTCCCCCAGCTCCTCCGGGGGAACCCCAAGGCGTTCCCAAGCCAGCTGAGAGACGTAGTCCCTCCAGCGTGTCCTGGGTATTCCCCGGGGCCTCCTCCTGATGGGACGTGCTCGGAACACCTCTCCAGCGAGGCGTGCAGGGGGCATCTGGAAAAAATGCTCGAGCCACCTCAACTGGCTCATTTCGACGTGGAGGAGCAGCGGCTCGTCTCCGAGCTCCTCCCGAGTGGCCGAGTTCCTCACCCTATCTCTAAGGGAGCGCCCAGCCACCCTGCGGAGGAAACCCATCTCAGCCACTTGTACTCGCGATCTCGTTCTTTCGGTCATGAGCCAAATCTCATGACCATAGGTGAGGATCGGAACATAGATCGATCAGTAAATCGAGAGCTTTGCCCCCCTACTCAGCTCTCTCTTCACCACGACGGTCCGATACAGCGACCGCATCACTGCAGATGCTGGCGTCTGTTGATCTCACGCTCCATCTGTCCCTTGCTTGTGAACAAGACCCCGAGATACTTCAACTCCTCCACTTGAGGCAAGGACACTCCACCGACCCGAAGAGGGCAAAGCACCTTTTTCCGGTCGAGAACCATGGCCTTGGATTTGGAGGTGCTGATTTTCATCCCGGAAGCTTCATACTCGGCTGCAAACTGCCCCAGTGCACACTGAAGGTGTCCCTGTTGGTAAATGATATAATAATTGATCAACATATTGATTTATTCTGCCTTACAGAAACCTGGTTACAGCAGGATGAATATGTTAGTTTAAATGAGTCAACACCCCCGAGTCACACTAACTGTCAGAATGCTCGTAGCACGGGCCGGGGCGGAGGATTAGCAGCAATCTTCCATTCCAGCTTATTAATTAATCAAAAACCCAGACAGAGCTTTAATTCATTTGAAAGCTTGACTCTTAGTCTTGTCCATCCAAATTGGAAGTCCCAAAAACCAGTTTTATTTGTTATTATCTATCGTCCACCTGGTCGTTACTGTGAGTTTCTCTGTGAATTTTCAGACCTTTTGTCTGACTTAGTGCTTAGCTCAGATAAGATAATTATAGTGGGCGATTTTAACATCCACACAGATGCTGAGAATGACAGCCTCAACACTGCATTTAATCTATTATTAGACTCTATTGGCTTTGCTCAAAAAGTAAATGAGTCCACCCACCACTTTAATCATATCTTAGATCTTGTTCTGACTTATGGTATGGAAATAGAAGACTTAACAGTATTCCCTGAAAACTCCCTTCTGTCTGATCATTTCTTAATAACATTTACATTTACTCTGATGGACTACCCAGCAGTGGGGAATAAGTTTCATTACACTAGAGGTCTTTCAGAAAGTGCTGTAACTAGGTTTAAGGATATGATTCCTTCTTTATGTTCTCTAATGCCATATACCAACACAGTGCAGAGTAGCTACCTAAACTCTGTAAGTGAGATAGAGTATCTCGTCAATAGTTTTACATCTTCATTGAAGACAACTTTGGATGCTGTAGCTCCTCTAAAAAAGACAGCTTTAAATCAGAAGTGCCTGACTCCGTGGTATAACTCACAAACTCGTAGCTTAAAGCAGATAACCCATAAGTTGGAGAGGAAATGGCGTCTCACTAATTTAGAAGATCTTCACTTAGCCTGGAAAAAGAGTCTGTTGCTCTATAAAAAAGCCCTCCGTAAAGCTAGGACATCTTTCTACTCATCACTAATTGAAGAAAATAAGAACAACCCCAGGTTTCTTTTCAGCACTGTAGCCAGGCTGACAAAGAGTCAGAGCTCTATTGAGCTGAGTATTCCATTAACTTTAACTAGTAATGACTTCATGACTTTCTTTGCTAACAAAATTTTAACTATTAGAGAAAAAATTACTCATAACCATCCCAAAGACGTATCGTTATCTTTGGCTGCTTTCAGTGATGCCGGTATTTGGTTAGACTCTTTCTCTCCGATTGTTCTGTCTGAGTTATTTTCATTAGTTACTTCATCCAAACCATCAACATGTTTATTAGACCCCATTCCTACCAGGCTGCTCAAGGAAGCCCTACCATTATTTAATGCTTCGATCTTAAATATGATCAATCTATCTTTGTTAGTTGGCTATGTACCACAGGCTTTTAAGGTGGCAGTAATTAAACCATTACTTAAAAAGCCATCACTTGACCCAGCTATCTTAGCTAATTATAGGCCAATCTCCAACCTTCCTTTTCTCTCAAAAATTCTTGAAAGGGTAGTTGTAAAACAGCTAACTGATCATCTGCAGAGGAATGGTCTATTTGAAGAGTTTCAGTCAGGTTTTAGAATTCATCATAGTACAGAAACAGCATTAGTGAAGGTTACAAATGATCTTCTTATGGCCTCGGACAGTGGACTCATCTCTGTGCTTGTTCTGTTAGACCTCAGTGCTGCTTTTGATACTGTTGACCATAAAATTTTATTACAGAGATTAGAGCATGCCATAGGTATTAAGGCACTGCGCTGCGGTGGTTTGAATCATATTTGTCTAATAGATTACAATTTGTTCATGTAAATGGGGAATCTTCTTCACAGACTAAAGTTAATTATGGAGTTCCACAAGGTTCTGTGCTAGGACCAATTTTATTCACTTTATACATGCTTCCCTTAGGCAGTATTATTAGACGGTATTGCTTAAATTTTCATTGTTACGCAGATGATACCCAGCTTTATCTATCCATGAAGCCAGAGAACACACACCAATTAGCTAAACTGCAGGATTGTCTTACAGACATAAAGACATGGATGACCTCTAATTTCCTGCTTTTAAACTCAGATAAAACTGAAGTTATTGTACTTGGCCCCACAAATCTTAGAAACATGGTGTCTAACCAGATCCTTACTCTGGATGGCATTACCCTGACCTCTAGTAATACTGTGAGAAATCTTGGAGTCATTTTTGATCAGGATATGTCATTCAAAGCGCATATTAAACAAATATGTAGGACTGCTTTTTTGCATTTACGCAATATCTCTAAAATCAGAAAGGTCTTGTCTCAGAGTGATGCTGAAAAACTAATTCATGCATTTATTTCCTCTAGGCTGGACTATTGTAATTCATTATTATCAGGTTGTCCTAAAAGTTCCCTAAAAAGCCTTCAGTTAATTCAAAATGCTGCAGCTAGAGTACTGACGGGGACTAGAAGGAGAGAGCATATCTCACCCATATTGGCCTCTCTTCACTGGCTTCCTGTTAATTCTAGAATAGAATTTAAAATTCTTCTTCTTACTTATAAGGTTTTGAATAATCAGGTCCCATCTTATCTTAGGGACCTCGTAGTACCATATCACCCCAATAGAGCGCTTCGCTCTCAGACTGCAGGCTTACTTGTAGTTCCTAGGGTTTGTAAGAGTAGAATGGGAGGCAGAGCCTTCAGCTTTCAGGCTCCTCTCCTGTGGAACCAGCTCCCAATTCAGATCAGGGAGACAGACACCCTCTCTACTTTTAAGATTAGGCTTAAAACTTTCCTTTTTGCTAAAGCTTATAGTTAGGGCTGGATCAGGTGACCCTGAACCATCCCTTAGTTATGCTGCTATAGACGTAGACTGCTGGGGGGTTCCCATGATGCACTGTTTCTTTCTCTTTTTGCTCTGTATGCACCACTCTGCATTTAATCATTAGTGATCGATCTCTGCTCCCCTCCACAGCATGTCTTTTTCCTGGTTCTCTCTCTCAGCCCCAACCAGTCCCAGCAGAAGACTGCCCCTCCCTGAGCCTGGTTCTGCTGGAGGTTTCTTCCTGTTAAAAGGGAGTTTTTCCTTCCCACTGTAGCCAAGTGCTTGCTCACAGGGGGTCGTTTTGACTGTTGGGGTTTTACATAATTATTGTATGGCCTTGCCTTACAATATAAAGCGCCTTGGGGCAACTGTTTGTTGTGATTTGGCGCTATATAAAAAAAATTGATTGATTGATTGATTGAAGGTCCTGATTTGACGAAGCCAACAGAACCACATCGTCCGCAAACAGCAGAGACGAGATTCTGTATTTCCCAAACCAGACCCCTTTACACCCTGGCTGCGCCTAGAAATTCTGTCCATAAAGATAATGAACAGAACTGGTGACAAAGGGCAGCCCTGGCGGAGGCCAACATGCACTGGAAACAGGTTTGACTTACTACCGGCAATGCGAACCATGGTCGTACAGGGACCGGATAGCCCTTACCAAAGGACCCCGGACCCTGTACTCCCGCAGCACCCCCACAGAGGTTTGACTATCGGTCGAATTCTCCTCTCCAGTACTCTGGAATAGACCTTACCGGGGAGGCTGTATCGCATTGTTTCTGCTTAAAACTGCACTCCAGTCATCATCTGTCTCAGCAACAGATATTGGAAGCTTTTCTACAACAATCATTTCCACATAAATTCAGTATTATTTCACAATAAGACAGAGGAAGCGATCAGAGAGCACCACATCCATGACGAGCTGCACCGCCGTCATTTCAAAGCGTCCCAATTATCGCCTTGTTTTTGCTTAAAACTGCTTCATTTCTGCTTAAAACTGGCTTTAGAATGATGTAAGTGGTATTATCTTATCATCTGATGATTAATAATCCCATCATTCCCTTTGATCGCTATGGGTGAAGAGCGTACATCTCAGATGAGCTACTGTGGTTCTAAATGACGCATGTGCAGTGGAGGCAGAGCGGACCTCCTGTCCTGTACACCAGCATGCACTCCCAAAATTTCCTGTATATTTGTATTGTCAATTGTGTTGGTAGCATGGCCCCAGCAGAGGGTCGCCCTTTTGAGACTGGTCTGCTTGAGGTTTCTTCCTGAAATCATCAGAGGAAGGTTTTCCTTGCCACTGTCGCCTGGGTGCTTGCTCTGGGGGTTGGTAAGGTTAGACCTTACTTGTGTGAAGCGCCTTGAGGCAACTTTGTTGTGATTTGGTGCTATATAAATGAAAATAAATTGAAATTGAACTGACCAGTTTTTCTGGTATTTATACAGTATAATATTCATATACATAGACAGATATACTGTGCATATACACTCTGCTTGTACACATATCATCATTCAAACAACTTGAAAGCAGAAAATTAAAATGAAATAAAAGTAAAGCTTTGTTAACTGTGTTTTGTACCATATGTTTATGGTACAAACAGCTGCCTGTACATCGAGTGGACAGAGATCGAGGAGGAGGCACTGGACGAAAAAGGCACACAACTGTTTCTCCTCGGGTAGATGTGGTCGATACTGTTCAATGATCTGCTGCACATTTTAATGCTTTAAACACAGATCTGTTTCCTTGCCAGAAAACTGCTGTCTTCTGTCAAGTACTGAGTCTTCCATCTAAATAGCAATCTGCACATGACTACTAAAGGGAATGGAATCTGACAGTATGACTGGTTAATTCAAGTTACACCCAAAATGAACCATGATTAATTGATAAAATACTCTTTGGCTCCCTGGTCCTTACTTTGCACTCAGATAATACACCTTGTAAACTGTAACGTGGAGTTGGACATACTTCAAATGCATTTGCACGGTGCGCTTCAGACTATGTATACCATGGATCTGTGTCATTTGATTACCCACAGTTTTCTTCTCTGTATGGGTCAAAGGTCACACAGATGTGTAGCTGTGGAGAAGTACTGACATTTCTGGAGTTTGTTTAACTGAGGCATTAGGTAATAATAATAATAATGTTTCATATTGATATGACACATCTTGAAGTTTGATTTTAAAACTATATTATCATAGTATGTTGATATAGGTGCACCGTAATATGTACCTATCACTTCTAAGCAACTCCAGGGAAAAAGCAAGATGTTGCACACTTTCCTAATTATGTTTGTTAGCTGTTCCAGTGAGGAACTGCAGTTGTGAGGTGGTTCTTTTGGGAGGTGGTGGTTGGAAGGGTGGGGGTTAGGACACAGTGGGGCGGGGGGGAGGGGGGGGGTTGTTGAGCGTTTGTCTTTGTCTCTGAAGTTCCCCTTTGGGGATTGTGGGATAGTGGAGGTTAATGAATCTGATTGGCTGCTGGGAGTTTTTCTGCTGGTGCTGCGCTTTGCACTCTCACAGAGCTTCACTTTTTTTATTTCTCAAAGTTTGGTTTCTACACAGCATGGCATGAAGGACACTGTGTTCGACAAAAGCTGTGCTAAATTTCATTAAAGGTGTAGGATTGGCTGCACCTTAGTTTCAACAGTGTTGCTGATACGTTCATTTTAGACTTATTCATTCATCAGAGTGAGTCAGAACAGCTCCAGTGGTACAAAGAACTGAGATTGTTAGAAGATTTGCAAATGTTAGGAATTATTTTATTACTTTTGTTTTGTTACAAGCAATAGTGGCCTTTGTGGCCACCAAGACCCTGCAGTTAGCAACATGCCTTCAGAAATTACAGAGAAATAAAAGTTTTACTTTACATGTGTCTGTTTAAGCAAACCCAGGTATGTCCCACAATGCCGACATTTCTACCTAAGCAAATTTATACGAGTGAAGCGCTGTGCATCAGAGCGAAGCTCACTTTGTGGTACAGGGAGTCCCAAACAGGAAGTGCCAAATCTTGAATCCACAGTGAAACAGGAAATGTCAGATGTCAAACACTTCCTGGATTGACAGGCAAGATGCCCATGGAATCTCGCGGGAACTCAGTGGCAAGTTCTCACTGAAACAGGAAGTGCCAAATTTTGAGTCCATAGTGAAACAGGAAATGTCAAATGCTGAACACTTCCTGGCATGGGTGTAGCTAGAGCGGAGGCCAGGGTTGCACTGGACTCCCCTGAAATCTGATTGGACACAAATGATTGCATATCTGGTTGAAAAGAGCTGCATTTTGAAATCAGTGAGTCACATTGACTGCTAGGTTCCTCCTGTCCAGTAGTTGATGCTGTGTACCACAAAAAGTTATATTCCACCTTAGTAGAGAAAGAAAAATGTTTGCCTCAGATTTGAACTGAACACATCGTTTGAACCATGGACTAATAATGACACCAAAGTTATATTGGTGAGTCAACAACCATATTTTATGCCAGAAATGAGGTCCAGGTTGTTAAAAACGGCATTTCTCCTTTAATTCAGGTTGCCTTACATATGTGTGTGTCTCCAGTGATTTTTAAATGAGCAGGCAGCTGTTGATTGAATAACCTCTTAATTTTGCTGTCTGGATGACTTAAATAACCTCTTAATTTTGTTCTCTGAGTGGCACCAGATTTCATTTAAAAATACACATGACACAGAGTATTTCTCAACTGTACTCAAAAACTTGCCATTTCACACATTTTAATTTGTTTATGCCATTTCAAATACAAAAAATAAATCTAAAGTTATCTTCCTTAAACTCAAACTGAAAGCAAATGTCAACATCTTGATATAAATTTATTAAAAATATAAAATCCAGCTTCCTGGTGAAGTTGTGTAGTGGAGGATTTTCTGAAAAGAAGACCTGAACATTCAGCTACAATTTGTCAGAAAGTACATCTGAGATGCAAGCCCAGATTTGATGTTTTGGTGAAAGAAACTTTTGTATTTCTTCATAATTAATGTAAATAAATTCCAAGACATATTCAGTGATTTGGAAATGTTCATGTTTCCATGCTCTAACTGGCAATGAAGAACACACTAAAACTGATTACAACCCCAATTCCAATGAAGTTGGGACGTTCTGGAAAATGTACATAAAAACAGAATACAAAGATTTGCAAATCCTCTTCAACCTATATTCAATTGAATACACCACAAAGACAAGATATTTAATGTTCAAACTATTGTTTTTGTGCAAATATTTGCTTTTTTAAATGAATGCCTGCAACATGTTTCAAAAAAGCTGGGACAGTGGTATGTTTACCACTATGTTACATCACCTTTCCTTCTAACAACACTCAAGTGTTTGGGAACTGAGGACACTAATTGTTGAAGTTTTGTAGGTGGAATTCTTTCCCATTCTTGCTTGATGTATGACTTCAGTTGAACAGCCCGGGGTCTCCGTTGTATTTTGCGCTTCGTAATGCACCACACATTTTCAATGGGCGACAGGTCTGGACTGCAGGCAGGCCAGTCTAGTACCCGCACTCTTCTACTACAATGTCACACTGTTGTAACACGTGCAGAATGTGGCTTGGCATTGTCTTGCTGAAATAAACAGGGACGTCCCTGAAAAAGACGTTGCTTGGATGGCAGCATGTGTTGCTCCAGAACCTGGATGTACCTTTCAGCATTGATGGTGCCATCACAGATGTGTAAGTTGCCCATGCCATGGGCACTAACACACCCCCATACCATCACAGATACTAACTTTTGAACTTTGCGCTGGTAACAATCTGGATGTTTTTTTCCCCTCTTTTGTCCAGAGGACATGACTCCCATGATTTCCAAAAACAATTTGAAATGTGAACTCATCAGACCACAGCACACTTTTCCACTTTGCGTCTGTCCATTTCAAATGAGCTCAGACCCAGAGAAGGCGGCGGTGTTTCTGGATGTTGTTGATGTATGGCTTTCAGTTTGCATGGTAGAGTTTTAACTTGCACTTGTCGATGTAGTAACAAACTGTGTTAACTGACAATGGTTTTCTGAAGTGTTCCTGAGCTGACGCGGTAAGATCCTTCAATTTAATTTTTCAATTTAATTTAATTTATATAGCGCCAACTCACAACAGAGTTGCCTCAAGGCGTTTTATACAAGTAAGGTCTATCCTTACCAACCCCCAGAGTAACAGTCATAAGGAAAAACTCTCTCTGAGGAAGAAACCTCAAGCAGAAAAGACTCAAAGGGGTGACCCTCTGCTTGGGCCATGCTACAGATATAAATTACAGAACAATTCACAAAACGAATATGTAGGAAATGCTGTTGGTGCACAGGACTGGAGGATCACCAGGACAAATACAACTCCCATCTCTGAATGGAGCTGCACCTTAAACAGACAGGAAAAAAAAACAGAATCAGGCATCAGAAAGACAAGAAATACTGTTTAATTTGCCAGCATTAAACAACAAGAAAACAGAAGAAATACTAAGGTGATCGCCAGCCACTAGCACTAAGGTTCACTAAAAGACCCGGAATTTAGTTAAAGTTGTGGCCGTGGCACACTCTGTTTCCTAATAAAGTGAATTAAAAGAGTAAAAAGCATAAAACAAAACTATACCAGTATGCTTGCCATATGAAAGGGAAAATAAGTGAGTCTTAAAGTAGACCTGCATTGAAATAAATGTGGTCAGATTTCAGAAAGAAATAGCTGATATGTATTTATAAGACCCTTGTGAATGCAGTAAAGTAAATCTGTAAGCCCAAATTTGTAATTCAGCGGAGAAATCTTCGTTTAAAAATGACAAATTTGCAGATAAAATTTAGCCGTCTGTGAAAACAGTTTGTACAGCCATATCATTTCCATGACGTCAGGGACAAGACGACGCGCTCCCGCCTTCAGTCCAATCCCGCATTGAAATTGATTTTATCTGTTAGTAATGTTACTTATACACGTCCTGGTTTCAGCATCCAAAAGTAAGCTGCAATGAATGTGAGATACAGATCTGTGTGCTCAGATCAGCAACGACATCGACAGCGGGCGCCGTTCTTCCTCTCCCGCTGTCTGCCTCTGCTGCGCTTATTAAGTCTGCGGGCTCGTTAACGAGCTCGTTAACCGCCGACGCGGGCCACTCACACCGCCCGTGTCTGCTTTGCAGCCGGTGTTGTGCCAGATTCAGCACACAACAACACCGGCATCACCTCTCTGTCTACTGAATGGAGCTGCAGCACACTTGGCACAAGTCCTGAGATTACACTCGCTGTTTTAATGCGAAGCGGCCAGTACACCTGTTGCTGCAAGGACAGACTTCTTGCGGCAAAATCCACAGCACCGCACGTCTCGGCAATAGGAGCCCCAGAGCTCCATGGACGCTGAGAGAGGTTTATATATTTTTAATGACTGGGATTCTTTGCGGGTCTCACCTCCATATCCCGCGATGGTACCGGAGGCGAAAGACAGCAGATTTTCATTGCGACACCACAATCAAACGGCGTATGAAAAAGTCCCCCAAAATAATTTTCAAGCACAAATAAAAGAAATGTGTACTCACCAAACGTGCCGCAAGACAATATGAAGTTTTAAAAAAAGTAGATCCTTCCGTATAAGACAAGAAAAAGGTGCAGATGCAAACTGACGTAAATCCACAAATTACAATTGGCGCAATGCATGCTGGGAGAGGGTCTTGTCCGTGACGTCTCGGCAGCGTCCATGATGAGAGGGACAGTTTGCGGAGGGCTAAATGTTAGCTGTAAATTTGTCATTTTCAAATGAAGATTTCTCCATTGAATGACAGATCTGGGCTTGCAGATTTACTTTACTACATTCAGAAGGATCTCATGTGTAAATGTAAGTCATTTTTTGTTAAAAAAAATCTGACTGCATTTTTTTCAATGCAGGTCTCCTTTAAGTCTGGACTTGAAAGTCTCCACAGAATCTGTCTGTTTAATTGACGCAGGGAGATCATTCCACAGAGCAGCGGCACGCTAAGAGAAAGCTCTATGACCTGCAGACTTCTTAATCACCCTAGGGAAACAAAGTAGTCCTGCACCCTGAGAACACAAAGCCCGGGCCGGTACGTAAGGTTTAATTAGGTCAGCTAGGTAGGGAGGTGCCAGTCCGTGAACAATTTTATAGACTAGTAGCAGAACCTTAAAATCTGGGACATGAAGCCAGTGAAGGGATGCCAAAATGGGTGTAATGCGGTCGAACTTTCTGTTTTGTGTCAAAAGTCTGGCTGCAGCATTTTGAACCAATTGGAGAGCCCTAATGCTAGACTGCGGTAAACCAGAAAATAGAACATTGCAGTAGTCCAATCTAGATTAGATAAACGCATGGATCAGGGTCTCAGCATCAGCCATGGACAGGATGGGACGAATCTTCGCTATATTTCGCAGGTGGAAGAAAGCAGTCCTCATAATATTTCTAATGTGGAGGTCAAAGGACAATGTAGGATCACACATTGTCCTAGGCTAAGCGTTAACTGGTCAAATTGATGCCGATGTCTCACTGGACCAAGAACCATCATTTCAGTCTTATCAGAGTTTAAAAGTAGGTTTCTAGACATCCAACTTCTCACTCATGCAAGGCAATCTTCTAAGGATTTTATATGAATGAGATTACCAGCAGTTATCGACATGTATAACTGAGTATCATCAGCATAGCAGTGAAAGGTAATCCCAAAACGCCCCAATATGTGCCCAAGGGGTGCTATATAAAGGGAGATAAGCAGGGGGCCTAAGACGGACCCCTGTGGAACCCCAAATTTCATGTCCCGAAGGTTAGAGGTAGTGTTACTGTACAAAACACATGGAAAACGACTGGTCAAGTATGATGTCAGCCATGCAAGGGCACTCCCAATAATCCCAAAATGATTTTCCAGCCAATCCAGTAGAATATGGTGATCCACTGTATCAAATGCAGCACTGAGATCTAACAGCACCAGAACCGTAGTGGTTTCCAAATCCATTGTAAGCAGAAGATCATTCACCACTTTAGTGAGAGCCATCTCTGTAGAATGATATTTTCTAAAAGCAGACTGCAGTAGCTCAAAGAGATTATTCTCAGTAAGATAGCCCACAAGCTGCCTTGACACCACTTTTTCCAGAATTTTAGAGCAAAATGACAGATTTGATATCGGCCGATAGTTTTTCAATACACTAGGGTCAAGATTAGGTTTCTTAAGTAATGGTTTAATCACTGCAGATTTGAAACATTTAGGAACAGATCCAGAAGTTAAAGAAAGATTAATAATTTCCGGCACAGTTGGCCCAAGAGTGGGCCACAGGTCCTTAAACAGTTTTGTTGGTATAGGATCAAATAAACAGGTTGTGCTTTTTGTTGACGTTACAAGTTTTGTCAGTATGCTGAGTGAGTTACTATCAAATTCTGTAAATCTAGGTAATACCTCACTAATGGCGCCCACCTCAATAGCAGGATGTAGTGGCTGGGTTAAGGCATGCTGGGATATGTTTAACTTAATGTCTTCTATTTTCTTCTCAAAGTAATCCAGGAAATCTTCTTCTGTAAAAGGAGAGCAGACTACAGGTGGTTGTCCATGAATAAGTGTTGCCACCGTGTCGAACAAGATCTTGGAGATATGCTTGTTTTTGTTGATCAAATCAGAGTAATAGGTCCGCTTTGAAGCCAATAATGCATGCTTATCGTCTAGGATAGCATCACGCCATGCAAGGTGGTATATTTCTAATTTTGAACTATGCCATTTCCGTTCTAGACCACTTGCCTTCTGCTTGAGGTCAAGCAGGTAATCATTTAACCAAGGTGACTGTGATTTGGGTGAGCGCGGTTTTAACACAGGTGGCGCAATCATGCCGAGTGTAGTTTTGAGCATTGAGTTTAAACTATCCACAAGACTGTCTCCTGATTGGGTATTTGCCAAATGTGAAGCTAAGACATCAGGTAGTCTAGCTTCGAGTTCAGTTTTAGTTGAGGAGTTGATGCATCGCCATAGTGATATATCAGGTTGTTGTTCCACTAAACATGGCAGTGAAACTGTAAACTTAATAAGTGAGTGATCAGAGACCACTAATGTAAGAGACATGATGTCAATATTTGTGACAGGAATACCACGTGCAACCAGATCCAGGGTATTTCCACTAATGTGTGTCGAGTCCCGAATGCATTGCCGAAATCCTAATGCATCCACAATTTCCATAAATGATTTGCAGAGGGCATCAGAAGGCCTATTTATATGAATGTTAAAGTCACCAATGATCAGAATGTTATCTGCACTAGTTGACAAGTTGGCTAAATGTATATGCTGGTGCGCAGGCCTCATTTAAGGGAAGGACAGCTGTAGGTTTAAGCCAGGTTTCACATAACCTAATTATATCTAAGTGATGATCAATAATTAGATCATTAATCAACAATAAGGCAGCACGGTGGCTTAGTGGTTAGCACTGTTGCCTCACAGTGAGAATTTCGTGGGTTCAATTCCCGTGGCCTTTCTGTGTGGAGTTTGCATGTTCTCCCCATGTTTGCGTGGGTTTCCTCCGGGTGCTCCGGTTTCCTCCCACATCCAAAGACATGCGGGTTAGGTGGATTGGGATCTTTAAATTGTCCGTAGGTGTGTGTGTGGGTGTGTCTGTGTTTGTTTGTCTGTTTGTGGCCCTGCGACAGACTGGCGTCCTGTCCTGGGTGTACCCCACCTTGCACTTTATAGCTGCGGGGATGGGCTCCAGCCCCCCATGACCCTTAAGTGGACTAAGCGGTAGAAGATGAATGAATGAATGAATAATCAACAGTGATTTTTAGGACAGTGATCTTATGTTAATGAGACCCAGACTAAGGACCTCAGTGGGGTTGACAGTTGAACAGTTTGGATATAGGGGTGGTTCCAGAGTAGCATATATAAAATGTCTAGAAGTAGGTTTAGGTTTGAGACATTCCATGAGCGTTGTAGGTAGCAGACATGAAATCTTTGCTATTGCTGGAACAACCGCTAGGCCATCCTCAATTTCAGCACCATCCAATGTAGTAATGGGTATTAAGTTTGCAAAGCATATCCCTCCCTCTATGATTTTTATGGACACGTCAACAGAAGCAGGCCACAGTCTCAACTTGTTGAATTTCCCTCCCTGACAGATAAACTGCACTATCACCATAGTGGATTTTCTGCATTAATTTCCAAGCTAAGCTAATGGATTCCACACCCATATTTGTCATAAGCCTTGCAGGGTCTCTAATCACCTGCTCCGTGGCCTGCTGTAAAGTGCTAATGTTACCTTTCCTGTTGAGCTCTATCTGTGTTCGCAGACAAGATGGTGGTGCCTTCCCCAGTAGGGTGGAGGCCGTCCGGCATCAGCAAGCCACGGCAGCCCCCAAAAGAAAGCCAGTTATCAATAAAGCTAATGCCTTGCTGTCTACAAAGTTGCCCCAGCCACCTATTTAACGATGTCAGGCTGCTAAACGCCTCATCAGTACCCCGGGAGGGGAGAGGACCAGAGACTATTAATCAATGCTGACACATAGAGGTGGGCGATACCGGGAATTTTGTTATTGATCCGATACCAAGTAACTACAGGCCCAGTATCGCTGATATCGATACCGATACTTTTTCACATTTAAGCTTCACAGATCCAAAGGATCCAAAAGACCTAGGATAGAATTTCGCCAAACATTGTACGTGACAACAAAATACTTTATTATCACAAACAACATTTTTGTTTAAAAAATATCACTCAACAGAACTTAAAATGAAATCTCCTGAGGTAGAGGGCTGACTTGAGAAGAGCGCTGAGTGGGCGGGCCAGGCTGAGCCTACCTGCATGGCTGTTGGCTGGCGCCGCTGAGCCACTTGACGGCGCAACAACAAAAGACCGGGGGGGGGGGGGGGTGCTCCGTGTTGTGTGACACAGCGCAGTGCTGCTCTTACAGAGGGTAGACTTTGGTGAATCTGCGTGCACAGCAGTCAGTGCGTGCGGGAGAAAAAAAAGCTTGAGTATCAATCTTTTTACACGAGGATCGTTCAATATCAATACCAGCATTGGTTTCGATATTATCAATATTAGGATCGATCCGCCCACCTCTACTGACACATCTTTCTGGCAAGGTCACAAGTCCTCTCTATGTCCATTTTTGTGACCTTTGAGTGCTTCATCCTGACATCATTGGTGCTGATGTAAATAACTATGTGACTACATCTCATGTCATGTTCTTTAGTCTGTCTTCCCTTCTGCAGCGTCAGCACCCTAAGATGGGATGCAGTGTCACGAGCTCTGGCCCCAGGAATACATCATCAGCCGGCGTGTCAAACCTGACTTTGCGGGTGATAGAATCCCCTATCACTAAAGTCCGGTGTTTCAGAATCAGAATCAGAATCAGAATGACTTTTATTGTCATTATACATTGGTACAACGAGATTAGGGCCAACCAGTTGCAGTGCAATAAAATAGTGCAAAAAAAAAAAAAAGATAAAATAGTGCAAGAATATATATCAAAAACAGGATATAGAGAAAAATTCAACAATGTAAGGAAAAATATATATACAATTGACACTAATGCAAGGTGCGGCTTAGGATATAAATATACTGCACAGAAATGTATATTGTCCATGGGTGATTGGGTTATTGCACATGGTTAAGATTGCACGAGTAGGATCAGTGCATGCTAGAGTTCAATGTGGTTATGGCTTTGGGGAAGAAACTGTTTTTCAGTCTGTTTGTTTTTGTCCTTGTGAGCCTGTAGCGCCTCCCTGAGAGCAACAGGTCAAACAGGGTTCTCGCACCACTCACAGGAAAACCTAAAATGTTAACCCCAAATAATATGTTCACAATAATCTTGAAATGGTCAAGGAACTTGTAAAAATATCAGTGCAATACGGAGTAAACACGGCGGCGGCATGTTCACTGTTGTTTTCGGCGATCTTTTTCGAAACGTACGCCGTTTATTTCCTATTCTTTCGTGAAAATAACGTAACTAAATACGGATGAATGCAATACCAAGCACTCGAAAACAGCAAAAACCCGAAGGTAATGACGGTGGTCCGCAAGTAGTAGCTACACTGTCGCAGCTCCGGAACAATAACAAAGGCAGTAAACAGACGCTAGAATCGAAAATGCTATAATTATAGAGTTATAAACAGCAGCAACAAAAATCAAAGCCTCCCTTACCATTCTGTATTCTGCAGTCTCTTGCCTCTGCTTCGGCTCCGCCATAAGCACTGTTGGCATTATTTTCGCTGCCAGAATGCTCCTGGTTTGAATGTTCGTCCGAAAGATACGGCTCCAATCTGTAGGGTCTAATCACTGCTGCGACATCCTCAGGATCCGAGTCAGTCTCAATTTCCTCACAGAAATAATCCACACTTGAAGAATCAGAAAAGTTCTCGATCTCATCACTGTCCATGCTGAGGTCTATCTGTTCCTGTTGTCAATCGAACAGACAAAGATGGGACTCTACACGTTGTGACATCACGGCATCACGTGACCGCTGATGGAACACTGCCAGCACGCTTTCCAAGAAACACACTTTTGAGAAGCTGTACAAACTTTATTTCTCAGTGATAATGATTAAAACCACTTTCAGCTTACTATACTGTATGTATATTTTGATATTTATATCAGTTTTACCTAATTTTTTAGCTGTCATATCCATTTAAAAAAAATTGGGGATCAAACTAGCTAACACAAGCTAACCACTAGCAAAAATGCTACCCGCTCCTAAGATTTACACAGGAGTAAAATAATGACCTAAAATTCACAGCAGTTACACTAAAAAAGTAACAGAAGTATTAAACAGGTAAAAAAAAAAACAGCTAAAAAAGTAACGGCGGGGGGTAGGGGGGAGCCGACCTAGCTAGTGAAAGCTAACTGCTCGCGACTGCTAACCGCTAGCGAATGCTAACCGCTAGCGAATGCTAACCGCTAGCGATTCACAACAGGACTGTAGTTAAATAAGGTTCAGAGTAGGTACACTTAACAACCAGAAGAGTGCTAAACAGAAATAAAAGAAACGTATACAACCGTGTAAAGTTCAGAAGAGCGTCACAACAGCAAACAATCCGTCTGAAGCAAGTTGTCTGTGAGCCTTTACACAATGATGTCGGTTTTTAATGCAGTGCTGCCTGAGTGGTTGAAGGTCATGGGCATTCAATTTTGGCTTTTGGCCTTGCCACTTACATGTAGAAAGTTCTCCAGAGTCTCTGAATCTTCTGATTATATTATGGACTGTAGATGATGGAATCCCTAAATTCCTTGCAATTGAACATTGAGAAATATTGTTCTTAAACTGCTGGACTATTTTTTTCATGCAGTTGTTCACAAAGTGGTGATCCTTGCCCCATCTTTGCTTGTGAACGGCTGAGCCTTTTTGGGATGCTCCTTTTATCATGACACTCACCTGTTTCCAATTAACTTGTTCACCTGTGGAATGTTCCGAACAGGTGTTCTTTGAGCATTCATCTTCTTTCCCACTCTTTTGTTGCCCCTGTCCCAGCTTTTTTGAAATGTGTTGCAGGCATCCATTTCAAAATGAGCAAATATTTGCACAAAAACAAAAAAGTCTATCAGTTTGAACATTAAATATCTTGTCTTTCTGGTGCATTCAGTTGAATATAGATTGAAGAGGATTTGCAAATTATTGTATTCTGTTTTACTTATATTTCACACAATGTCCCAACTTCATTGGAATTGGTTGTATTATTTACAGGTATTATCAAGTTTTAGAGATTTGCTTTCAGTTTGAGTTTGAGGAAGATAATGTTAGAAAATTTTATTCTTTATATTTTTTTGTATTTCTTGTATTTGAAATGGCATAAACAAATTAAAATGTGTAAAATACCAAGTGATCCAATACTTTTGGAGGGCACTGTATCCTAACCTTATGATGAGTGCAAAATAAGTTTGGTATTATTATTGTTTTGTTTAAAAATGTTTAATTTTCACTGTTGCTGCACTTTGTGTGAAATCATAGTCATATCGTATATCGTACTGATTTGAGAATACTGAGACATGATAATTTGGCCATATTGTACAGCCTTACTTTCAACTAGCAGAAAACTTTGAATATTAATTTACATCTACATTAAAAAAAAAAATGCTTAAAGTGGCAGGGTGTTAAGGGGGCTGTAATTAGGGGGTCTGTGGGGTGGAGCCCCCACCGAAGCTGAAAGGCAAAAAAAAGCTTAAAAAGGCGGGGGTTCTGGGGGGCAAAGCTCCCCAGAAGCTGAAAGGTTTAAGCCATGCTAATGCTCCACTGAAGCATTTACTCAAAAAAAGTCAGAAGGACCTAAATGACATGGGAGATGTTCATGTCCACGACATATACATATTCAAAGAACAAGAGCAATCAGATAATTTTTATGTCCACCAATCCAGATCCAGATCACCTCCAAAGTTCAGTGGAGTCTTCCATGCCCTAATATCTATCTGTGGTGCAAATGTGGTGAGAATCCGTGAAGTAGTTTTGACGTAATCCTTCAACGTGTATATAAAGTGAAATCTTGATCCAGAATCTGGACCGGTTCACCTCCAAAATTTAATGGAGCCTTCCATGGCCTAATATGTGTCTGTGGTGAAAATCTGGCGAGAAGCCGCATAGTTTTGACTTAAACCTTCAAAGCCTATATAAAGTGAAACTTCATCTGGAATCCGAATTTGGATCCGGATCACCTCTAAAATTTAATGGGTTCTTCCATGGCCTAATCTGTATCTGTAATGAAAATTTTGTTAAAATCCATGCAGTAGTTTTGACGTAATCCTGCTAACAGTAATCCTTCACAACCTATAAAGTGAAACTTGATCCAGAATCCGGATCCAGATCCAAAACTGTAAAATGTAGTTTTCCATGGTCCCATATCTATCTCTGGTGAAAATTTCATCAAAATCTGTGCAGTAGTTTTGATGTAATCTTGCTAATAGACAGACAAATAAATAAACACAGATGATTTGATTGCGTAATAACCACAAATTATTAAGGTGCCTACATCGCCCAGAAAGTGAGGTTAACTGGTCTTCATCAGAAACCAAGATTTCAAAACTGAATATGCAGTAGCTTTTACAGATTTATTGTTGAACATTTTGTGGACTCAGTGACTGTTACGCCACTAATCCCAGCGAACATTTGTTCATTGCAGTTAGCTATATTTGAAACATGAGTGTCTTTAGAGTAAAATAACTCAACAAAACAATCTAAGAGTACAACACTTTCAAACTCTATTATTACTGTATTTTCTGGATTTTAAGCAGTGTTGCCACAGTTACTTTGACAAGTTACTTTATTAGTTACTTTTTTGGTTACTTTATACAGTTACGGGACTTTGTCAAAGGGATGCACTACTACTACTACTACTACTACTATTACTACTACTAATAATAATAGTAGTAAGTCCCTTCGGCTGCCTTGTATGCACTCGGGTTGCCACAGCAAATCCAAGGTGGATCTGCATGTTGAATTGGCACAAATTGTACGCCAGATGCCCTTCCTGACGCAACTCCATATTACATGGAGAAATGTGGCAGGGGTGGTATTTGAACCTTCTGAACTGAAACCAAGTGCATTAACCACTTGTCCAATAATAATAATAATTGTAAATTATTTATGAGGCATTGTGAGGTAAATTGGCTGAAGCTGAGTTACAGGTAAATAAAACAATTCTTTAACTGGTGCAAACATAAATTTCAGTTATTTTTTGGGTGGATATTTTAGGGGAGAAATCTCAAATATTAAAGTGATAATGTGTGGAAAATTCATGCAAGCTTCAATCGACTCACGCTTGCAACAAAACTGTTACAAGTTCCGTTATTATTTATGTCCATCATATGGGTTAACGTTTAGGCCTGTAATTAGGCAACGGAATTTTCATATCTGTAGGTAGTTTCAAAGACGAACATTTGCTGTTTGCCACAACTCTATTTTGTGACAAAGCATAGTTTAACCCGTCATCACTAAAAGTGTAATTTGAGGCAGTAACTAAGGAGCTAATTGTTCCTTCCTGAAAGACAGACACTTCCGGGGACAGCCTGCCATTACGCAACACAAACACAGCATCACTTCACACGGAAAGATGATGTACTATACTGTTTTGTTTTCGGCTGCAATCACTGAAGCAGTTTTTCGGTTCCCAGTGAAGATGGGAAGACAAGGCAAATGGAAGAGGTCGTGTCGGTACATTTTAGTGAGATTTAATGTGAATAATGAGGAATTGAAGGTGGACAGAGTAGCTGCGGTCTCTCAATGCCTGTGCAACCGCCTCGACATATTTGAGCTCCAGGTCATAAACAAACCGTAACACATGTCCACTTTCCACCGCATCTTCACTTTATTTGCCATGTAATTTGCCTAAAAACCCGGAGAAAGTGCCATGTTTTTGATGGGGACAGATTAGTGAATGGATGATAATGAGGCTGTCCGTGGAAGTATATTTTTTGGGTCATATGCTCTTTCATTTAACCCCTTTATCGCCCACCCTCAAATGAGACTATGGTGCCCAATTTCAGTGGCGCTTCAGAAATATTAAAAATAATAAGTAATAAAAAATGTCTGTTTGTGCAAAATTTTAGTTTTTTGTGGGGGGGACTGGGGGAACTAGGAGGGGGTCTCACCTGAGGAGTAATTAAGTGTAGAACCGCCACTGCCTAAATGAATTAAGTTCTTTGAAACTAAGTTAATAAATTTGATTAACACATGTGCTAATCTAACTTCCATGTAAGTCCCATGTAAATTCCGAGGCCCTCTGATGCTGGTGCTTATTCCCAGATTCCACAGTGTGAAGCAGATGAAAGTATACGTCTCCCCCTAGACAAAACACCAGTTCATCCTAGGTTACTTCCCAAGCCAAGGTAGTACCCATTTGTAGCATGTCCGGTAGTCAAACCCAGCTCCACATAATAATTACATTTTTGCAAACAGTTTAATATTGTGTGACCACTATGGTTCTGGTGCTGTTAGATCTCAGTGCTGCATTTGATACCATGGATCATCATATTCTACTTGAGTGGCTGGAAAATCATTTTGGGATTACTGGGAGTGCCCTTGCATGAAATTTGGGGTTCCACAGGGGTCCGTCTTAGGCCCCCTGCTTTTCTCCCTTTATATAAGCCCCCTTGGGCACATATTGCAAAGTTTTGGGATTACCTTTCACTGCTATGCTGATGATACTCAGTTATACATGCCGATAACTGCTGGTAATCTCATTCACGTAAAATCCTTAGAAGATTGCCTTGCATCAGTGAGAAGTTGGATGTCTAGAAACTTCCTACTTTTAAACTCTGATAAGACTGAAATGATGGTTCTTGGTCCAATGAGACATCGGAATCAATTTGACCAGTTAACGCTTAGCCTAGGCTCATGTGTCATACATCACACTGACAAAGTGAGGAACCTTGGGGTAATTTTTGATTCTACATTGTCCTTTGACCTCCACATTAGAAATATTACGAGGACTGCTTTCTTCCACCTGCGAAATATAGCAAAGATTTGTCCCATCCTTTCTATGGCTGATGCTGAGACCCTGATCCATGCATTTATTGCTTCTAGATTGGACTACTGCAATGTTCTATTTTCTGATTTACCGCAGTCCAGCATTAGGGCTCTCCAATTGGTTCAAAATGCTGCAGCCAGACTTTTGACACGAAGCAGAAAGTTTGACCACATTACACCCATTTTGGCATCTCTTCACTGGCTTCCTGTCCCAGTGAGATCAGATTTTAAGGTGCTGCTACTGGTCTATAAAATTGTTCATGGACTGGCACCTCCCTACCTAGCTGACCTAATTAAACCTTACGTACCGGCCCGGGCTTTGCATTCTCAGGGTGCAGGACAACTTTGTCTCCCTGGGGTGAATAAGAAGTGTGCGGGTCATAGAGCTTTCTCTTATCGTGCCCCTGTTTTGTGGAATGATCTCCCTGCATCAATAAAACAGAGATTTTCAAGTCCAGACTTAAGACGCACTTATTTTCCCTTTTGTATGGCTTGCATACTGGCATAGTATAGTTCTACACTTTTTACTCTTTTAATTCATTTTATTAGGAAACGGAGCGTGCCGCGGCCTCAACTTTACCTAAATTCTGGGTCTTTTAGTGAAGCTTCAGGCTAGTGTTGTTGTGTGGGCCGCTGAAGAGGAGGTACTGCTGGCCCACCACCACCAGATGGCGCCCTGCTTGGAGTGCGGGCTCCAAGCACGAGAGGGCGTCGGACCTCACTCCTTCCAGGGAAATGACTGACAGGAGCTGCACGGGTGATTCTGTGTCTGGAGGTGGAGGTTTTCTCTCCTGGACGAATTAAGCACTGAAAGATTGCTGGGTGTGTATTCACACACCCACCATTAACTGTTTCTGTTTCTGCCAGCAGTACCGGGTCTGAGTGCCGAAGACAGTGGCCACCTGGGGCGCAGGACTTGGCGGCTCCGGTGTTCTTCAGATCCATTGGCGGTGGAAACTGTGTGGGATCCGGCTCTTCTCTGGCCAGACGTCTTCTATCTTCGAGCCTGCCCACACATCACCTTGTGTATGATTGACCATCCTCATCCTCTGTTATTGTCTGTATTTCGTTGTGCGATTTACAACATTAAATTGTTACTTTTTGGCTTATCCATTGTCCGTTCATTAACGCCCCCTGTTGTGGGTCCGTGTCACTACACATTCACAACAGGATTTCTCGGCCAGCGTCATGGATCCCGAGGGGCGTCAACCATCGCTTGAACAGCCAATGGAAGAGCGAGGTGCACAGGCATCAGCAGGAGGCGTGTTAGGTGAGCTGCAGCAAATCTTAACCGCTTTCACTGCTCGGTTGGACTTAGTCACCGAGCGGAATGTGATTCTCAATCGGAGGATGGAGGCTCTCACCGCCCAGGTGGAAGCGCAGGCTCAGGGCGCTGCTGCAGCACCTCCTCCTGCTGACCGGAGGCCTGAAACAGACGTTCTGCTGGTCGTTCAACGAACCCCCCCCACCGTCCCCTTAAGCATACATAAGCCCTCCGGAGGCGTACGGAGGCTGTGTCGAGACGTGCGCGGACTTCTTAATGCAGTGCTCGCCCGTCTTTTCACAGCGTCCCGTCATGTATGCGTCAGACGCTAGCCGGGTGGCTTACGTTATAAATTTGCTTCAAGGAGAGGCACGCGCCTGGGCTACGGCACTCTGGGAGCAGAATTCACGGCTCCTAACATCATACGCTGGGTTTGTGAGGGAGTTCAGACAAGTGTTCGACCACCCTCATAGAGGCGAGACTGCTTCAAGCGTGCTGCTGTCGATAAGACCAGGGTGCCGGAGCGCAGCTAAGTATGCAGTCGACCTCCGCATCGCGGCAGCGCGAGCCGGCTGGAATGCTGTTGCGCTCCACACCGCCTTTGTAAACGGACTGTCCCTGGTCCTTAAGGAGCACCTGGTGACGAAGGACGAGCTGCGGGATTTAGACAGGCTTATCGACCTGGTTATACGGTTGGACAGCCGATTAACAGAACACCGATGGGAGCGAGACGAAGGGCGTGGTCAGGCACAAGCCGTCCCTCTTCCTCCCGGATCCGAAAGGAAGCCGTCTTCCCCACGCTCCACAGCCAGGGCACTCCACGTGACGACAGCTCCCCCTGCTGCCGTTGCTATGGAAACGAGCAGGGCCAAAAGGCGATCAGATCAGAGACAAAGGAGGCTGGTCCATGGGGAGTGTTTTTTCTGCAGCTCAACCGAGCACACAGAAAAACTGCCCCAAACGGTCAAAACAGCAGCACTCGTCCTTAGAGACTGGGCTAAGGTGGGTCATAATACCCACACGGGGAAACCCCGTAAATCTGCATGAATCCCAGTCACTATCCTAAGTGAGGAGTTAACCCTTCACGCCCCAGCACTAGTAGACACGGGGTCGGAAGGGAATCTGCTGGACAGCAGATGGGCAAAGGAAGTAGGGCTCCCTCTGGTAACTCTGCCTTCACCTTTGAAGGTACGGGCACTAGATGGCACCCTTCTTCCATTAATCACACACCAGACACAGCCCGTGACATTGGTTGTGTCTGGGAATCACAGGGAGGAGATTGTGTTTTATGTAACACCTTCTACCTCCCGAGTGATTTTAGGGTTTCCATGGATGGTGAAGCACAATCCCCGGATTGATTGGCCGTCTGGGGTTGTGACGCAGTGGAGCGAAACCTGCCACCGGGAATGTTTAGGATCCTCGGTTCCACCCGGTGTGACAGCTAATGAGGAGGTCAAAGTCCCCCCCAATCTGACTGCGGTGCCGGAGGAGTACCACGATCTTGCTGACGTCTTCAGCAAAGATCTGGCACTCACTCTTCCCCTGCACCGACCGTACGATTGCACCATCGATTTGATCCTGGGCGCTGAGTACCCGTCCAGCAGGCTGTACAACCTCTCACGTCCGGAACGCGAATCAATGGAAACCTACATCTGGGACTCATTAGCTGCCGGGCTGATCCGGAACTCCACCTCCCCGATGGGTGCTGGTTTCTTTTTTGTGGGCAAGAAAGACGGCGGACTCCGTCCATGCATTGATTACAGGGGGCTGAACGAGATCACGGTTCGCAACCAATACCCACTGCCCCTGTTAGATTCAGTGTTCACGCCCCTGCATGGAGCCCAACTTTTCACAAAACTGGATCTTAGAAATGTGTACCACCTGGTTCGGATCCGGAAGGGAGACGAGTGGAAGACGGCATTTAACACCCCCTTAGGTCACTTTGAGTACCTGGTCATGCTGTTCAGCCTCACAAACACCCCCGCGACGTTCCAACCATTGGTTAATGACGTCTTGCGGGACTTCCTGCATCGGTTTGTCTTCGTATATCTAGACGATATACTCATCTTTTCTCCGGACCCTGAGACTCATGTCCAGCATGTACGTCAGGTCCTGCAGCGGTTGTTGGAGAACCAGCTGTTTGTGAAGGGCGAGAAGTGCGAGTTCCACCATACTTCTTTGTCCTTCCTGGGGTTTATCATCTCCTCTAACTCCGTCGCTGACTGACCCGGCCAAGGTTGCGGCGGTGAGAGATTGGCCCCAACCAACAAGCCGTAGGAAACTGCAACAGTTCCTCGGCTTTGCAAATTTCTATCGGAGGTTCATTAAGGGCTACAGTCAGGTGGTTAGCCCCCTGACCGCCCTGACCTCCACTAAAGTCCCCTTCACCTGGTCGGATCGGTGTGAAGCCGTGTTTAGGGAGTTGAAATGCTCCGGTGAAGGAGGCTCTTGAGGAGTGGAGACACCTGTTGGAGGGAGCGACGGTGCCCTTCACGGTTTTTATGGACCATCGGAACCTGGAGTACATCCGGACCGCCAAGTGGCTGAACCCCAGGCAAGCCCGCTGGTCACTGTTCTTCGGACGCTTTGACTTCCAGATCACATATCGCCCCGGGACCAAGAACCAACGATCGGATGCCCTGTCCCGGGTGCACGAAGAGGAGGTCAAGGCCGAGTTGTCGGACCCAACAGAGACCATCAGCCCCGAGTCCACTGTCGTGGCCACCCTCACCTGGGACGTGGAGAAGACCGTCCAGCAGGCCCTGGCACGGAACCCGGACCCGGGGACCGGCCCGAGGAACAAACTGCACGTCCCACCAGAGGCCAGAGCTGCGGTTTTGGACTTCTGTCACGGTTCCAAGCTCTCCTGTCATCCGGGGGTGCGCAGAACCATGGCAGTGGTCCAGCAGCGCTTCTGGTGGGCGTCTATGGAAGCCGATGTCCGGGATGACGTTCAGGCTTGTACCACCTGTGCCAGGGGCAAGGCTGACCACAAAAGGACTTCGGGCCTCCTCCAGCCTCTACCGGTGCCTCACCGCCCCTGGTCCAACATCGGCCTGGCCAGGAGGCGCCCGTTGAGGGGGGGGTCCTGTTGTGTGGGCCGCTGAAGAGGAGGTACTGCTGGCCCACCACCACCAGATGGCGCCCTGCTTGGAGTGCGGGCTCCAAGCACGAGAGGGCGTCGGACCTACTGGGAGTGACAGCTGTCACACATCATCAACACCAGCTGTCACTCATCAACCACATCCTCCATAAAAGCCGGACTGCAACTCCACCTCCCCACCGAGAAATCAGCTACCACTCAGGTAACCTTCTCTGTGGTGATTTTCTGTGACTAAACATTGTTCTGTGTGCAGCCGTTTTCCTGTGGCTACAGTCTGAAGCTGGATTGGCGGATAGTGTGAGCGCGATGTCTTCACCTCTCACTCCTTCCAGGGAAGTGACTGACAGAAGCTGCACGGGTGATTCTGTGTCTGGAGGTGGATTTTCCCTCCTGGACGAATTAAGCACTGAAAGATTGCTGGGTGTGTATTCACACACCCACCATTAACTGTTTCTGTTTCTGCCAGCAGTACCGGGTCTGACTGCCGAAGACAGTGGCCACCTGGGGCGCAGGACTTGGCGGCTCCGGTGTTCTTCAGATCTGTTGGCGGTGGAAACTGTGTGGGATCTGGCTCTTCTCTGGCCAGACGTCTTCTATCTTCGAGCCTGCCCACACATCACCTTGTGTATGATTGACCATCCTCATCCTCTGTTATTGTCTGTATTTCGTTGTGCGATTCACAACATTAAATTGTTACTTTTTGGCTTATCCATTGTCCGTTCATTAACGCCCCCTGTTGTGGGTCCGTGTCACTACACTTTCACAACAAGTGGCCGACGATCACCTGAGTATTTCCTGTTTTTCTTGTTGTTTAATGCTGGCAAATTATACTGTATTTCTTGTCTTTCTGATGCCTGATTCTGTTTTTCTCTCTGTTTAAGGTGCAGGTCTATCCAGAGTTGGGTGTGGTATTTGTGCTGGAGACCCTCCTGTACTGTGGACCAACAGCATTTCCTATATATTCCTTTTGTGAATTGTTCTGTAATTTATGTCTGTAGCATGGACCAAGCAGAGGGTCACCCCTTTGAGTCTGGTCTGCTTGAGGTTTCTTCCTCAGAGGGAGTTTTTCCTTACTAAGGTAAGACATAAGGTTAGACATTACTTGTGTGAAGCGCCTTGAGGTGACTCTGTTGTGATTTGATGCTATATAAATGAAAATAAATAGAAATTGAAATTATTCACCGTGCTTCATTTTTTTTCCCACTTTTTTTTAATGTTACAGCCTTATTCCAAAATGGAGTAAATAATTTTTTTTTCCCTCAAAATTCTACTCAAAGATTATAAAAAAAACCCACAAAAATTCTGCCAGGGTATGTAAACGTTTGAGCACAACTGTACATAGAAGAAAACCCAATACTCAGAAAGCAGTATACTCATATTTCATTGATTTATCTAACAACACAAAGAGGATTGCAGATGTCTATATTGTATATTATCATTATTTCTCTCATGTTAGTCTAATCTATTTTTAAAACTGATGACACCCAGTGCTGTAACTACATCCTCTGTCAGGCTGGTCAGTGTATCCACCAATCTCATTGTAAATAACAACTCCTCTTAAATAATTTCTTGCTGTAATTCCTTCTGTTGTCTTCTGATAATGGTAGATCAGGAGTACATTCACTTGCAGTATGTGCCTTGTGTTTCATTACACATCAACTCTGCCACAACTGAGTGTATTCACATGCTGGCAATTTAAAAATAAAAAAGGAAAAGAAAATAATTCTATAATAATTAATAGTAATAAATTCCTGTTTTATCCACAGTGTTTATTAAATGTGAATAATTATGATGCGTTCTGCCAGTGGAACACACACACAGATACCTGTGCACAGGTCTCATGACATCATAACTATTCACCAGTTTGCTGAAATACCATGGATGTAACAAGAGTTAAAGAGTGACATAAGCGATTGTTTTTACCCAAGGTCAAAATATGGCCATTGCGTTTCGTGAATACTTTGTGTCCGTCCGTCCGTTTAGGCATAAGTCCAGTCCTATTACTGCCAGGGTCATCAAATTCACAGGGAGCATTCTTGGGACACAGACCTTGGAAAAGTTCAAAGATGGCTAACCTTGACTTAACCTTATGGGTCAAACGGTCACATTCTTTCTACACACTCTTTCATTGATTACATGCTTATACGGCCAAGGGTATTTTAGCATTGTGTTATATATTTGGCTGTTGTAACAGCCAGTGTATATGTGTGTTCATGCACTGTGCGTCCTCAGCCATGATCTCTCATACAGACTCTGATATCTTTTTCTGCATCTTTTTTGGTTTAGCTGTTACACACTGAGACATTTAGTCTTTAGAAAACAAACACAAAATAAACTTAAATGTGCCCGACATGTACAATTAATGATTTTTTTAAATTTGTCTGTGCAGCCTTTGTGTTGGAACAGCATTCTGAAACAGCAGTGTATCAAGAGCAATCAGTTAAAGCCAAGATTTCAAACTTGCAAAATACAGATGCTATCAGCACCTGCTAAATTTCCTTTTGACCTTGAGAAATCATGTTGCGTGTGCAAACCTCACCAATCTGCATGTTTCCTCTGATGGTTTTGCACATTCGGGTGGAGAAACCCAAAACTGCATATTCATGAAGTCAAACACGCTACATTGACAATACCCACTATTTTGTGCAGTTGACAGATGCAAACCTCATTGTGCACTGTTAATAATTAAGTATGCAGGTGTATTTGCAAATTCAATGGTGTTTCTAAACATTTTTAGACAGAAACAGGTAAATCAGGTCCTGATTTACTAAAGGTCCTGAGGAATCAGGTCCTATATGTTTATCAAGGTTGAAGTGCCTAAAACATTCTGCATAACACTGTATATTATTATAACATCTTTATTGATATAGTGCCATTCAGACAAGTTAGAAGGCACGACAATAAACCCAGAGATTAATGGTACAATTAGAAAAATACAGAGGAGCAAAAACAAAAAAAACTGTATTAGATATATAAAACCTGTGAACATGACAGGCACTGCAGAAGTGATATGAATTTATGGCCCACTAAATGGTTTTTCAACAACTTATAAAACTGACTGCCCTCAACGTATTATCCTTGGTGATATTCTAGAAGGAGTGCAAGTACTACCCTGTTTAGCCAAACATAATTTGCATGACTTCATGTTCAGTTTTCCTGTTTGCAGTCATTATGTCTACTGTTGTCAGAATTTAATGCACATCAAAACTACTCTGGCAGTTATACTTTTTCCAAAAGGGGGTAATACATTCCACAACTTTCAGGAATTCTTCAAAAAATTTAAAGGCAGAGTTGTTGAGATAACATTCTATTGTAAAGTGGGAACATATAGCAAAATGCATTATGCTGAAATTCACTGTGTATGCGTGAGTGTCGGCATATGACACATTCAACTCTTTGAACCTCAAATATTCATCAGTTATGCAACTTTCTCAAATCCTGCACTGTTGCACATTGTAGAGTTCTGCATAAGTGTGTGTGAAGCTGCACACGGCTGCATGCGCACCCCTCTGTGTGACTGCGTGCGTGCGTGAAATCGTATGTGTGTGCGCTAATGAGAGTTGGGGGGAGCGGGCCGTCGCAGCAGTGCGTCCTCTGCTCTCCCGGCAGGTCACTAGCGACAGATGTTCTCAGCATATGTGGCGAATTAATTAGCCACTAGTAAACAGAGGGGGCTGCCGCCATGAGCTGCCGGTCTACGCCGCCACCGAGCTGCAACGGGCCACCTTTTGTCCAAATTCTTCTTTTCTTTCCATCCGCCTCTGGTAGATAGTTACAGGGAGCATCATTCTTTTTGATCAGTGGACTGGTAATGAGTCGGGCAGTGTGTGTGTGTGTGTGTGTGTGTGTGTTTTCAGAGGAAGAGTGTGTGCATACGTGTTTATGTGAGTTCTGAGTGTGAGGCCAGAAGAGTGTGTGTGTGTGTGCGTCACCACCCTATCATTTAAGCATGGCAGTGAGCCTGTTTTTGTGATGAGAGATCCCCTTGATGACCTAATTGGTTGATTGAGGTGCATCTCTGCATGTGTGCGCGCCAGGGCCGAGCATTCCCACAACTGGGAATGTTTTCACAACCTCAAAACAACTTGGCAGAGAGTGGAAACACTTTGAGTGCAGTTTGGGTAAACACACACGGGCACAGCGGGACACCGCACTGAAGCTCCCTCACTGTATTTGTAGCCTTTCATAGCAAATTTAAAGCATTTCATTCTATTTCTTCATCACAAGTGTTTTTGATACGTTAATTACATGCTGGTGAGACCAAAATCAAAAGACTTGCTGTGAGCCACAGACAGAAGTAAGGAAGGACACGCAGCCATGTGGAGTAACACAATGCATGACGATGTTACACCATCGAGATAGAAAAAAGAAAAAAAAACTGTCATGAGAGAGAAAATAATGGTGATCAGATTTTTACAAAATACAAAATAAGGAATACAAGTTGGAAGTAATCATAAAATGCATCAAAGTGATAATAACTGCACTATGCAACTGAAATGTTCAGAAAAAAAAACTATTGCTGGTGCCTGGTTGATACCTATATATTTACTTTTCACCAGTTTTTAGAAAATACTTATCACTTGTAAGACACAGCAGTGGAGGCTGAGTACACTGACGACAGTGTTTTTAATAACCTGGACAACATACGTTGTCCACGTCCACCCACCTGTAAATGGTACCAGCCTTGACTGTCCAAGTAACTTGTGATGGAATGATGCCCCATCCGGGGGCAGTTGTACATTCTCATCTAAATTATACTACCAAATCCTGGGACAAACATTAGGCGCCAATGGGCCTCAGGGCCTTGTTAGAACCTTTCTCTCTCTCTCTCTCTGTCCCAGCTCTGAGGACACAGTTTGAATGTACTATGTGAGATCATTTCAAAATAAATATATAAAACAACTAAGACACTTTTCAGAGAATGGCCTTGGAATGGCGTTTAAAAAAATTGGCCAGTGTATGCTCCAATGTGTGTGTGTGTGTGTGTGTGTGTGTGTGTGTGTGTGTGTGTGTGTGTGTGTGTCCCAGCTGAAGTAATGAAGTTGTTAGTTAAAGTCGACTCTGCCTCCTGGGACTGGCTTAAGCTGTGTGTGATTGCTTAGGGATGGAGCAAACACACACACACACACACAGAGTCATTACGCCATTATGCACATGGACTATTGATTTTCTGCCATCTTTCCATCAGGTGAGAGCTTGCCAGGGAATATGGGAATGAACGACTGGCTAGGAAAATCAAACTGTCACTCCTCCTTTCCTCTCTTCCTCCCTTCTCTCCTTCATTACAGACAGATGACAGGTCAAAGCTGCTGTCGTTCACTCTTGTTTTTCCACCATTCGTCATCACTCAATCACTTCTTGCCCTCTCACCTCTCTCTTTCACATCATCAGATCTCTGATCGTGTCTGCTTCACTTCTCCCACTTTGTTGTTTTTATCACTTTTTCCTCCCCCTTTTCCCTTCTTCCGCTGTCTTTGCATGCCATTGCATCCCCCTTTCCTCCTCCCCCGGAGTGATGGACTCAGTCCTTTGTTTTCGTTTCCCTTTACCCCTCTCCTCATTCCTCTTTCCTCAAGTCTCCAACACTCTGCACAATCAATCAGCTGGTCCCTCCTCCCTCCCACCGTCCATCCATCCATCCATCCCTAAACCCCTTAGTCCCCTCTGTAGTCCCTCTTTCTACACATTTCCCCTCCTGTATACCTTTTCACCTCCTCCTAATATCTGTCTGAGCTTGATTTACTTGATCAGGCCTGTTCTTTTTACTACAGTCATCCACTTTTCTTCTTCACTCATTAGTCTTCTGCTTCTCTTCATCCATTCATTGACCCTCCTCTGCTCCCTTATCAACTTGAACAGGGAGTCCTTTCCATTTATTTCCATTATCATCTCAACCCTCGTTTCTAGTTATGCTCTTCATGTCCTCATCACATTCCCTTCCTCCTATTTCCTACGTCCTCAGCCACTCTTCTTACTTGCCTTCTCTCATTCTCAGCCTCCCTTTGTCATGGCCTTATCCCTCTTTCTCGCTCTCCCTACTTCACCTCCTGCCCTCCTCATTTCACCCCCTCCTCCCTTCCTTATCCTCCTCTCTTTCCTGCTTCCTCACCTCTCCTCCTTGAGTGGAGGATATGGGATCAGAGGATGTAATTCACTGACAAGGGTATCTATATTTAATATTAATGGGCACATTGGAGCCTTCACTCCAACACGAGCACGCACACATGCTCCTTGCCAAATAAAGAGTGATCAGAGGAGGTGTAAGGTGCCGCGTTGTGGCGGCCCCCAGGACAGACGGCTCATGGATTCGCATGGAACACACGCACATACACACACACACACCTGCACATGCAGTGCTCGGCGCTCCAGGATGGATGTGGCATCATTAGGCAGAGGAGTGTGGTTGTTCTCAGCAGAAACGGCCATGCCGGCGGTACGCATCAATCTCACTCCCTCCGATACTGTCGCGCTCTCAAAGAGGGAAAAGTAGGGTTTTTTTTTAAAGTACAAACACACACACACACCAGGGGCCTTGCAATGCGTCTGACAGTACCTCCTCTTTCTGTGCATGTCGATCACTTAATTTGTCTAAATTTATTTACTGTTGGTAAGTGCCACCGAGGTGAATGGGGCAGAGAGAGGAAAAATAATGTTCATTTCATTTCTTCTTGTTATCTGCATCTCCTCTCTTTGTACACATATGTGGGCAGGAAACACACAGGAACAAATACAGCACCAGCGTCTGGAGCTTACGTGACGCTCGGTGTTACTTAAATACTTCAAAACGTTCTAACACGTAAAGACAATGAACGAGTCACTCCCTGAGCTGCTTGAACACAGTGTTGCAGTATTGTGCAATTGTGCAAGAACTACAAAGTCAGGTCGGACAGGTTATGGTCAGGTGCTTAAAGTGGTGGGTATGTGAGGAGAGGATCCTCGGTTCAAATCCATGTCAGTTGGATAATCACTAAGGTCCCTTGGGCATGGTCCTTAATCCCCAAGTTGCTCCCTGTGTGGAGCTGAGTCGTGCATGGCAGCAGCCTTTCATCTGTTTGCGCGTGTGTGAATGGGTGAAGTGCTTTAACAATGACAGTGTGATGTAAAGGCACTCCATTTCCACACACATTGAACCACAATTAAAACCTTGCCTTTAAGAACACTAATTTTGTGACATTTTATCACTCATGGAGTTTTCCTGTCCTGTGAGAGAATAGCTGAATGCTTCCATACTGTGGGATTAAATGATCTTATAATTGGGTGCGTTGGTTGTTGACAGGTTAAGGAGCCTGCTGCCATTCGCCATAAAACGCTCTCATGCTGTCAGCAACGTCTCTGGAATCTTCTTGAGGATCTTGTCCCATCTCTCTTTCTTTGGGCCATCTTGCACTACACTCTAAAATAAAGTGTGTGTGTGCGTGCGTGCATGCATGCATGCGTGCATGTCATGTTATACTGTTGTGAAAGCTATGTTCTATGTAATTTTTTAAAATCATTTCATTATTCAGTGATCATCTGCAGTTGTCATTCTTTGGTCATATACCAGATTTACAATGCAAAGAATAAAAATAATAATAATATCTGAAAATAAGGTTCATAACTTGATGAATGTTTCTTAATCAAATTAAATATTAAGCACTTGCTCATACATAAACAGTGCATCTGCATCAAGGTTTTGCATATGTGTCTGTCTGACATGTAAATGTTAAGGACTCAAGAAAAAACAAACAAACATTGCTCTGGTACATAATTTTTATTTTCTTCCCAGCACACCTCCATTTTTACAGTAATTTTGAATGGTACGGAAATATCTTCCACACATGGGTGGACTTTTATTAAAATACAATAAAGCAACATAATAGAGCATTATTTTTAGTGTTGAACACCAGAGAGATGTGTCTCAGAGGAGTCATTACGCGTACATTATCTCTCAGGAATGTCCTCTTTATGTAAAGTAAAAATAAAAACACATTTTCACGATCTGTATTTGTTTGAATTTTCAGCAGTCCTTACAAGCTAAAAAAAAAGAATCTCCATATCTGTCATCTTTACATTTATCAAAAGAGATATTACTGGGTAAAATCACACATGGATATATTTCACACATGGATGAGGATATTTCACAAATAAAAATCATAGTAAATAAAAGTTTAATCTCTTGTATGTGCTTCAGGTGTTTTACCGTGTTTCAGTGTTTTGCTTGTGCTAATGATCTCATATCACAGTTGTTGAGAATAACAAGCGTCGGCTGTAGATACCATCTGCCTGCAGGCTGGATGTGTGCACGTGTGCGTGTGCTCTCCTTGGCTGCCATTGATCTGAGGGAGTTTCATACTGTACCAGGTAATAGAATGCGTCGGGACGGGAGCAATATTTAAATGAAAGGTGTGTGTGTGTGTGTGTGTGTGTGTGTGTGTGTGTGTGTGTGTGTGTGTGTGTGTGTGTGTGTGTGTGTGTGTGTGTGTGTGTGTGTGTGTGTGTGTGTGTGTGTGTGTGTGTGTGTGAGAAAAACAACGGAGGAGCAGCAGAATGGTTTCTCTTCGTCTCTGTGGCTGACACACAAAGACGGCCTTATTGGGAATCAATGGAAAAATTCCAGCCATTGAACAACTGTCCGCCTTTTCAATTGTGTCCCGTTTGAGAAACAATTTGACAATAACGTCAGCTCGAGAAAAAAGACACTCAGTCAATATAGATGGAGAGCATTGTGAAGGACAATTTATATATGGGAGAGTGTGTGCCTTCTTTAGTCCAGTGATTTTTGGACAGTCGTGACAACAGACTATTGTAGCTTCTTCATTGATAAACAGCTTTTAGAGTCATTAAGGCACAGTTAGCATGCATGCGCACACACACACACACACACACACACATGTTCATGTGCAGTCAGTGATTACATCAGACCAGTGAGAAATGCCAATCATAAATATATCAAAATGTTGGCAAGCTGGAATAGTGTAACAGTTTTTTTTATACATGCAATGTCTTTTATACATATTGAATTATTTATCAAAAAGATTGAGGTCCCGGTAACCTGAAATAATCAAACTAAAAAAATTATATGTGCTACTTATTTTATACATACTGAAACATACTGAATTATTTATCAAAATGATCCCGAATATTATATATTGTAAAAAATATTAACTATCATAGGAATCCAAAATGAGATGCAAAGATGGGAGATAAGAATGTGTGTGTGTGTGTGTGTGTGTGTGTGTGTGTGTGTGTGTGTGTGTGTGTGTGTGTGTGTGTGTGTGTGTGTGTGTGTGTGTGTGTGTGTGTGTGTGTGTGTGAGCTAGAGAGGGAGCGAGCGATAACAGCGAGTGAGTTGTTTTTTTCTTTTTAAATGTCTATCTCTTCGCAATATTGATACTGACAGCACACTAAAATGGTATTTCTGTAATATACAGTTGTGAAACTTTTTGATATACATTTTTAGGCAAATTTTTGATGCACATTTTTTAAATTCCAAAAAACCCCTGGAATATTAAACTTGTATAAAACCTTTAAAAACAGTGAAAAGCTTCTCAATATTTAATACTGTATCTGTTAATTTAATTAGTAAGTACAATGAATGACCACTTTTAAAAATGTGTACATACATTAGTATATTTAGTTTTTCAATTTAGTCACAAAATACATAGTTTAGTTTGTATTTGTTTTTGTACTCTGACATTTTTTTAATGAAAAAGAGAAAACTCTGGGGTTGTTTTGGGGGACGAGGTGGTATTTGTGTATATGTACATATGTCAAATTAGATTTATTTAAATTCCTGATAACTTAAACTTTTACATAGGATTGTTTTGTGATTAATATTCACTGCATATGAAAGTAACATCATCTCCATGTAATCCTGTGAAGCCTGGGTTGTGTTGTTATGCACACATACTGTAATTGATGTTTTCATTTTACCTCCCAGAAACATCATAACTCATAATACCAAATAAATATTGTTGTAAAATTGTAATAGAAATTACAATTGAGTTTTAATGATGTTTTTTTTTACCACTGCCCCCCCTCCAAAAAATAATAATAACTTAATAAAATTATATGAGTTTGTGTTGTTTTGTTTTACGGCTGTTTTCACTACCACTCTAAAATATAATCACTTGTTTGTTTTTTTTGTTGTTTTTTTCTGCTACATGTCTGGCATGATTTACTGTCCTCTATGTAACTGTGGTTTTGCAATGTTCTTGTAAGGCACTGTGTAAGTTTGTGTTTCTCCCCATACATGGAAGCCTATTAAATATACAGTGTGGTCATACACATGTGGCTGTGCAGCTACAGCAACTAATTCATTAGGTTTGTGCAACTGTTTTTGCTCTTTTACAGCTAATTTCACAGTCAGCATGGATGCTTTATTAATTTTTCTTCCATGTGGACATGATTGAACATTTGTGGTTGTCCACAGCAGTACAAGATTTTAAGTCGTTTGTGTACCAACTATGAAATTCTTGAAATGTGTGTATGTGGTTGATTAAAACAGGAGTCCCACGGGCTCTGCCCCCCGCTCATCCATCAGCTTGATAAGTCCCTGAACAGGCAACATATTGCCTGGAACACAGTTGGGGATATCAGTTTCAACTGTCACACACTTTCTCACAACCATATAGTGTCACGCTGAAATCTAAAATACAGGATAGATAAATACGTGCGGGTGTGTGTGTGTGTATATATATATATATATATATATATATATATATATATATATATATATATATATATAGTGTATGTGTGTATACAAGTAAATTTAAGAAATCATGTTCACAAACTGAAAAGCCATAGTTTGGAATAAAAAGGGAATACAGCTTTCACACGAGGACTCAGCACAATAGTTGTTTGGACTGTGTGAGACAGCAGTAACAGCAGGTCAGCAAGCCAAATGTAAGATAAGGCTTTTTATATTCCACAAATGTTTTCTGAAAGAGTTTTCAAATGCTTAATTATACTGCACCTTTTATCTCACTAACGATCTTCTGGTCAGTGGCCAAGAAAAGCAGTTTACATTTTGCCTCATACAGTAACATTAATTTGTTTATTAGCTTCTGATTGCTAATGGGAAGTTTGCTGTATCATAAATAATACAGCAAGGACTTTGATTTTGCTTCTTCTTGCATGAAGCAGGAGCACCAATTTGTAAAATTAAAATATATTTAGTATTTGATATTTTTTGCATCTTCATGTCATTTTGTGACTCATCCTCTTGTGCAAAAATACAGTATGCTGTGTAATTTTATACTAAATTACCTTTACCTTTTATACGTTTGTATTAAAAGGTAATCAAGTATTTTTCTTTTTGTCACTGATTTTTATGTTCTCTTTTTTATTTTCAGTGATGATCCCTGTTTTGATTTGATCCTCATTCTTATACAGTGTGGGAACAACTGCTCAGCCTCTAGTGTGTACTGATTTCTTCATGAATACACATTATCACAATGTGACACAAAATAATGTTTTCATTCCCTCAGGGACTGTAAGATGATTTATACAGTTTGTCTCCAAAGTGTAAGCAGTCTGAATCCCCTCCCAGACAGGCCTTGACTGTCATCATTAGCTGTGGACTCAGGAGCCACAGCTGTGTGCACGTGTTTAAGTGTGCACGTGAATCAATAGTCATCCTAGAGGTGAAGATTGGGAAGAGCAAGGTGAGGGTCAGGGTTAGCCACTGTGTGGTAGGAAAATAAGTGGATAAACAGATGAGAAAGTAAGTGAATTACCAGAGAGAAAGTGGAACAACTGTATCGACTCTGCTGCAATAGCAATTATTAAATGGACTCATATTTAATAGTAAGTACTCCATACAAAATAATTACTTGACAGTTTATATTTGTTTCTTTTTGTTTAAACAGTAGCAAGTGTTGAAAAGCTCCAAGAATACATGTTTTTAAATTGCCATTATTTCCGTTGTAGGCTAGAGATGCATGCTGGCAGTCTGCTGTGTGTCAGCCTGATCCCCTCATCGCAGAAGATAAGAAGGGTGGGGCCTGGTTAGTACCTGCATGGGAGACCTCTTCCAAGCACCAGGGGCTGTGTGTTTCTCCAGGTAAATCTGGAGCTGAGTCAAGAAGGGTATCCAGTGTAAATCTTGTGGCATATTCCAAAGCAGATGTGGCGACCCCGTACGAAACGGGAGCAGCCAAAAGGACAACAACAAGAACAACAAAATAGTCCTGCTTAGTCCTTTTGCAAGTCACTTGCAAGCACAAGAAGACAAATAAAAGGAGGCAATTATTTTCTAATACTAAGAATCACATAATGCAGAACAAATGAAGTGTTGTACTTTTTCTCAGCTTAATGTAAGACTTCAAAATCAGTATCTTAAAAGAATTGTTGATTTTCCATTGAAGGAAAATTTGTATTTATTCATAATTCTTCATACATTATTGATGTGAAATTTCTTTAAATTTCACTGATTTTAGCTGCTGCCTTTTGTCAGGCTTCTTTTTTTATTATCATTACTGAATCTCCAGGTAAACCTCATTAACTCGTGCAAGTTGGGGTCCACAAAATCGGACCACGAGTTAATGAGGTTGACCAAAAAAATTAAAATCAGCTTACCTTGACATATTAAAATAGTTTGGACCATTTGAGGCTTGATTCCTTCCTGGATGATGATGATTCCTTCATCTGGAGTGGGCTTGGGTTCTTTTTCTTCCTCCCCTGTCTGCAGCAGGTCAGCATCAGTGCTGACAATTCAAAGTTTTTGGATGTGGCTCTTTAGATCCTTACCGCCACGGGCGCATGTGTGGCCCAATCTGAACCGACAGTAAGGATCTAAAGAGTCACATCCAAAAACTTTGACTCGTCCACACTTGTCTGCACAGAACCATCCGCACTCATCGTCGACCCGCAGCAGCTGGAGGAGGAAGAAAAAATAAAATCATCTTGTTTTTGTATTTGAGTGGCTTCTCCTTCTGGTGCTCGTGCTCTCTGTCACTACACATACCAGCTTTTACTCTTTTTGCAATTCAACCCTCCACCTCCCTCAGTAAGAAGAAAATAAAAGTTCAGCCTCAGTAACTTTTAATGTTACCCACCCTTCCTGTAAATTATAACAGTACAAATTACAGAACAAAGGAAAATGCTTCAGTAACTCTGGTTAAAAAGCATCCGTCCCTCTGTTTTTATCCTTGTTTCTTATTCTCTTTTTATGCATTTGTGATTGTTGTTTTTTTTTTTTATCTCACATCCAGACTTCACTTTTCCGTGCAGTACAGATATGTCAAGTGGAATTTTCACGCAGTTCTGTCATCACGGTAATGGACTCTATGTTGTCAGTTTTAAGGTCAAGAGGTCAACATAAGCTTCTTAATGGACTGTGAAGTAACCCTAACTGCATTAACTTCACAGATCTTACATACACACATATATTCTTACACACATGCATGTTGCAAGCACACAGGATCGGGCGCGAGCAGATTGGCCTTTAATTGGTGGGGTGATCACACCTGGAGGATGGAGAGAACCTTCCTCAATCAGACAGAGTGATGAAGTGAGAGACGGGCAGAAAGGATGAAAGAGATCCAAGACAGACAAATGAGTGGGCCGTGGAAGGGGCGACGTGCGGCAGCACAGCAGCCCGTTCATCCTGTGAGTGTATGCAGGTGGAGAACACACACACATTTACATTAAGATAATGCACAAAAACTGCTTTGCCTTTCAGAGTGTATTCGAAAGTGGATGATGTTGGAGCGGAGAGCCAGTGAGAGCACGCTGCAGGCTGTGTTTGACCTCAGCCCACCATCGTTCTCCGCACGCTGTCCTCTCCTACACGTGCACAGTATGCCTTTGCGTTTGCATGAAGGAGCATCTATATGGCACATGAAAATCAGGGCATCGAGTAATATTTGTGTTTCTGCAGTTTTGCACACTAAAAAAAAAAACGTAATTTTTTTTTTACCACAATGTCAAATCAAAAGTCACGTTTTTACATGCACAGAAACGACATCTGCACCCAGATTTTGGGTCCTCTCTTCTGCAGTGTCGCCCCAGGGAAAGGATCACTGAGGATTGAGATGGGGGGATTTAGCTCCGCGTCTTAAATCAGTCTTAATTTTTGCTCTCTGCCATTAAAGAGCCACCATTAAGCTCTTCTCTTCTCGCCTCATTTCCCTCTTCCTCTTGTTTCACTTTTTCAATTTGTGTGAGAGGGGGAGTCCACTCCTCATAAAATTTCACTTTGGTCGGCCTATCATTTGCATCTGAGCCAATAAATAGCAATTAGCATTAACAATTAAACCAGTCAGTGGAACCGCGGGCAGCTCCCTGAGATGGTCTGATGGATGGGAAGGTGGAGAGGAAGGAAGGGTGGGAGGAAAGGTTTAGTGTGCACGTATCTGTGTGTGTGTGTGTGTGTGTGTGTGTGTGTGTGTGTGTGTGTGTGTGTGTGTGTGTGTGTGTGTGTGTGTGTGTGTGTGTGTGTGTGTGTGTGTGTGGGTACTGATTATGTGAACTCTCACAGGGCTATCCTGTAGCGCACACTTTCACTTTCTACCTGAAAATAATTTATTCATTGTCTCAGTGGACTAATCACCGCGCACGAATCCAGTGAGGGCAGAAATGCCGAGCTGGCACGCCATTTGGTACGGCACAAATGTTACACTCATTAAAGGTGTCATATTATATACTTTATCAGCAAGCTAACACAGGTAAGCAGGTGTTTGTAGCCAAAAATGGCCCATAGACACAATGCAGCCTAAAAATATTAAAAGCATTTTCACATCGCTAAGAAAACACCTATTTAAGAGGAAAACAGCTCCTGTTCAGTGTTCCACCTGTGTGCAGGAAGGTGGAACAGGTGTGGACTGAGCCCAAAACTTACAACCATCTAAAATGAGACACATCCGGCAGAAGAAAAAGTTGTACTTCTTTGACTCCAAATGTGAGCATTTGCCATTGATGTTAAAATGTACAACTTAGTTTAAGATGTTTTAAGCCATAAAGCTATGCATAATTAGTGGCTTTGAGTGACAGCCAGTGTGGTTTCACTGAGCCAAGCTCAGACTCAGAGCGTCAGTTGCCCAGATGTCTTGGAGGGCCGTGTCTGGCCTTTCTCAGCATTTTATTACAAATACCTGTAATAATATGGCTTGCTGTAGAGGGTATTTCTCATCCATGCCCTGGTATTTCTGTTGGATGAAACCTTTGTGTTATTTAATTTTGTATGCTGATGATATTAGCACTTTTTGCACCTATTGGAAGCTTTATGATATTAGGACCAGTTAATCCACAATTACTGAGGAAATCAATTTTGGTCATCACTTTTAATACCCATACCCAAGCAAACTTATGAAAACCACCTCACAGTCCCCAAAAATATGCTTTAATAAAACTCCCAAACCAAGGTTAGACTGTTAGCCTTTGGTTTGCTTGGTAACTATAAGGTGGGGGAGTGTTCAGACTCCATTCGTCCTGCCTATTTGTCATGCGGGGTGTCACCCACACTCCACCCCTCTATCTATTTATGAATTAGTTGGGGTGTAGATGATGTAAGCACTGCTAACATGGGGTCACCCAGAGAAGGACTTTTGGGGTGTGTGAACCTCTGCAACCTCTGTGACACCAGTCACCAAAGTAAGTAAATTATATTTATATAGCCCCCTTCAAGATCAAAATCACAAGGTGATTTACAACAAAATATGACAAAAAATAAAACCAGAATAAAAAGAAAGGGATTGAGTGCTACCCAACCTCGCCCCACTGTACCTCATCGAACTTCACACACACACACCCAGCCGTACCCTCAGATCATCATCTTCTCTCAGCCTCACCATTCCTCCTGCCAGCTTGACCACCATGGGATTTACAGCTTTCAGTCGCTCTGCCCCCCACCTTTGGAACTCCCTTCTACCGGACATCTGTAACATTGACTCTCTGGCTAATTTCAAATCATGTCTCAAAACCCACCTGTTCAAGAAAGCCTCTTCATTCATTCACTGCATAACCTTTGTCTTGTTTTAAATTGTTATATAATTTATTTTAAATGGTAAATGGCCTTTAATTTTTTTATTCTAATTTGTTTTATTGTTATGCTTTTATATCTGCTTCTGCATTGTAATGGTGTTGTGGAGTTTTCGAAAGGCGCCTATAAATGGAATTATTATTATTATTAATTTAAAAAGATGGATCTTCAGCTGCTTTTTGAGCAAGTCTGCTGAGTTCACAGGTCTGGAGGGCAAACTGTGGAGGACAAAAGTTCCAAAGTGTTGGGGCCACGTCAGGAAAGGCTCTGCAAAGTCTATATCTGAACGCCTGCCCCTTCGTAAGTCACAGAGGGCTATATGCAAACTTTTGCTTTGTCTGTATGTCGCAGAAATATAAAAATAGGTGTTTCAAGTCTACATTTTATTTCTAAAAATAATAACATTGTGTCTCCATGTGTATTCATACATTTGTGGGACTTCAAGGATGTTTAACTCCCAAACATATGTTCCAGTAACCACAAGATCAAAAAATTATTTCAGGTCCAAAAATAACTTCTGTGAGATTTTATTCTATATTTGTTCAGCAGAGTTTTCCATTTTCTTTAGTAACAATATTGTGTTGTAATGATGTCAAATTTGGACAGATATGTTAACATTTATGTGTTAAATCCTGATGCTTTTCATACTTTTTCTGGTAAAACCGACACCACAAGCAGTATATAAGGAAAAATGTATGATAAAAGTTTTTTGATCAAACTGGCAAATGAGTGTTACTTAAGGATGCTTGTTGAGATTTGCATCAAAAGCAATTCACTCTTCCTTCTGTTTCTGGATCTGAGCTAAGCTCCCTCGCTCGGTGTCCGTGTCCCGTACCCCCCTGTGTGCACCTCTGCTGTCTGTGCCGGTGGTGAGAACATTGTTGGTGGCTGATGACGATCAGTCCATCTCCATACATTAATCACCACCAATAGAAAGCCCTGACACAGCAAGTACAGCGGTGCTGCCGCCCTGCCTAACAAAGCAGAGAGCAAGGACACACTGTGCCGACAGCGGAAACACCAAAAAGACAAGGGACACGGACGTGGGACGTGTGTGTGTGGAGGGAAGCAGAGGAAGACAAAAAGATGAAGAGGGGATGAGGTGTGGAAATATGGAAATGTTGAAAGAAAACAATCATGCTTTATGTTTTCCCCTCTGTCCTAACCTCTCTCTTTTTCTTTCTCTTTATGTCTCTCTTTTTCTCTTGTTCTCTGGTTTTTATTGTTATTACCACAGCAGTGCCATTAGAGAGCTCTACGTTCTTCTCCACTGGAGCAATAAATGAAGAGGGCCTCACTCCTTTTTTTCTCCTCTTCCTCTCATCTTTCATCCCTTCTTCAGGTCCTTGCTTATCTCCTTCCTGTGTTGCCTTGCGTCTGCTTCTCCTCTCTCACCTCTGTCCAGTGTCTTCATTTCTTGTATCTTGTTTTCCCATCACAGTCCACCTTTCTCAGCTTTTTCCTTCCCTACCTTGTCTTTTCTCGTGCACGTTGCCCTGATGTACCCACTGCGCAGTCCGACCTCACTCAGGAAGTGACGGGCTCACACTTGTAAGGGACAGATGTTGCAGCTGTGACAAATTGCCCTCTGTGAATAATTGCTGGTTTATTCAGAATACAAAGAAAACACTTTAGCCTGTTAATTAGTGGACCCAATGCACACAGTCAAAAATGAACAGAAAACTTGTTATATCACATACATGTCATTGGTGTTATTTCTGTGAGGGGTGAACATGTGTTGAAGACTTACAGTTGCATGAAAGTGTTCATTCATTCATTTTCTGCTGCTTTATCTTGGTCCAGGTCAATATGGTAGAATACCAGGCAACTTATAGCCACATCCCCAGCTCTTCCTGGGGGATCCCAAGGTGTTCCCAAACCACCTAGGAAATATAATCCCTCTAGTGCATCCTAGGTGTTCTTCGGGGCCTCGTCCCATTTGGATGTCCCTGGAAGAGCTCCCTAGGAAGATGACCAGGAGACATCTTCACTAGATGACTGAACCACCTCAGCTGGCTTTCAACGCAAAGGAGAAGTGGCTCTACTCCGAGTCCCTCCCAGATATTGGAGCCTCTCACCCTGTTCCTGAGTGTAAGCCCAGATACACAACAGAGACTCCTCATTTCCACTGCTTGTATCTGTGACCTTGTTCTTTTGGTCATTATGCAAAGCTCATGACCATAGGCGAGAATAGGAGCATAAATCAAGTGGACAAACAGTCTTGCCTTCTAGCTCAGCTTTCTTTTTCAACAGCGTCAGCAGGACCTCAGATGCAGCCCCAGTCCATCTGTTGATCTCACAGTCTGTCTTAACCCCACTTGTGAACAAAGCCCTGAGATACTTGAACTGCTCCACTTGGGGCAGCAACTCAACCTAAAAATGAAAACACCCTTTTCCAACAGAGGGCTGCGGTCTCAGATTTGGAGGTGCTGATCCTCATCCCAGTCTCTTCACACTCTGCCTCAAATGTGCCCAGTACACACTGTAGGGCACCATCTCATGAAGCCAACATACTCACATCATCTGGAAAAAGCAAAGCTGCAGTTCAGAGGTCACCAAACTGGACTCTCACATTGTACCTTGAAAATCTTTCCATGAAACTCCAGAACAGGATTGGTGACCTGATAAAGTAGCCGTGGTGAAGTCCAGCGCACACTGAGAACAGATGCAATGCTAATTTGATCGTATAGACTGGACTGCATGTTGCAGCAGTCTTGGTGCCCTTTACTCCTGCAGCACCTCCCACAGGATACCTCAGGGTACGCAGCCATACACTGTTTCCAAGTCCACAAATCACATGACTGATTGGGCATTCTCCCAAGCCCTCACTAATATGCGTGTGAGGGTGAAGAGCTGGTGCACTTTTCTGTGAAGTGGACACCATAAAAAGAGTAGTTCCAAACTTTTAGTCTGGTCATTCTTACTAATCCTCCTACATAAAACACAGAGATAAAAGATTTCAAGATATTTCCAGCTGTCCGGTTTTGAGGCTGAACCTATTCAATTTTCTTGGGAATGGATATGGCTGCGGTCATTTATTTTTTTGGTTATGGTTGACTCGTTTGTCTATGCAACAGATGGCCTGACAGGGAGTTCAGCCAGTTTGAGCCTCTCCTGTTTGATATGTCTTTAGCATTGTGAGAATAATGTTTAAACCAATGTGAACAAACATCACAACATCCACTGCAGTTGTCCATGAGTCCAGACTTTGTTCTAATTATGACAGCAAGCAGTTAATGTTACCGCAGAAGTTATCATTAGCATGATGTTGGTACCCAACATCATGCTAATGTAATGATACCCAACTCCTGGAGAGGGGCTGGACGCTTCATTTTTCTGGCATTGCCCACGGGGAGAGGCGGAGAGCTGGGGTTGCATTGCTTATTGCTCCCCAGCTCAGTCGCCATGTGTTGGAGTTCACTCCGGTGAACGAGAGGGTCGCGTCCCTACGCCTTCGGGTCAGGGACAGGTCTCTCACTGTTGTCTCGGCCTACGCGCCGAGCGGCAGTGCAGAGTACCCGACCTTCCTGGAGTCCCTGGGAGGGGTACTAGATAGCGCTCCGACTGGGGACTCAATTGTTCTCCTGGGCGGTGACAGTGCAACCTGGAGGGGGGTGATCTGGAAGCACGGCCTCCCCGATCTGAACCTGAGTGGTGTTCAGTTGTTGGACTTCTGTGCTAGTCACAGTTTGTCCATCACGAACACCATGTTCGAGCACAAGGGTGTCCATAAGTGCACGTGGCACCAGGACACCCTGAGCCGGAGGTCGATGATCGACTTTGTAGTCGTATCATCTGACCTTCGGACACTTGAGTAAAGAGAGGGGCAGAGCTGTCGACCGATCACCACCTGGTGGTGAGTTGGATCCGCTGGGAGGGGAGGAAGCTGCTCACACCTGGCAGGCCAAAACGTATCGTGAGGGTCTGCTGGGAACGACTGGAGGAACCCTCTGTCAGGGAGGTCTTCAACTCCCACCTCCAGGATAGCTTCTCCCAGATCCCGGGGGAGGTTGGAGACATGGAGTCCGAATGGACCATGTTCTCCACCTCCATTGTTGATGCGGCCGCTCGTAGCTGTGGTCGCAAGGTCTCTGGTGTCTGTCGCGGCGGCAATCCCCGAACCCAGTGGTGGACACCGGAAGTAAGGGATGCCGTCAAGCTGAAGAAGGAGTCCTACTTATCTTTGTTGGTAGGTGGGACCCCAGAGGCAGCTGACAGGTACCGGCAGGCTAAGCATGCCGCAGCCCGTGCGGTCGCAGAGGCAAAAACCCGGGTCTGGGAGGAGTTCGGGGAGGCTAATGGAGGAGGACTATCGGTCGGCCTCGAAGAGATTCTGGCAAACCGTCCGACGCCTCAGGAGGCAGAAGCAGCTCTCCACCGGCACTGTTTACGGTGCGGGTGGGGAGCTGTTGACCCTGACTGGGGATGTTGTTGGATGGTGGAAGGAGTACTTCGAGGATCTCCTCAATCCCATCATCATGTCTTCCAAAGAGGAAGCAGAGACTGGGGACCCAGAGGTGGACTCATCCATACCCAGGCAGAAGTCACAGAGGTGGTTAGAAAGCTCCTCGGTGGCAAGGCTCCTGGGGTGGATGGATGTTGTGGGACTGTCTTGGCTGACACGCCTCTGCAACATCGCGTGGCGATCGGGGACAGTGCCTCTGGATTGGCAGACCGGGGTGGTGGTCCCTCTGTTTAAGAAGGGGGACCGGAGGGTGTGTTCCAACTATAGGGGGATCACACTCCTCAGCCTCCCCGGTAAGGTCTATTCCAGAGTACTGGAGAGGAGAATTCGGCCGATGGTCGAACCTCGGATTCAGGAGGAGCAGTGTGGTTTTCGTCCTGGTCGCAGCACACTGGACCAGCTCTACACGCTCCATCGGGTACTCAAGGGTTCATGGGAGTTCGCCCAACCAGTACACATGTGTTTTGCGGATCTGGAGAAGGCGTTTGACCGTGTTCCTCGGGGCACCCTGTGGGGAGTGCTCCGGGAGTATGGGGTCCGGGGTCCTTTGCTAAGGGCTATCCGGTCCCTGTACAACCGCAGCAGGAGCTTGGTTCGCATTGCCGGTAGTAAGTCAAACCTGTTTCCAGTGCACGTTGGCCTCCGCCAGGGCTGCCCTTTGTCACCGGTTCTGTTCATTATTTTTATGGACAGAATTTCTAGGCGCAGCCAGGGTGTAGAGGGGGTCTGGTTTGGGAAACACAGAATCTCGTCTCTGCTGTTTGCGGACGATGTGGTTCTGTTGGCTTCATCAAATCAGGACCTTCAGCGTGCACTGGGGCGGTTTGTAGCCGGGTGTAAGGCGTCCGGGATGAAAATCAGCACCTCCAAATCCGAGGCCATGGTTCTCGACCGGAAAAAGGTGCTTTGCCCTCTTCAGGTTGGTGGAGTGTCCTTGCCTCAAGTGGAGGAGTTTAAGTATCTCTGGGTCTTGTTCACGAGTGAGGGACGGATGGAGCGTGAGATCGATAGACGGATCGGTGCAGCGTCTGCAGTGATGAGGTCGCTGTATCGGACCGTCGTGGTGAAGAGAGAGCTGAGTAGAGGGTCAAAGCTTTCGATTTACCGATCGAGCTATGTTCCAATCCTCACCTATGGTCATGAGATTTGGCTCATGACCGAAAGAACGAGATCGCGGGTACAAGAGGCCGAGATTAATTTCCTCCGCATGGTGGCTGGGCGCTCCCTTAGAGATAGGGTGAGGAGCTCGGGAGGAGCTCGGAGTCGAACCGCTGCTCCTCCACGTCGAAAGGAGTCAGTTGAGGTGGCTCGGGCATCTTTTCCGGATGCCCCCTGGACGCCTCGCTGGAGAGGTGTTCCGGGCACGTCCCATTGGGAGGAGGCCCCGGGGAAGACCCAGGACACGATGGAAAGATTACATCTCTCGGCTGGCTTGGGAACACCTTGGGGTTCCCCCGGAGGAGCTGGGGGAGGTGTGTGTGGATCGGGAGGTCTGGGCGGCTTTGCTTGAGCTGCTGCCCCCGCAACCCGACTCCAGATAAAGCGGAAGAAAATGGATGGATGGATGGATAGCATGATGTTGGCATCATCATCATCTTCTTACTGTAACTCCACCTACTGGACAGGATTGTTTAGCAGCGGACTGACAAAGCAACAAAGTAAAAGTCCTGCATTGACATTGTTAAAATAAAACCACAAAAGAATTAGTATCAAAATATACTTAAAGTATAAAAAGTAAAAGTACCCATTACACAGAATAACAATTTAGAATAATATATATTATATTGGATTATATTTACTGACAGGCAAACATGGTGGCTTAATGGTGAGCACTGTTGCCTCACAGTGATAAGAATCATGAAAAGTGCAGGTTAATATTGTTCTATGTAAGGTTGTGTGACAACATGTATCTTTTGGACGTTATAAAAATGTCCATTGATATTGGTTACTTTTTACTCTATAGTCTGTCGCTAATGCTGCACTTAGGAAGCTAGTCTATGCTCGGCACATTATTTAGCCTCACTGGAGCAAACTATTTCAACATTATTTTGCTTTACATATCAGCCTGTCAATCAAACATTGATGAAGTTGATGTCTTAGACTAACATTTAGAACTTACACAGCACAATATTTACCTCCTTAATTTAGAAACAGCAAGATCACACCACATTTTATCTTATGCACCTGCTGCTGGTAAATTTCTCTCAGACATTCAAAGATGTGTATGATGCTCTAAGGAAGTGAACTCAGCACCAAGTTACTGTAAGTCAAAAATATTTTCATTTGTAATAAAAGAAAACAAATTACATTATTAACCAGTTACCATTATAAAAAAAAATCTAAACTTTCCATTCCACTCCTTGAACCAGTTTAAAGCTTCGAAAATCAGACAATTTTGTTGAATTTATTGACCTGATTTGTTTTAGTCGTGTAAAAATACATAGAAACTGAATATGAACTGAATAATATATAAATGACTGCAAACACTGACAGGACTCAGCAAAGTTACCACAGAGAACTTTTCAGACACAGAACCGCCTCACGTTGGGAGAAAAGACACCTAGCAGGTGCATGGGGTCCCCACACTGAGTGCTCCAGTCAAACCCCAGCCAACAGCACAATGGGTTTCACACAAGGACGTAAATGTCAGCTGCCCTATCGAGTGCCACACATGGTAGGAGATGAGACAAAAACGCAGCACGCAGACAAAGTAAAAGACGAGGAATGACAGACAGAAAGCAAGGGAAAGAATATATGGAGATGTAATGGGTGGGACAAGGTGGGAAGGCAAGCGGGAGGGGGTTTCGGGAGCAGGTGCCAAGAGTGTATGACAGAGAGTGTCAAACAAGGAGAAAGTGTGGGTGGAGGGGATGGTGGGTGACTGCAAGGAGAGGTGAGGCAGACTACGGGAGGTAAGTATTAAAATCGTGGAACAGAGGTGGATGCTTTGTATTCATGCCGTGGCCTGCTTCCTCTTAAAGGATTATCTCAGCTGTCTAGTTTGGTTTTATCCTGCCACTTTTCTGATTTCAAATGGATTTGAAAAGCATTAAAAAGTGTATCGTCCTATGGGTTTGTAAAGTGAAATGAGATGAATTATAACCAAATATGGTTCTTTTTTAGAAATGCTGACATCAGCCACTAAGCAAAGAGGACAACAGGACCTTACTGCCTAAACAAATTCTTAGATAAAATAAATAAAAATTACAATCATGTACATGCATATTGTAATTACAGAATATGTTTTTTTTTATTTCTGCAATAATCATGCTGTTTAATCAGCATTTTGATATGACACACCAACCAGGTGGATGGATTCTCTGCAAAAGTGAGGTGCTCACTAACACAGATTTGAAAAAGGTCTTTTAATTCATAGTATGAAAAATGGAAGTAAAACAAAGGTGTTGCATTTTCCAGTTTATTTGGAGCTATAGATAGACTCTCAAGTGGCAAAGCTGAATGTTAGCCATACTGGAGGCACCAGCAATGTAAACAGAATGTAAAGTTGATGCAAAATCCTTTCACCTTTTAAGTGATTAAAGCTTCATGGAAATCTTCCACATTGGTTCAGTGGAAAAGGAAACCAAGTGATGGGGCCGGGGCCAGATAAACTGAGCTCACCCAGTCTCATTGACACGTTGGACCACCTCAGTTTGCAGACAGTCCTCATCTCTAGCTGCAAAAATGTCAACATAGTTGCCAAGGCCTTTTAGCTGGTGGTACTACAGTACATTGCTCAGTTGATTGGACATGATTTGGAAAGACACACACCTGTCTACATATGAGGTCCCACAGTTGACAGTGCATGTCAGAGCACAAACCAAGTCCAGATCCACAAGGACTCTTCCTAGACCTGGCCGCCCGTCTAAACTGAGGCTTCGGGGGAGAAGGGCCTCAGTCAGGGAGGTGACCAAAAACCCGATGGTCACTCTGTCAGAGCTCCAGCATTCCTCTGTGGAGAGAGGAGAACCTTCCAGAAGGACAACCATCTCTGCAACAATCCACCAATCAGGCCTGTATGGTAGAGTGGCCAGACAGAAGCCACTCCTTAGTAAAAGGCACATGGCAGCCCACCTGGAGTTTGTTAAAAGGCACCTGAAGGACTCAGACTGTGAGAAACAAAATTCTCTGCTCTGATGAGACAAAAATGTAATTCTTTGGCGTGAGTGCTGGGTGGTATGTTTGCAGCAAACCAGGCACCATCCCTACAGTGAAGCTCTTGACCTCAGACTGGGATGATGGTTCATCATTCAGCAAGACAATGACCCTAATCATACAGCCAAGATATCAAAGGAGCGGCTTCAGAACAACTCTATGTATGTCCTCAAGTATCCCAGCCAGAGCCCAGACCTGAATCAGATTGAACATCTCTGGAGAGATCTGAAAATGGCTGTGCACCGACGCTGCCCATCCATCCTGATGGATTTTGAGAGGTGCTGCAAAGAGGAATGGACAAAACCGCCAAAAGACAGGTGCACCAAGCTTGTGGCATCACATTCAAGAAGACTTGATACTGTAATTGATGCCAAAAGTGCATCAACAAAGTTCTGAGCAAAGGGTGTGAATACTTGTGATTTTTTTTTTTTTTAAGAAATTTGAAAAAAAAAAAAAACTTTTTTCATGGTGTCATTATGGGGTGTTATGAGTAGAATTTTGAGGGGAAAATGAGTTTACTCTATTTTGGAATAAGGCTGTATCATAAAGAGTGGAATAAGTGAAGCGCTGTTAATACTTTCCAGGTGCACGATATGTTTTTTGAGAACACACATGAACTAAAATATCACAGTGTAACAGAATAACAAAATACTATCACTGCACTAGCAACAAAAAAACAACAACATGTATACATAAAATCCAGTATAATAAGTACACATATGGACACTGTTCAAAATAATGACAGTGTGTTTTTAAAAATTGAGTAAAGCTCAAAATACCTTTTATTTCCATACGTGCAAATACATTGGGAACACTGTACATTCTATTCCAAGTCAAAATTTGAAGAAAATTTATCAAATTGTTATTACTTTACAGAAAGTGAAGAAAAGGAATATTAGGCTGTTCAAAAAATAGCAGTCTGCATTTTTCTTTCTGTGACCCTTATTATACCCTTGCAGGTGGCCCATATTTAAGGATGTGAGTAAAATGGGTTGTTCCAGACACTGTTCAGAAGAACAGCATACTTTGATTAAAAAGTTGATTGGAGAAGGGAAAACATATAAAGAAGTACAGAAAATGATAGACTGCTCAGGTAAAATGGTCTCAAATGCTTTAAAATGGCAACCAAAACCAGCAAGACGTGGAAGAAAACAGAAAACCACCATTCAAATCAATCACAAAATCGCCAGAATGGCAAAGACTCAGCCAATGTTCAGCTCCAGGGTGATCAAAGAAGGTCTAAAGTTACCTGTGAGTACTGTAACAATTAGAAGATGCTTATGTGAAGCCAAGCTATGGACAAGAAACCCCAAGAAAGTCCCATGATTAAAAAACTAGAGACATTCAAATGCCCCACGCGCAGTATTATTTCTATGCAAAGTGCAGTAATATGTACAGCTAGAAACGTTTTTCATAAACTGTCGCCCGTTCTATTCACTCCAGGAGTTCTCCTCATTTGTACTGGTCAGCGTGTATATTCCACCATAGGCATGCATAACAGAGGTGCAACAGCAGCTGACTGACCAGATCACAGATGTGGAGAGAAAGTATCCAGACTCCCTGTTAATCATTTATGGGATTTTAATAGCAAATCTGAATCATGAACTCTGTAAATACAAACAGCACATCACGTGTCCCATCAGGGATGTAAACATTCTTGACCATTGTTACACAGCAATAAAGGATGTCCACCACTCTGTTCCCCATGCAGCTCTGGGACTCTCTGATCACTATCTGATCCACCTCATCCAATTACAGGCAGAAATTCAAATCTGCAAAGCCTGTAGTGAAGACAGTAAAGAATTGGACAGATGAGTCAAGGCAGGAGATACAGGCCTGTTTTGACTGCACAGACTGGAGCATCTTTGAAGCTGCATCTACAGACATTCATGAACTTTGTGACACTGTGACATCTTACATCAGTTTTTGTGAGAACCTGTGTGTGCAGACCAAAACCTTCTGCACATACAGCAACAACACAACTTGGTTTACTGGGAAACTGAGGCAGCTCTGTCAAGCCATGAATGAGGCCTACAGAAGTGGGAACAGGCTCCTGTACAAGAACGCCATGAACATGATGACAAAGGAGATCACAGTAGCAAAGAGGAGCTACTCTGATAGGCTGAAAAAGGAATTCTCAATCAGCTACCCTGCAGCAGTGTGGACAAGTCTTCAGCATGCCAGCAACTACAGGAAACCACCCCCAACCTGTGGAGAGTCCCCGACTGGCTGAGGACCTGAACCTGTTTTATGCCAGGTTTGAAAGATACCCTCTCACACCCCTCACCCACCAAGACAACAGTAGACTTCCTGCCCTCCTAGACACCTCTTTCCCCCTCCCCTCTTCACCGCCACCCACACTAACAGTCTGTGAAGAGGAAGTATGACAGCACTTTCGCAAACAAAAGATGAAAAAGCCTCATGTCTGAGAGCATGTGCTGACGAGCTGGCACCCACCTTCACCCAGATCTTCAACAGATCTCTGAAGCTGTGCGTGGTCCTTTCCTGCTTCAAATGCTCCATTATTATTGCAGTTTCAAAGAAATCCTTCGACAGGCCCATCACCCTGACATCTATAGTCATCCTGCAGCACCTGGACTTGGCAAAGACGTATGTGAGGATCGTGTTCGTGGACTTCAGCTCAGCATTCAGCACCATCCTCCCTGACATTCTCCCCAAAAATTCTCCAACTTCTCTGTGCACAGACAGGATACAGCAGGTGAGGCTGGGGAGCAACATCCAGCACATGGACAATCTGCTCTGGCACCCCTCAGGGGTGTGTGCTCTCCCCACTAATCTTCTTCCTCTATACAAACAACTGCACCTCAGGAAACCCCTCTGTTAAACTCCTGAGGTTTGCGGACAAAACTACCATCACTGGACTCATACAGGATGGTGATGAGGCTGCATACAGACAGGAGGTGGAACAGTTGGTCCTCTGGTATGGTCAGAATGACCTGGAGCTGAACCCGCTCAAGAATGTGGAGATGATAGTAGACTTCAGGAGGAACTCCCCATCACACCCCCCAATCCTGAACAACACTTTGCCTACTGTGGCCACTTTCCGGTTCCTGGGATCCACCATCTCCCGTGATCTCAGATGGACCTCCCATATACACTCCATCAGGAAAAAGGCACAGCAGGGGATGTACTTCCTCAGACAGCTCAGGAAGATCAACCTGCCCCAGGAACTGCTCATCATCTTCTACACATCCATCATCCAGTCTGTCCTGTGCATCTCCATCTCTGTTTGGTTTCCCTCTGCCTCCAAACATGACAGGCACAGACTTCAACAAACTGTCAGGTCTCTATAAAAAAATCATCGGAGCCAGCCTGTCCTCCATCTGGGACTTATACTGGTCCAAGCGAGCTGGTAACATCTCTGAAGACCCCTCATACCCTGGACACACACTGTTTAAACTTCTCCCCTCTGGTTGATGTTACAGAGCTCTGTACGTCAAAACAACCAGACACAGGAACAGTTTCTTTCCACAGGCCATCACATAACTTAACTTCAAGCTGTTTGTCTGTTTCACACATTTTATCTCTTATTGCATATTTTATTTTATTTGCACATTTTATTACTGTGAATTATTTTTGTTTAGTGTATATTTATACATGCCGTACATAGAGAGTGCAGCTCAAACTGAAGTCAAATTCCTTGTATTCTGTGGCTACTTGGAGAAAAAAGCTATTCCGAAAAAAAAGCTATTCTGATACTGATTGCCAGGGAGGGAATTTCAACAAGTTGAGACTGTGGCCTGCTTCCGTAGTCGTGTCCATAAAAATCATAGAGGGATATGCTTTCCAAACTTAATACCATTACTATATTGGATGATGATGAAATTGAGGATGGCCCAGTGGTTGTTCCAGCAATAGCAAAGATTTTGTGTCTGCTACCTACAACGAGCGTGGAATGTCTTAATCCTAAACCTACTTCTAGGCATCTTATATCCTATCCTACGGTTCCTGTCTTCTAGGAACCACCCCTAAACCCAAACAGTTCAACTGTCAACCCCACTGAGGTCCTTAGACTGGGTCTCATTAACATAAGATCACTGTCCTCAAAATCATTGTTGATCAATGATCTAATTATTGATCATCACTTAGATATGATTGGGCTATGTGAAACCTGGCTTAAACCTACAGCTGTCTTCCCTTTAAATGAGGCCTGCCCACCAACATATACATTTAGTCACGTCCCTCATGATGCGAAGCAAGGCGGGGGTGTTGCTCTTATTTATAAATCTAGGTTTAGCTTATTAGCTGTTGGGGGTTACAAATATCACTCGTTTGAGCATCTGATTCTCCGCTCTGCTCAGGATATTACACATTGCCAAGGTCAGAAGAATAAAAATCAGTCGTATTACTTTGTCACTGTATATAGGCATCCTGGCCCATATTCTGAATTCTTAGATGAATTTGGTGCGTTCATCTCTAACTTGTCAACTAGTGTAGATAACATTCTGATCACTGGTGACTTTAACATTCACATAAATAAGCCTTCTGATCCCCTCTGCAAATAATTTATGGAAATTGTGGATGCATTAGGATTTCAGCAATGCATTCTGGATTTGACGCACATTAGTGGAAATGCCCTGGATCTGGTTCTCGCACGTGGTATTGCTGTCATGAATATTGACATCATGCCTCTTACATCAGTGGTGTCTGATCACTCACTTAAGTTTACAGTTTCGCTGCCGTGTTTAGTGGAAGAACAACGTTATATAAACAATATATATATAAACAATGTCGGACTCTGTAGTTTTCTCTGGGCCCCTCCCCAATCAGACCGGGAGTGACATGTTTAGCCGCATGTTCTCCTTGAATTGCTGGCTGTCTGAGTGGTGTCCAAAAAATGAGGTGGGCTTCATAGATAATTGGCAAAGCTTCTGGGGAAAACCTGGTCTTGTTAGGAGAGACGGCATCCATCCCACTTTGGATGGAGCAGCTCTCATTTCTAGAAATCTGGCCAATTTTCTTAAATCCTCCAAACCGTGACTATCCAGGGTTGGGACCAGGAAGCAGAGTTGTAGTCTTACACACCTCTCTGCAGCTTCTCTCCCCCTGCCATCCCCTCATTACCCCATCCCCGTAGAGACGGTGCCTGCTCCCAGACTACCAATAACCAGCAAAAATCTATTTAAGCATAAAAATTCAAAAAGAAAAAAGAATATAGCACCTTCAACTGCACCACAGACTAAAACAGTTAAATGTGGTCTATTAAACATTAGGTCTCTCTCTTCTAAGTCCCTGTTGGTAAATGATATAATAATTGATCAACATATTGATTTATTCTGCCTTACAGAAACCTGGTTACAGCAGGATGAATATGTTAGTTTAAATGAGTCAACACCCCCGAGTCACACTAACTGTCAGAATGCTCGTAGCACAGGCCGGGGCGGAGGATTAGCAGCAATCTTCCATTCCAGCTTATTAATTAATCAAAAACCCAGACAGAGCTTTAATTCATTTGAAAGCTTGACTCTTAGTCTTGTCCATCCAAATTGGAAGTCCCAAAAAACAGTTTTATTTGTTATTATCTATCGTCCACCTGGTCGTTACTGTGAGTTTCTCTGTGAATTTTCAGACCTTTTGTCTGACTTAGTGCTTAGCTCAGATAAGATAATTATAGAGGGCAATTTTAACATCCACACAGATGCTGAGAATGACAGCCTCAACACTGCATTTAATCTATTATTAGACTCTATTGGCTTTGCTCAAAAAGTAAATGAGTCCACCCACCACTTTAATCATATCTTAGATCTTGTTCTGACTTATGGTATGGAAATAGAAGACTTAACAGTATTCCCTGAAAACTCCCTTCTGTCTGATCATTTCTTAGTAACATTTACATTTACCTTGATGGACTACCCAGCAGTGGGGAATAAGTTCCATTACACTAGAAGTCTTTCAGAAAGCGCTGTAACTAGGTTTAAGGATATGATTCCTTCTTTATGTTCTCTAATGCCATATACCAACACAGTGCAGAGTAGCTACCTAAACTCTGTAAGTGAGATAGAGTATCTCGTCAATAGTTTTACATCCTCATTGAAGACATCTTTGGATGCTGTAGCTCCTCTAAAAAAGAGAGCTTTAAATCAGAAGTGCCTGACTCCGTGGTATAACTCACAAACTCGTAGCTTAAAGCAGATAACCCGTAAGTTGGAGAGGAAATGGCGTCTCACTAATTTAGAAGATCTTCACTTAGCCTGGAAAAAGAGTCTGTTGCTCTATAAAAAAGCCCTCCGTAAAGCTAGGACATCTTTCTACTCATCACTAATTGAAGAAAATAAGAACAACCCCAGGTTTCTTTTCAGCACTGTAGCCAGGCTGACAAAGAGTCAGAGCTCTATTGAGCTGAGTATTCCATTAACTTTAACTAGTAATGACTTCATGACTTTCTTTGCTAACAAAATTTTAACTATTAGAGAAAAAATTACTCATAACCATCCCAAAGACGTATCGTTATCTTTGGCTGCTTTCAGTGATGCCGGTATTTGGTTAGACTCTTTCTCTCCGATTGTTCTGTCTGAGTTATTTTCATTAGTTACTTCATCCAAACCATCAACATGTTTATTAGACCCCATTCCTACCAGGCTGCTCAAGGAAGCCCTACCATTATTTAATGCTTTGATCTTAAATATGATCAATCTATCTTTGTTAGTTGGCTATGTACCACAGGCTTTTAAGGTGGCAGTAATTAAACCATTACTTAAAAAGCCATCACTTGACCCAGCTATCTTAGCTAATTATAGGCCAATCTCCAACCTTCCTTTTCTCTCAAAAATTCTTGAAAGGGTAGTTGTAAAACAGCTAACTGATCATCTGCAGAGGAATGGTCTATTTGAAGAGTTTCAGTCAGGTTTTAGAATTCATCATAGTACAGAAACAGCATTAGTGAAGGTTACAAATGATCTTCTTATGGCCTCGGACAGTGGACTCATCTCTGTGCTTGTTCTGTTAGACCTCAGTGCTGCTTTTGATACTGTTGACCATAAAATTTTATTACAGAGATTAGAGCATGCCATAGGTATTAAAGGCACTGTGCTGCGGTGGTTTGAATCATATTTGTCTAATAGATTACAATTTGTTCATGTAAATGGGGAATCTTCTTCACAGACTAAAGTTAATTATGGAGTTCCTCAAGGTTCTGTGCTAGGACCAATTTTATTCACTTTATACATGCTTCCCTTAGGCAGTATTATTAGACGGTATTGCTTAAATTTTCATTGTTACGCAGATGATACCCAGCTTTATCTATCCATGAAGCCAGAGGACACACACCAATTAGCTAAACTGCAGGATTGTCTTACAGACATAAAGACATGGATGACCTCTAATTTCCTGCTTTTAAACTCAGATAAAACTGAAGTTATTGTACTTGGCCCCACAAATCTTAGAAACATGGTGTCTAACCAGATCCTTACTCTGGATGGCATTACCCTGACCTCTAGTAATACTGTGAGAAATCTTGGAGTCATTTTTGATCAGGATATGTCATTCAAAGCGCATATTAAACAAATATGTAGGACTGCTTTTTTGCATTTACGCAATATCTCTAAAATCAGAAAGGTCTTGTCTCAGAGTCATGCTGAAAAACTAATTCATGCATTTATTTCCTCTAGGCTGGACTATTGTAATTCATTATTATCAGGTTGTCCTAAAAGTTCCCTAAAAAGCCTTCAGTTAATTCAAAATGCTGCAGCTAGAGTACTGACGGGGACTAGAAGGAGAGAGCATATCTCATCCATATTGGCCTCTCTTCATTGGCTTCCTGTTAATTCTAGAATAGAATTTAAAATTCTTCTTCTTACTTATAAGGTTTTGAATAATCAGGTCCCATCTTATCTTAGGGACCTCGTAGTACCATATCACCCCAATAGAGCGCTTCGCTCTCAGACTGCAGGCTTACTTGTAGTTCCTAGGGTTTGTAAGAGTAGAATGGGAGGCAGAGCCTTCAGCTTTCAGGCTCCTCTCCTGTGGAACCAGCTCCCAATTCAGATCAGGGAGACAGACACCCTCTCTACTTTTAAGATTAGGCTTAAAACTTTCCTTTTTGCTAAAGCTTATAGTTAGGGCTGGATCAGGTGACCCTGAACCATCCCTTAGTTATGCTGCTATAGACGTAGACTGCTGGGGGGTTCCCATGATGCACTGTTTCTTTCTCTTTTTGCTCTGTATGCACCACTCTGCATTTAATCATTAGTGATCGATCTCTGCTCCCCTCCACAGCATGTCTTTTTCCTGGTTCTCTCCCTCAGCCCCAACCAGTCCCAGCAGAAGACTGCCCCTCCCTGAGCCTGGTTCTGCTGGAGGTTTCTTCCTGTTAAAAGGGAGTTTTTCCTTCCCACTGTAGCCAAGTGCTTGCTCACAGGGGGTCATTTTGACCGTTGGGGTTTTACATAATTATTGTATGGCCTTGCCTTACAATATAAAGCGCCTTGGGGCAACTGTTTGTTGTGATTTGGCGCTATATAAAAAAAATTGATTGATTGATTATATATCATTACGGCGATGCATCAACTCCTCAACTAAGACTGAACTTGAAGCTAGACTGCCTGATGTCTTAGCTTCACATTTGACAAATACCCAATCAGTAGACAGACTTGTGGATAGTTTAAACTCAGTGCTCAAAACCACACTTGACATGATTGCACCACCTGTGTTAAAACTGCGCCCCCACAAATCACAGTCACCTTGGTTCAGTGATTATCTGCGTGACCTCAAGCATAAAGCAAGAGGTCTAGAACGGAAATGGCGTCATTCAAAATTAGAAGTATTTCACCTTGCATGGTGTGATGCTATCTTACACTATAAGCATGCATTATTGGCTACAAAGCAGACTTACTACTCTGATTTGATCAACAAAAACAAGCATAACTTGTTCGACATGGTGGCAACACTTACACATGGACAACCACCTGTAGTTCGCTCTCCTTTTACAGCACAAGATTTCCTGGATTACTTTGGGAAGAAAATAGAAGACATCAGGTTAAACATATCCCGGCATGCCTTAATCCAGCCACTACACCCTGCTATTGATGTGGGCGCCACTACTGAGGTATTACCTAGATTTATAGAATTTGACAGTATCTCACTAGGCATGCTGACAAAACTCGTCAACAAAAAGCACAACCTGTTTATTTGATCCTATACCAACAAAATTGTCTAAGGACCTGTGGCCCACTCTTGAGCCGACTGTGCTGGAAATTATTAATCTTTCTTTAACTTCTGGATCTGTTCCTAAATGTTTCAAATCTGCAGTGATTAAACCATTACTTAAGAAACCTAATCTTGACCCTAGTGTATTGACAAACTATCAGCCGATATCAAATCTATAATTTTTCTCTAAAATTATGGAAAAAGTGGTGTCACGGCAGCTCGTAGACTATCTTACTGAGAATAATCTCTTTGAGCCACTGCAGTCTGCTTTTAGAAAATATTATTCCACAGAGACGGCTCTCACTAAAGTGGTGAATGATCTTCTGCTTATAATGGATTCGGACACCACTACAGTTCTGTTGCTGTTAGATCTCAGTGCTGCATTTGATACAGTGGATCATCATATTCTACTTGATAGGCTGGAAAATCACTTTGGGATTACTGGGAGTGCCCTTGCATGGCTGACGTCATACTTGATCAGTCGTTCTCACTGTGTTTTGTACAGTAACACTACCTCTAACCTTAGTGACATGAAATTTGGGGTTCCACAGGGGTCTGTCTTAGGCTCCCTACTTTTCTCCCTTTATATAGCACCCCTTGAGCACATGTTGCAGCATTTTGGGATTACCTTTCACTGCTATGCAGATGATACTCAGTTATACATGCCGATAACTGCTGGTAATCTCGTTCACATAAAATCCTTAGAAGATTGCCTTGCAGCAGTGAGAAGTTGGATGTCTAGAAACTTCCTACTTTTAACCTCTGATAAGACTGAAATGATGGTTCTTGGTCCAGTGAGACATCGGCATCAATTTGACCAGTTAACGCTCAGCCTCGGCTCGTGTGTCATACATCACACTGACAAAGTGAGGAACCTTGGGGTAATTTTTGATCCTTCGTTGTCCTTTGGCCTCCACATTAGAAATATTACTAGGACTGCTTTCTTCCACCTGCGAAATATAGCGAAGATTCGTCCCATCCTGTCTATGGCTGATTCTGAGACCCTGATCCATGGATTTATCTCTTCTAGATTGGACTACTGCAATGTTCTATTTTCTGGTTTCCCGCAGTCTAGCATTAGGGGTCTCCAACTGGTTCATAATTCTGCAGGCAGACTTTTGACACGAAGCAGAAAGTTCAACCACATTACACCCATTTTAGCATTCCTTCACTGGCTTCTTGTCCCAGTGAGATCAGATTTTAAGGTTCTGCTACTAACCTATAAAATTATTCATGGACTGGCACCTCCCTACCTAGCTGACCTAATTAAACCTTACGTACTGGCCCGGGCTTTACGTTCTCAGGTTGCAGGACTACTTTGTGTCCCTAAGGTGAGTAAGAAGTCTGCGGGTCACAGAGCTTTCTCTTATCATGCCCCTGTTCTGTGGAATGATCTCCCTGCATCAATAAAACAGTCAGATTCTTTGGAGACTTTCAAGTCCAGACTTAAGACGCACTTATTTTCCCTTTCATATGGCTAGCATACTGGTACAGTTTTGTTTTACGTTTTTTACTCTTTTAATTCATTTATTAGTAACTGGAGTGAGCCGCGGCCTCAACTTTACCTAAATTCTAGGTCTTTTAGTGAAGTTTAGGGCTAGTGGCCAGCGATCACCTTAATATTTCTCTGTTTTTCTTGTTGTTTAATGCTGGCAAATTATACTGTATTTTTTTGTCTATCTGATGCCTGATTCTGTTTTTCTCTCTGTTTAAGGTGCAGCTCCATCCAGAGATGGGAGTTGTATTCGTGTTGGCGATCCTCCTGCCCTGTGCGCCAATAGCATTTCTTGTATATTTGTCTGTGAATTGTTCTGTGAATTGCTCTGTAATTTATGTTTGTAGCATGGCCCAAGCAGAGGGTCACCCTTTTGAGTCTGGTCTGCTTGAGGTTTCTTCCTCAGAGGGAGTTTTTCCTTACCACTGTTGCTCTGGGGGTTGGTAAGGTTATAACTTACCTGTGTGAAGCGCTTTAAGGCAACTCTGTTGTGATTTGAAGAAATACAAACAGTATGACACTCTATTCTAAATCTGCATGAAGAAGACAGTTCTCAAAATTGGAGTGACTGTGCAAGAAGAAGAGTGAGGAAAGCCACCAAGACACACAGACAATCCAGAAGAAGTTATAGGCTTATGTGGATGTGACTGTAGAAATTGTGAACAGTGCAATTTTTTACAGATAGATAGATAGAAATGTAAAGTTCACTGTTTTCTGTCATTTGAATTTTAAATACCTTGATATGTAAATACAATTGATATTGTGATTATGTAGACACAAATATAGAATATTTTTTGATAAAAGTTTGTAACCAATGTGCCTGTAAAATTATGTCCCCAAAATATGGACTCAAATAAGGGAAACAAAGTTCTCTCCACACTTTACAAAGTGTGGTTTAGAAAAGTTTCAAAGACCTTGGGTGGAACAACAGGGCACAGAGGGAGCAATATCAGGCACGAGAAGTGAGAAAGAAAAGAATATGTGGTAATGGGAAGTGGAAACAAGTCTTTAAAGTCCCTCGAGTAAACATAACAGTTTGTTGAAACTGTGGAAAGATGGTTTTATATGTGTTGGCAACTGCCTCATGAAACCGTATTAGCCTTCCAGACAAAATCTAAATAGCAGATAGCAGGAGAGGGAAGATTAACAACTCCATACCTGCTGCTGAAGATGACGACAATGTGCTAACATTTTACTGACACATCAGGCAGACAGATGAATGGAAAAGGAGGAGGGAAAGAGTCTGAATGCTAAGGTGAAGGTCGCTAACTGAATGTCAAATGTCCAGAAGATCCTTCAAAAGTCTGCAGTGCACATGCACACCTACTGGACAGCATGGGTTTTCACATTTTAATTTTTATTACCTCTATCAAGCAGGTTATGATTTTGTTGCAAACTATTTGTCCGCAGGACATCTCAATAGGACATACTGTAAATGGATTTCAATGGAGAGGCTGAGTTTGGGTCAACAGAGAACTTATTTTATTTTGGTCTAGATCAGGTTCAAGGGGAGGATGAGAGGAGATAAGATTCCAAACACTAACCCTTACCATAACCTTGAGGCAATGTTGTTGTGATTTGGTGCTATATAAAAAAATTAAATTGAAACTGAAATATGACATGGAACGCAAAGGTTATGGTGAGCGCAGGCACACAATAATTTTTCACTGCATTACAGCCACAGTGAAGGACTGTCACAGGAGCTGTGTGGCATGAAGCAGATGAGCATCGACACCTCCTCCAGACAGTACGCCAGTCGATCACAGGTTACTTCCCCAGCCAAGGCCGGAAGCATTTACAGCTGTGTGGACTGGGACAGTGTAGTGAAGTGTTTTGTCCAAGGCCACAGACAAGTGTGACTGAGAACTGAACCAAAGTCTATGTATTAATAGGCCAACTCCTATCCCATTAAACTACTCGCTCTGCAATTTAAAGAAATTTAAATAAAGCAGAAAACCAAATTCGAAACCTTTGTCCAATGGAGCCATCTAACCCCTGCCTGAAAAATTTTTGTCGACTGGTTCTGGATCAGTATGTAGATTTATTTGAAAGTGTAGATAAATAATCATGGGTGGCTGAATACTTACTTTGATCCTCATCCTGATCCTGATGTTGATCCTGCTTGCTCAGTTTTACTGGTTTTTGTTATGGATTGGGGGGTGTTTGGCTGGCCCTGTTTTTCTCTGTCTCCCCAGGTGGTTCTGGGGGGGGTTATTGTCATGGAGTGGGGGGTGTTTGGCTGAGCCTGCTTTTTCTGTGTCTCCCCAGGTGGTTTGCATTTTGGTCCTGAGTTAAGAAGAGGTGAAGTGTGCAGAGGATCAGAGAACCTTACTCACTGCCTGCACCTGCTGCCTGTCTACACGTGCAGATCAACAGAACAGCTGGAGTGCATTCCCTGATGAGGCCTGCTGGATTTAAGCCCTGAAGATACAGGGCTTCTTTGCCAGAGGATTACCTTTGTGCCATCCATGTGAGGCTGACTTGGAGAGATCAGCTTCATTACAATAGACGCTGAGGACCGCTCCGGGTTTGACGCACGTGTCTGTGAGAGAGGAGAAGTGAGGTTCTCAAGCTGTACTGCGCACTTCCTGAGGTACCTTAATGTTTATGGTTTCTAATAATTAACAGCTGTAGTTGAGCGTGTTACGTTAATTGTTTGGTTCGCTCCTCACCGCCGTTCATGGAAAGTGTTGGTTGGCACTTGCGGTGAGGAGCTACCTTTAACGTAAGCCTGGAAGTGTTTGCTGAGTATATGCTTGTGTGAACTTCCCTCTGAGTTGAAGGTTTGGGCTGACTAACCTCGTTCTCCTCTTCACAGACTCGGTGGTCCGTGCAGCTGCCTGGGGGGGTGTCAGCAGGGTTCCTGAGTCCAGAACATTTGTGGCTCCGGTCCATTTGCGCGCGCCGTCCTCCCACGCCAGACCGCTGCTCCCTTTTGCACATTATCACACAGTTGGTTAATAAATCTGTTTTCTTTGAACCGCTCTCTGTTCTTTTAACGCTGGGTCCGGTCAGACGCTGGTTCGGGTCCTCCGGGCCGCGTCGGCACACAGAACAGAATCCTCTGGCCAAACATCACGGACCCAGCGGCAGCAGAGTTGGTACCGTGCCGGGAAGGTGGCAGCAGACGTTGGAAGTTATCCGGGATCAGTTGCGGGTGCTCTCCGCCCGGGTTGTGCGTGTTAGTGATCCTAATATTGAATAATAGTTTGAACTCTCTTGCAGCCGTGTTCCTGTGATGTTGCCTTGTCTATGGAATTGGCATTAAGCGTGATCAGCGACGGCTTCGCTTCACACTCCAACCGGATGAGAGGTTAGACAGGAGCTGCATGAGTGTGTGATTGGAGGGTGAACGCGCACGGCGGAGTTCTGCAGCACGGGTCGCTTTGTGTCCTGCTGTTACAGTCGTAGCCCCGTTTCCCCGGGTGAAAATGGCTACTACGTCTGTTGTATCAGCTCCGGACTTATTAGTTAAATCACACTTTAGCTGTATGCTACACGTAGCTGCTCACAAGTAAAGCAGAGTGTGTTGAGTTTACTCGGTTGCCACAGGGCTTTTCATTTTTAGCACTCTGGCTCCCCCTGCTGGTGACTGAGCCACATTACCGTCACAGCTCTTAAGGTAGAACATAGATGTTGCATTTTTTGAGCTTGACGGTATAAGTCACTTATCAGTTAGTTTCTTGTTGCTTTATTAATTGTGGGGTTTTATATGTGGGATTTAAACTGTTTTTTTGTGGGTTATAGCACTGGTAGTTGGTCCGGTGGTATGGACAGATAGGCTGTCTGGAGCACAGTACTGGACTCAGGTAATTAGATGCCAAAACTCACTCGTTTAAGTTTGTGGTAGGACAATAGCTGTGTTGACACAGATGTATCTGTGCACGTGTCTAGTGGTGTCTGGATGAGAGTGTTTGACTTAAGGTGAAGGTTTGAGGCTGAGAGGTGAGAGGCAAATTAATCACTCCTCAAAGCTTGGACTGTCACTGTGGCCACAGGAGCAAGGTGAATGACCAAAACAAAAAAAAAAAGGGTAAATGCAAGTCATCATACTCCACATTCAATGCTGCTGGATATCGGTGCACATGTACTTTTTGTTTTATTATTTGTTAGGTTTTTATTTTAGTCCCACCCCCCAGGATTTGATTGTAAATGTCCTCTGGGGGGTGATGAGGGAGGGGTGATTGGGTCGTTTTGTTTTTTATTTCCCGGTCCTCTACCTCCAACCCTAGTCACTTCTGTACCGTTTGTCATTAGTGGTGCTAGGGTGGTGCAGGTTGGTGATGCTGGGGGTTTCCCAGAAAACTTCTGCACCTGGGAGGGGGGGGGGGGGGTTTAGGGGCGTTTTATTTTATGTTAATTCCCTGTTCCACCTCCGGCCTCAGCGCGCCGTTGAGCCGTACGCCATCGCATCGGCGTGGCTGAGGTTTGATGCAGTGGAATATACTTCCAGCTAGGAGCTGGGTTGAAAGTCGGGGGTGTGGCGCCGTTTTGTGCCATACGCCATTACCGCAGTTCCACTCCTCCCGTTTGACTTTTAGGTATAGTCATAGGTAATGACACTGGACGTATTTCCAGTTTCCCCTGCGCTGAGGGGGTGGGGTTGGGGTCGTTTTGTCCTGTTTTCTCCCCTGGATTCAGTTGTTTTGAGCTGTTTGCCATTACAGTATCTGACAACTGGTTCTGGAGGGTTTCCAGGGTCTCTCGGGGTTCTGGGGGGCAACAGGTTTTTCCGTTTTTTGTTTTCCCCCGGGGTTGTTTGTGTGTCCACTGGGGGGCTTGGCGTTTGTTATGTTTCTCCCAGTTTCCATCCTCAGGGTATGACTGTGATGTCCTCTGGGGAGAAATATGACTGTGGGTCCAACTGGCCGTGGGTGGCCGGGGCTGGGTTTGTTTGGTCATGGGGGTGTCTCCTGGAGTTTGATGGGACGGTCCTCTGGGAGACGCAAAAAGCTCCTGTATGTGACTTTGGATCTCAGATGAACCTCGGCTATGGTTGTTACTCCTGGAGCTGGAGATGATGTCCTCTGGGGAGTGTTGGGCTCTACATGTCGTCTGGGGGGGGTGTTAATTTGTTTTTCTTTTATTGGGATTATGTTTGGATTGTGTTTGTGGGGCTCTGTTGGGGTTTTGGGATTGTATTTTTTCTTTTCCTCCCCAGGGTTTGATGGGACGGTCCTCTGGGGGGGTTGTTGGGGTTCTTCTATTTGTTTTATGTTGGACTATATTGTGGGACTCTTTTGGGGTGTTTTGGACTGTTTTTGTTTTGCTACCAGCCAACATGCCAGCCAAGTTGCCTTGTCTCCTCACCGGCCTGTCATGTGTTTCCGCCGTGGACCCAGGAGGGTCGCGCCACATGTCTCCCTGCCGTGGACCATGGAGGATGGTGCCGTTTTCGGAGCAGGTCCGTGTGGTCGCCGGGAGGCTTCCCTTTGAGGGAGGGGTATTGTTATGGATTGGGGGGTGTTTGGCTGGCCCTGTTTTTCTCTGTCTCCCCAGGTGGTTCTGGGGGGGGTTATTGTCATGGAGTGGGGGGTGTTTCTCTGTGTCTCCCCAGGTGGTTTGCATTTGGTCCTGAGTTGAGAAGAGGTGAAGTGTGCAGAGGATCAGAGAACCTTACATACGCTGGGTCCAGTCAGACGCTGGTTCGGGTCCTCCGGGCCGCGTCGGCACACAGAACAGGTTTTGGTTTTTTGTTTGTTTGTTTTTTTCAGATTGCTATTTTTGTGATTTTTGTATTAGTTCCTTCTCACTCACTTTGATCATTTGTTCCCCACCATTGATCCTGATCACTGATCTTTGATCCTCATCACTAAGTCTTGATTCTGATTGTTGTTCTTTGATAAACCCCGTGATCTGGATCCACTCCAAAATTTGATAAGATCTACCTTGGCCCATGTGCCATCCTACCACCAGGTTTCAATAAAATCAGTTTATTAGTTTTCACATAATCCTGGTAACAAACAAACAAGGAGACGAGGGTGAAGACATAACCTTGGATGGAGGCAATAAAGCACAGTGAAGCAGAATTACTCATAAAGCAGTCAATGAACATTTAGCTTTAGCAGCTGGAGCTACTTTGGAGCTCTGTTGCTGCAGGTGTGTGTGTGTGTGTGTGTGTGTGTGTGTGTGTGTGTGTGTGTGTGTGTGTGTGTGTGTGTGTGTGTGTGTGTGTGTGTGTGTGTGTGTGTGTGTGTGATATGTAACAAGGAAAAATACCGTGAGGTTCACAGATGATTCAATTCAGTGACAAAGAAGTTTTGTAACACAAGCTGAGTGAGACCGCTTACTCCTGCACCTGTTTTGTTTTTTAACTACAGCTCCCACACTAACAAACAGCAATTTCACTTTTCGTAAAGGTCTGACTGGGGAGAGAAACAGATTTTATTTATTTATTTTTTGGACAGACCTAGATGATGAGCTTTAGAGGAACTTTGAACATTTGCTGTTAGTTGATCAGCCTTTCTCATTCGCCTGCCTAGCCTTTGCATCTTTCTGCTACACTCCCTCTGTCTCCATTTCTTCTCCTCCTTCTTGTTGCTGCTTTTTTCTCCCCCTCTCTCGCGACTCCCGTCTCCAGCGTCTCTGTGCCCCCAGTGAGAGCTGCTAAAATTAAGTGGTGCCACTTCTCAATGACACTTTAATGATAGCACCGCTGCTCTGCACACAGAGAGATGGGAGAGGTATGAGCATCTGCTAAAGATAGGCCCCCTCGCACACAGACGCACAGTCCACACACAGGGACACACTCACACGTCCAAACGAGTGAGTCTCCCTTTGTCCCTCCTGCCACAAGACCGTGGGGGACGGGTGGAGTCTAATTAAGAGCGTCCGTAGGGAGATGCTGGTTTAAGCATGTGTGTGTCATTCTGGCTTGGCATCACCATCACCTGTCTGGCACTGCCAGTACGGCTTTCATCGAAGAGAAACACAAGCATGAACACAACCAGAACAGGACATCGTTACATTCTTCTGTACACAGGCGAAAAGGGAAATTTGGATTTACTTGTGTTCATTACATTAGTCTTGCACCTGGTACTTTGTGCAACATATTCCAAGAATAGTTTTATGTCTGTTTAAACATGTTATGATATACTTGTTTTTGTGATGGGGGCACAATGCCATCAAGTTGAGACAACACTTGGAAATACAGAAAAAAAAAAACAAATAAATACACACACACACACACACACACACACACACACACACACACACACACACACACACACACACACACACACACACACACACACACACATATATATATCTCAAATACGTATTTGCTCCATGGTCGATTTTGCAAGTTTTCCCACCTCCAAAGAATGGAGAGGTCTGTAATTTCTATCATAGGTACACTTCAACTGTGAGACACAGAATCTAAAAAAAAAAAAAAAATCTGAAAATCACATTGTATGATTTTTAAATAATTAATTTGCATTGTATTGCATGAAGTAAGTATTTGATACAATAGAAAAACAGACCTTAATATTTGGTACAGAAACCTTTGTTTGCAATTACAGAGGTCAGATGTTTCATGTAGTTTTTCACCGGGTTTGCACACACTGCAACAGGGATTTTGGTCGACTCCTCCATACAGATCTTCTCCAGATCTCTCAGGTTTGGAGTTTCAGCTCCTTCCAAAGATTTTCTATTCAGTTCAGGTCTGGAGACTGGCTCTGCCACTCCAGGACCTTGAAATGCTTCTTACGGAGCCCCTCCTTAGTTGCCCTGGCTGTGTTTGGGGTCACTGTCATGCTAGAAGACCCAGCCATGACCTATCTTCAATGCTCTTACTGAGGGAAGGAGGTTGTTTGCCAAACTCTCACGATACATGACCCCATCCATCCTCCCTTCAATATGGTGCAGTCGTCCTGTCCCCTTTGCAGAAGAGCACCCCCAAAAATGATGTTTCCACCCCCAAATAAAAGACAAATTAATTATTTAAAAATCAAACAATGTGATTTTCTGAATTTTCTTTTTAGATTCTGTCTCTTAAGGGCCTTTCAAGGGCCTTTCACACTGAATACGTCAGCGCGGCGCTTTAACACTTCCCAACGCGTCGTAACGCCACGATGTGTTTCCAACATGTCGTGACATCAGATGCATTGCTTCGGAAGCGGCAAGGGGCAGAGATTGCTACGTCACACTCTGCCTGTTTCCACAACCTGAAAAAAGTTCAGCGATCACCATCTTGAATTTGGGTCGCCTGAACCACAAAAAAGTTTTAAAAAACAGCAGTAGAAAGATTCTCCCATCACCCTGCGGGGAGAAGCTTTTTTTCAGCTACTTTTCAGAGTGACACCGACCGAGGGAGGACTGACGAACCGCGACAGCGGGCCGACCCGCACAGAGAAGCCGGCCTTCGGGCGGACCCGGCACCACGAGGGAGCGTTTGCGGGCGACGCCCCCTCATGTCATCAACCCCGCCCCCTCGGATGTGAGCATTATCAAAAAATAAAAATAAAAAAGAAAGAAAAAGAAATACTGGAAAATATAGCAAAATATTAGTTATTCAATAATATCACTTATTTAACAAATAAACCAAATTAATTAACTAAAGTAATTAATTTTAAAACAAACGGATATGGCGGGTGTCTGTGTTCAAGCGATTTGATAGGTTGAGGGTTGCGCATGTCAAGCATGGTTTACACATAGACAGTTTTGTCAGCGGGTAGTATGTAGACCGAAGTTCGCGGTAGTTCCGGCTGTTTTCACGGTGGAAAGGGGCAGAGCATTTCGCCAGCGTTTTGACCGCCATAATAGCCGCAAATACGTGGATAAAACGCCGCTAAATCCGCCGAATAAAGCAGCGTTTTGACGCCGTAGCATCTGGCACATGTCAGGCAACGGGGGTTAATACCCAGTTCTAGCCTTTACAATCGCAGGTTAAGACGCGCGTGAGAACGGCGGTGTTCTGCTGCCGCCGATAATGCCCTGTGTACCACTGGATTTATTCACACAAATCCTGCGTTACTCCAGGAACTTTTGCATATAGGCACCGCCCCCAGAGTATAATATGCTGAAGCAGCAGGAATACATGCCTCTGTCATTGCAGGGGGAGGGAGATACTCAGCCTTTTCTTCTCTTTCCTCTTTTCCCTCCTCAACGTGTTGCTCCGTCTCCACCACAGGGCTATCCTCTGCTTCTGAATCAGACCTCTTGGTAAGTCCTTGCCGCTGCCAATTTTCTTAGGAGATATACTGGAGCTTATCTGCAAAAATATCTGGAGCTGGCTGCGAGTGAGAGGCCTGCATGCCGCCGCCGTTTTGTCTGCCTCTGTCGCCGGTTAAAACGCCCTTGAGGACACCGATGTGGGCTCTATCGCCATTTTACACGCCATTGATTAGGGATACAACGCTGGCCACCAATTACGGCGGTGTAAACTGCAGCACTACAGGAAGGGGCAGGATGAAACGGCGATTAAAAAGTATCAAACACCGTTGTTTGCGTTGTCTCCGTCGTCACGCGAATTCTCCAGGAGTGCTCCCAGAATTATTCGACATGTTGAATAATTTTTTCGACAATTCCCGGTAAAGCCGGAAGTAAGCCACACCCCCTAGTGCCGGCGTTAACAACGGCGTGTGATCCTTAAGACGGCCAAAAACTCTTCCGAGACGCTTCCGGGAGCTCTTACCGTCTATGTGTAAATGGGGCTTCAGTGCGGCAGAGGGCAACGATCCTGAGTCCAGCAATTATGGCAAGGTGGACGAATTAAAGCATGCACGATTTATTCAAGCAGTGTCAGAGCTGGATTTCCTGGGATTCGTCAAGTCCAGTTAGTGCGAGAACTCTTTCTCAACATTAAAAAGAGTGTTCATTGATCACAGACGCAGCATGCTGCATGAACGAAAGGCGAACTTAGGCTGGGCAGACACTGTATAATATTTTCAATCGTTGTACTTGGCTCCAGCTCAAGCTGTGTGACAAAACCGCAGGATTTAAAAGTTCAGACCGCACGATTCATGTTCTCACTGTACGGCCCAATGCTCTGATGCGATCTAACTGTTCACATTGTACGTTCAAAAACCACACGTCAGAAGCTTTTTTTTTCTTTAAAAAAATTTATTTCATGCCTATCAGCGTGCAGTGAGTGAAATTAGGTGGGGGGAGACTGAATGTATATGCACGCGTGCACACACAGCAGACAGCAACATGATCCATGAGAGGACGGTAAAAAAAGAAAACATAAACATTCATAACAGGTGTTGCTACTTACACTGTTGTATAAATAAACTATATTTCATACGGAGTCTTACAGCTGTGCAAGGTGCAGCAACTTACTCCCTCATCTGTCGTAAATCCTGCTGTCTGCTGTGTGTGCGCGCGCGCACATACGTTCAGTCTCCCCCACCTGATTCCACTCACTGTGCGCGCTGATTGGCATTAACTTTAATATGATATTAGGTTATTGTGAGGGAACACACACAAAAAAAACACAAGACTTTACATGAAAGAACTGTTTGCTCTGTCTGGTGTTTGCTCATCGACAGTGCACGAGGTAATCAGCGTGTAGACGCTTGTAGTGCTGCTTCAGCAGGGCGGAACCCTCACGAGCCACAACGGCCAACGGCCGTTAATAAGGCTGGCATTTGAGAATGACCTAACCAGGAAATTCAACGGAGAGTGGCGAGATGTCCTTCTCAGAAGATTCAACGCGGCATCCAACTGAGTGCTTCAACTCTTCTGAGGTAGGCTAGCATCCAGTTTCCACACAGAATTTTATGTTAAGATATGGACTTTTATAGTAAGATAAAAGTTATGTATTGTTGTAAATATATCTACATGAAAGGTTTATCTTTGACCTATTGTGTGACTGTCATGCCCAATTGTGCTGTGTTTGCACTTGTGATGGAGGGCTGTATGTGGGGTTAATCTACTGTCTCGTGTCGTTTCTCAGATCAGTTGTTGGTTTGGTTTTGTGGTATGTAGGAGATCACTTGACCGAGGGTCTATACGTTCAAATAATAATTAAAAAATACTGTCATCACTCTTTACTTTTACTCAGTCAGTCTCTTACAACGGTGTAGCCTAAATACACAAGCTTTCCAGGAGTGCACCCAATTCATTACACACGCTCAGAGGCACGTCCCCTCCGGTGCGCACTTTTTTTGGGGGGGGGGGAGGGGGTGACCCTGCCCCCTGTGATAAACTCATCATCCCCTTAATATTTTTTCTCACGCCGGGCCTGCCTTCAGACATCATTCCTGGGCAGAGCGAGGCAGGCAGCCGGGGTGATGGAGCAAACCCACTCAGTCCGAAATCTCCCACTTTTTGGATATATGCAAAGTCCCAGTTTGCCCAACGGAGTTTAGTTCTGCAGCTTTATCGAGGTGAGAATAATATAAAAATAAAACGTGACATTTACTGAACTGCTGTGAAGGTTTAATGATCAGCTAACATTAGCGTAGCCATTTAGCACAGTTGATCTGAGTGAACGCTTTAATTTGTAAATGGTTCAGTCTTTTTATTTTTACCAAATAAAGCTACAGCTTTTTTTCAGACACCACAAAAGCTCAACTTTAAAAAACGTATTTTGTCAGGTGTTTTTTTCCATCGTTTTTTGCCTTTTTTCCCCCCTTTTTTATATATAAACTGTTTAGTGTTTCTTTATATTTAAAGAAATATTTTTATTTGTCCCAATCAGGAACATTTGCTGTGCAGACAACCAAACTTCCATTGATGAGCTGAACACCATGAAGTCCAGTTGAAAGAAAACATCTCTGCTCTTCAGCAACATCACCAGAGTTCAAAGCTGCAGAAGAGACCGTCATGTGGTCCTGAGAATTCAGCATAACATCACCTGCTTCTAAATAAAAGGCTCTTTCAACAGCAACTATTTTATTTTTTTTTAAAAAGCTGTTTCATTTTATATTTTAACAATAAATGAACGGATCATTAAAAATGTCCACGAATCAAAGTCAAAAGACATTTGCACAGGTAGAAGCTGTCCACTTATTGTGCTCAAATTCATATTTTAGAAATGACTCTGTCCTGATAACAACATTAAAGGCAATTACGTATGTGGACGAAATTACAAGTTGAAATGACCATTAAAAAATTCATCATGAGGTTTATGTCACAGAAATCCTACTTTACAATCACACTGCAGTCATTGTTAAATTATTTCCTGTTGCATTTATAATAAACATTTTTATTTATTTAGTGTCTGTTTTTCTGGTTGAAATCAGATATAAATAATCTACCAGACAAGTTTCCATGTTATTTTATTTGTCTAAAAATAAATGTCCAGGGTTCCTTATATTAAACAACAAATTATCTAATCTGAAGTAACAGATGGTTTTAATTTTCAGATGAAAGGTTTCTAAAGAACCATTTATTGATTTATTTAGCTATTTTAATTACAAGTGTTCTAAACTTTTTTTTAACAGTAATCAGAAATTTTGAGGTAACAAATAACAACAAAAACATTTCCAATGATTTTTCTTCAGAAAACTGCTCTATAAATGAGCAGTCCTGTCACACGTTAATGTTTTGTACAGATCCGTTTTCTGCACCAATCCATTTTGTAGAGATCAGTGGTTTCTGCACCAATCTGTTTTGTATAGATCAGTGGTTTCTGCCACTAGTCTTCCGTGTTTTGGCCTGACGCATCGTTCCTATTGGACAACGCGAAGTTTGTCGGCCAAGACTGGGTCCGGGATTTGCTGACATTTGGTCGCTGGTGTGAAGGCTATCTTGATCATGGCATTTGGCCACGGTTCGACGTGGCCAATGATTTTGTGCAGCTCCATGACTGCGGCATAATATGTCCGACCTGTGTTCACCATGCAGGTCGAATGCTGCGAAAATGATCAGATAGCAGTGCGACCTCATCTTGCCTGCTGTTTGAACTGGTTTCCGCCGCGTGCAGCATACAAATGTAGAGTGCATGTGCTGTGCCCAAATGGTTGTGGTGACTGCATTCGAGGTGGCTCCGATTTTTCAGGAGTGGCATACAATTCCTCCTTCGTGCACCAGTCAGCTTCAATCATGCTTTGTGTGAAGGGGCCCTTAGATTTGTGTCTTCTATGTTTGCAAGAGTTTTTCAGTTTGCACAATATTTTTCTAAGCAACTACCTATTGATGAACTGATGTATCTAATTTTTACCCAAGGCCAAAATATGGCCATTGGGTACTGCAAAGGCCTTGCGTCCGTCCGTCTGTTTGTCCTGCTAATACTGATACCGATTATTGTCAAGCTTTGGAGGCTAATACCAATATTTGGGGCCGATATTTTCCTGCGGTGAAAATTTATTATAACACACTCTTAACGCAAAAACTTTAGATATATAGATAGATAGATACTTTATTCACCATAAAAAACATAAAAATCAATATAAAATCAAGGGGTATATTGACATGTGACTCCCCCTTCCTCATAAATTTAATTTTCTTAAAGCATTCTTAAATGAAATAACATTATTACAATTCACAATATTTCTGTCTAATGAGTTCCAGATTTTTACAATCCTATTAGCCCAAAAATATTTACGAATCTGCGACAGACTAGCGTCCTGTCCTGGGTGTACCCCGCCTTGCGCTCTATGACTGCTGGGATAGGCTCCAGCCCCCCGTGACCCTTAATTGGACTAAGCCGTAGAAGATGGATGGATGGATGGATGGATGGATGGATGTTTATGAGTATCAGTTCTACTATAAAAATGGAACAAATTGTGTTCATGACCTCTGCTACTTCTGTAAGGTTTTATACAATTGTTGATGTTTAGTGTAATGAGACCATTCAGAACCTTAAAATACAATACCAGGTCTGCTTTAATGCGTCTGCATTGCAAGGATTCCAACTTCAAAAGTCTAAGTCTATCTGGGTAAAAAAAACCCTGTACAAACATTTAATCTGCGAGTGAAATACTGCTGGACTTCTTCAGTGTTGTCTACATTTGTTTTCAGCCTAGGTGACCATACACAATTGGAAGTTCCAGGATAGGCCAAACCTAACTTTTGTACAAAGATACATAAAACATATAATTGTGCCCATTGAATGTGTTAAAAATATTTCTAATTACAAAATGAGCTTTCCGAATAATAGAATTACAGTGGTTTGAGAATTTCAAATTAGATTGTATAACAACCCCAACATCACAAATACTGTCAACGTTATCAATAACGCAATTGTCCATCTTATAGCGGTATGGATATTTAACATTGCCAATCTGTAAGTACTTGGTTTTGTTTGCATTAAGTTTTAATTGCCAACTAGTGGCCCATTCATGTATCCTTAATAAATCAGCTTGTAATGATTCACAGTCATTAATAGAGTTGACAACTTTGTACACCTTTGTATTATCTGCATACATACTTAAACAGGAGTATAACACCACTGAGTTGACGTCAGTCGAAAAACAAATGTCCCTGAAAAAGATGTTCCTTGGATGGCAGCATGTGTTGCTCCAAAACCTGGATGTACCTTTCAGCATTGATGGTGCCATCAAAGATGTGTAAGTTGCCCATGCCATGGGCACTAACACACCCCCATACCATCATAGATGCTGGCTTTTGAACTTTGTGCTGGTAACAATCTGGATGGTCTTTTTCCTCTTTTGTCTAGAGGACACGACATCCATGATTTCCAAAAACAATTTGAAATTTGCTTTCAAATTTTCAGGCTCCTCTCCTGTGGAACCAGCTCCCAATTCAGATCAGGGAGACAGACACCCTCTCTACTTTTAAGATTATGCTTAAAACTTTCCTTTTTGCTAAAGCTTATAGTTAGGGCTGGATCAGGTGACCCTGAACCATCCCTTAGTTATGCTGCTATAGACGTAGACTGCTGGGGGGTTCCCATGATGCACTGAGTGTTTCTTTCTCTTTTTGCTCTGTATGCACCACTCTGCATTTAATCATTAGTGATTGATCTCTGCTCCCCTCTACAACATGTCTTTTTCCTGGTTCTCTCCCTCAGCCCCAACCAGTCCCAGCAGAAGACTGCCCCTCCCTGAGCCTGGTTCTGCTGGAGGTTTCTTCCTGTTAAAAGGGAGTTTTTCCTTCCCACTGTCGCCAAGTGCTTGCTCACAGGGGGTCGTTTTGACCGTTGGGGTTTTTACGTAATTATTGTATGGCTTTGCCTTACAATATAAAGCGCCTTGGGGCAACTGTTTGTTGTGATTTGGCGCTATATAAATAAAATTGATTGAATTGATTGAAATTTGGTCTCATCAGACCACAGCACACTTTTCCACTTTGTGCCTGTCCATTTCAAATGAGCTCAGGTCCAGAGAGATGTTTCTGGATGTTGTTGATATATGGCTTTCCCTTTGTATGGTAGTGTTTTAACTTGCACTTGTAGATGTAGCGAGAAACTGTGTTAACTGACAATGGTATTCTGAAGTGTTTCTGAGCTCACGCAGTAAGATCCTTTAAACAATGATGTCGGTTTTTAATGCACTGCCTCCTGAGGGATCTAAGGTCATGGGCATTCAATGTTGGTTTTCACCTTGCCGCTTACGTGTAGAAAGTTCTCCAGATTCTCTGAATCTTATGATTATATTATGGACTGTAGATGATGGAATCCCTACATTCCTTGCAATTGAGCATTAAGAAACATTGTTCTTAAACTGTTGGACTATTTTTTCATGTAGTTGTTCACAAAGTGGTGATCCTCGCCCCATCTTTGCTTGTGAACGGCTGAGACTTTTGGGGATGCTCCTTTTACACCCAGTCATGATTGTCCTCAGTTCCCAAATGCTTATTGAGTGTTTTTAGAAGGAAATGTGATGTAACACAGTGGTAAACATTTTACACAATGTCCCAACTTCATTGGAATTGGGGTGGTACTATAGTGCACCGCAGAGCATCACGCTAGAACCCAGTGTTGAATATGTGAGTGTGAGCTGTTCCAACATGTTCATAAGGCTGTCAGCTTTAAACAAGTGGATGATCAATTAGTCCACTACTATTCTTATAACATTAATACTCTCACTTTTAAAACCTCTGTCAACAAGGAAACACCAACAGGTGCTAATCGCATAACACTGCAGCACAAAACTAACATGAAGTTATTTCAGATTTATTTGTCAACAGTATTTTTTGCCTTTTCCATTCTGTATGTTTAGAATTAACGATAAGGTCAAAGATAAAACTGTAAGAATGGGACAGTAAATGTCATCTTGCATGTTTTTGTACCCAAACAGACACATTGGGGTTTAGCTGTAATTCAACAGACCATCAACAATATGAGACCTTCACAATGAAGTGTTGTGTGCAAAGTAGTTAATGGAAGTAGCATTAAGTAATTTTACATGCACAGCAAACTGTTTGTTCTGAAAGGCATTCAGACAGTTGTGGCACCGTCAACCCCTGGAGAAGAACACCTGATTTACTAAACATTACCATGTTAAAATGCACTCAAACACAATATCACTTAATAATATCACACAATAAAAACATGCACACTGATATATTAATAGTACACACTGAGGATTGTGTGTTTCAGATTTGGAAAATGGAGAGTATTGTACTTTTAGCATATTTGCCTCTGGTGATGCAGTTGGGGTTTGTCCACCTGAGTGTGCAAAATTGTGGAAGGGAACATGCAAATAGTTGAGGTTTGTACACATACTATTAACACTATTTGTCAAGGTCAAAAGGAAATTTAGGGAGTCTTCCGGTGTCACTGACCGAACGGCTCTCCCTAAAAATTGGTCCACCCTGCCTTCACTGTGCATGCATCATTTCGGACCACAGTCGCGCCATTTCTGAGCATCAGCAATAGTGCACTGATTATCACCTCGTTTCTGCTTAAAGCTGCACTCCAGTCATCGTCTATCTCAGCAACAGATATCTCAGAAGCTTTTGTACAACAATCATTTCCACAAAATTTCAGCATTATTTCATAATAAACGATGGGAGACTGATGAGAGCACCACAGCAGCATGTCAGAGTCAGACATGCTGGTGCGCTGACGTCATTTCGGAGCGTCAGTAGCGATTCTCTAATTATTGCCTCATTTCTGCTTAAAACTGACTTTAGAATGATTTAAGAAGTTTTACCTTGTCATCTGATGGTTAATAATCACATTATTCCTTTCGATCGCTTTGGGTGAAGAGAGTCAGACTCAGACGTGGTGCTGTGATCCGAAATGACACATGCACAGTGAAGGCAGGGCGGACCAATTTTTAGGGAGGACTGTTCGGTTGGCAGCTTTTAGTGAGTCGACACGTATTCGGCTTGCTCTGCTGCACTGTTAAATTTTTTTGCCTTGCAAACCGCACACCGTTTGAAATCAGTTTTATTTTTCGTATTTACCATTTTTGACCACCTGCAAAATGGCAAAATCAAAAAGTAAAGGTGCGCTGTCACTTGATGCACGCACTTGCATGCACATTGTCATAACGATCCCACCCGCTGTGTTCCCAGCTGGACGCCATGCTTTGTTCCACTGGATGCCAAGTGCTCTGCACTGTGTATATAAAATAATTATTTTGTAGCGGATTAATCATTTTCTCTGCAAGTTGGCTGCTGAAAACTGCTCTAATTGCTTCCTGAATCACAGAGGACTGCTCCAGCAGCAACCGTTCGTCCGCACTGAATGAGCTGAAGAAAGCATTTGCAGCCATCTAAAAAGGTAATTATTTGTCATGTTTACATTGTAATGTAACTCCCACCCGCTGCCACCTTAATGTGGTGGGGGAGTTTGCGTACCCGGATGATCCTAGGAGCTATGTTGTCGGGGGCTTTGTGCTCCCTGTAGGGTCTCCCAAGGCAAACAGGTCCTAGGTGACGGGTCAGACTAAGGGCAGTTCAGAACCTCCATGACCAGTAAAAGATCAAGGACCGAGACGTCGCCCGGTATGGCGGAGCCGGGGTCCCACCCTGGAGCCAGGCCTGGGATTGGGGCTCGCGTGCGAGCGCCTGGTGGTCGGGTCTTAGCCCATGGGGCCCGGCCGGGCTCAGCCCGAAAGAGTGACGTGGGCCCGCCCTCCTGTGGGTTCACCACCTGCAGAGGGGGCCATGGAGGTCGGGTGCAGAGAGGATTGGGTGGCGGTCGAGGGCGGGTGGCCCGGCGGCCCGGTCCATGCTCACAGCCCCTGGCTGTTGGGACGTGGAATGTCACCTCGCTAGGAGGGAAGGAGCCTGAGATTGTGCGGGAGGTTGAGAGATACCGACTAGAGATAGTCGGGCTCACCTCCACGCACAGCTTGGGCTCTGGTACCCAACTCCTGGAGAGGGGCTGGACGCTTCATTTTTCTGGCGTCGCCCACGGGGAGAGGCGGAGAGCTGGGGTCGCATTGCTTATTGCTCCCCAGCTCAGTTGCCAAGTGTTGGAGTTCACTCCGGTGAACGAGAGGGTCGCGTCCCTACGCCTTCGGGTCGGGGACAGGTCTCTCACCGTTGTCTCAGCCTATGGGCCGAGCAGCAGTGCAGAGTACCTGACCTTCCTGGAGTCCCTGGGAGGGGTACTAGATAGCACTCCGACTGGGGACTCCATTGTTCTCCTGGGGGATTTCAACGCCCACGTGGGCGGCGACAGTAAGACCTGGAGGGGGGTGATCGGGAAGCACGGCCTCCCCGATCTGAACCCGAGTGGTGTTCAGTTGTTGGACTTCTGTGCTAGTCACAGTTTGTCCATCACGAACACCATGTTTGAGCACAAGGGTGTCCATAAGTGCACGTGGCACCAGGACACCCTGAGCCGGAGGTCGATGATCGACTTTGTAGTCGTATCATCTGACCTTCGGCCACGTGTCTCGGACACTCGAGTGAAGAGAGGGGCAGAGCTGTCGACTGATCACCACATAGTGGTGAGTTGGATCCGCTGGGAGGGTAGGAAGCCGGTCAGACCTGGCAGGCCCAAACGTATCGTGAGGGTCTGCTGGGAACGACTGGCGGAACCCTCTGTCAGCGAGGTCTTCAACTCTCACCTAAGGGAGAGCTTCTCCCAGATCCCGGGGGAGGATGGAGACATGGAGTCTGAGTGGACCATGTTCTCCACCTCCATTGTCGATGCGGCTGCTCGTAGATGTGGTCGCAAGGTCTCTGGTGCCTGTCGCGGCGGCAATCCCCGAACCCAGTGGTGGACACCGGAAGTAAGGGATGCCGTCAAGCTGAAGAAGGAGTCCTACTTATCTTTATTGGTAGGTGGGACCCCAGAGGCAGCTGACAGGTACCGGCAGGCCAAGCATGCTGCAGCCCGTGCGGTCGCAGAGGCAAAAACTCGGGTCTGGGAGGAGTTCGGGAAGGCTATGGAGGAGGACTATCGGTCGGCCTCGAAGAGATTCTGGCAAACCGTCTGATGCCTCAGGAGGCGGAAGCAGCTCTCCACCAGCACTGTTTACGGTGCGGGTGGGGAGCTGTTGACCCTGACTGGGGATGTTGTCGGGCGGTGGAAGGAGTACTTCGAGGATCTCCTCAATCCCATCGTCACGTCTTCTGAAGAGGAAGCAGAGACTGGGGACTCAGAGGTGGACTCATCCATTACCCAGGCCGAAGTCACAGAGGTGGTTAGAAAGCTCCTCGGTGGCAAGGCTCCTGGGGTGGATGAAATCCGTCCTGAGTACCTTAAGTCTCTGGATTTTGTGGGGCTGTCTTGGCTGACACGCCTCTGCAACATCGCGTGGCGATTGGGGACAGTGCCTCTGGATTGGCAGACCGGGGTGGTGGTCCCTCTGTTTAAGAAGGGGGACCGGAGGGTGTGTTCCAACTATAGGGGGATCACACTCCTCAGCCTCCCCGGTAAGGTCTATTCCAGAGTACTGGAGAAGAGAATTCGACCGATGGTCGAACCTCAGATTCAGGAGGAGCAGTGCGGTTTTCGTCGTGGTCGCGGCACACTGGACCAGCTCTACACGCTCCATCGGGTGCTCGAGGGTTCATGGGAGTTTGCCCAACCAGTCCACATGTGTTTTGTGGACCTGGAGAAGGCGTTTGACCGTGTCCCTCGGGGCACCCTGTGGGGAGTGCTCCGGGAGTACGTGGTCCGGGGTCCTTTGCTAAGGGCTATCCGGTCCCTGTGCAGGAGCTTGGTTCGCATTGCCGGTAGTAAGTCAAACCTGTTTCCAGTGCACGTTGGCCTCCGCCAGGGCTGCCCTTTGTCACCGGTTCTGTTCATTATTTTTATGGACAGAATTTCTAGGCGCAGCCAGGGTGTAGAGGGGGTCTGGTTTGGGAACCACAGAATATCATCTCTGCTGTTTGTGGACGATGTGGTTCTGTTGGCTTCGTCAAATAAGGACCTTCAGCGTGCACTGGGGCGGTTTGCAGCCGAGTGTGAAGCGTCCGGGATGAAGATCAGCACCTCCAAATCCGAGGCCATGGTTCTCAACTGGAAAAAGGTGCTTTGCCCTCTTCAGGTCAGTGGAGTGTCCTTGCCTCAAGTGGAGGAGTTTAAGTATCTTGGGGTCTTGTTCACGAATGAGGGACGGATGGAGCGTGAGATTGATAGACGGATCGGAGCAGCATCTGCAGTGATGTGGTCGCGGTATCGGACCGTCGTGGTGAAGAGAGAGCTGAGTAGGGGGGCAAAGCTCTCAATATGTGAGGATCTACGTTCCGATCCTCACATATGGTCATGAGATTTGGCTCATGACCGAAAGAACGAGATTGCGAGTACAAGCGTCCGAGATGAGTTTCCTCCGCAGGGTGGCTGGGCACTCCCTTAGAGATAGGGTGAGGAGCTCGGTCACTCGGGAGGAGCTCGGAGTCGAGCCTCTGCTCCTCCACGTCGAAAGGAGTCAGTTGAGGTGACTCGGGCATCTTTTCCGGATGCCCCCTGGACGCCTCGCTAGAGAGGTGTTCCGGGCACGTCCCACTGGGAGGAGCCCCCGGGGAAGACCCAGGACACGCTGGAGGGACTACATCTCTCGGCTGGCTTGGTAACGCCTTGGGGTTCCCCCGGAGGAGCTGGGGGAGGTGTGTGTGGATCGGGAGGTCTGGGCGGCTTTGCTTGAGCTGCTGCCCCCGCGACCTGACTCCGGATAAAGCAGAAGAAAATGGATGGATGGATGGATGGACATTGTAATGGCTTGATACAATAGTTGCATGTTCTTTCCTTCTTGTGTGCAGTCACCCATCCAAGATCCTTCCAGAACTGGGACATGTGGGGTGGAAATGGGAACTGTTGAGATACGGACCATCCAGGTTGGGGACCATCATGTGGAGGAAGCCAAGGGAATATGCTCTTTAATTACGGATCTGGCATCGAAACAAACACTGACTTGACAGTTGTAGTCCATTTCCACTGAGGCTTTGCCGTTTGCCGTTTTGAGCCATTGGTCATTGTGACCACTGGACTGTACGTGCACATAGTTGCTTAGCTGCAACATTTCTGTTTCTGCATGTTTGACAATTCTTTGTTGTCCTTTTGTTTTATTTATTGTTTTGGTACAGTTAGAATGTCTGCTGGTGACCACCCCAATAAGCCTGGTCTGCTTGAAGTTTCTTCCTATAATCAAAATGGAGTTTTTCATTACTATTGTTACCAATGTGCTACTGGATGGGGAATGCCTTGGGGTGACTTTGATTTGGTGCTGTATAAATAAACTGAATTGAAGATTCAATCATTTTGAACTTAGAAGAATAATTTTGTGTTATTCCCGCCCATAATACAGATGAAACACACTGATGTCAGGCTGCATGCAAGGTGCTCAACTCCACACTGCAAGCAGTTGGGGATTATGGACCTTGTCCCTTGCCCATCGGATCTTGTTGATTTTATGGTATGTCAGGATTCAAACTGAGGATCCTCTGGTCACAAGTCTACTTCTTTAACCTCTGTGACAAGTGTCACACTTGGACCCTGTGCATTAATACATGCTCAGATTACATGCTCTGTGAAGAGCAAAGTGGAGTTGAGCACATCCCACATGCACTTGCAATGTACACTATAGACCAGTCAGTCATGAAGATAGGGCCCTGTATGTTGTATGACCTGAAAATGACTGTGCAACTGGGTGAGTTAAAATTTTCGTATTTACACTGTGATAGTCAGCCCAGTCTCACATTTTTTTTTCGTGCTCCTGTGAAGAAATGAGTCAAATTTTTGTGACAGAGCTTTTTTAAGTCACTAAAAAAGTCACATTTAAGTCACATTCCTAACCCTACTCCCACCCCCAACCCTAACCTTAACCATAACCTAATCTTACTCTTTCCCCCCACCCTAACCATAAGCACCCCCGACCCCCCGCTTCACTTTTAATTTCGTGCAGCCATCACGGAATGAATGAGAATGAATTTGTGCTGCCGTGACGAAAATGAGGTGCTTTTGGTCACAATATCACGAACCAATAGATGAATGTATATTTCATGGTGCTGAAGCACGACTTGCTGTGTGAGACCAGGTTGTGATAGCACATCTGTGAAATACCTTCCATTTGTGTGTTCTGTGTTTCTTGTGAAGATTCTAGGTGAAATAACAGCAAAATGTGTGTGTGGTGACCTCAGGGTGAGTGTTGAGTGATCTATTCTCAGCACTGCTTTCCAGCAACTTAAGTTCCATTACACCTTGATTTGCTCCGGTCAGGTGTACGGTACGCTATTGTGTGCAGTGGGACAAACAAAGGCGTCAAGGTTGAGACACATCAATATCTGAGAGACCTTCCTTTTCTAGACAAGTACGCGCACACACACACACACACACACACACACACACACACACACACACACACACACACACACACACACACACATGCATAGATTATATTAAATAAATAAATAATTACACAGCAGACCGGCATATTGGCAGCAGCAGAGAACCCAATGAAAGACAGTTGAGTTTTTTAACCAGATAAAATTCCCTCAGGGACACCCCAACACACACACAGAAGCTTAGCGCACATGCACGTGCACACGCTTGGCTTGTAGGGTTTAGTACACACTCATACAAACAGTAATTACCCCCAACAGCTTAAAAAGACATTTGCAATACATTTATAATGGTTGCCAAATTACCAAAAGAATCCATTTACACATCTGTGTGTGTGTGTGTGTGTGTGTGTGTGTGTGTGTGTGTGTGTGTGTGTGTGTGTGTGTGTGTGTGTGTGTGTGTGTGTGTCAGTGCACGTACCTCCACATCCACAGCCATGTTTAATGATGTCTGCGGTGTAGATTGTAATTTACTTCCAGTGGGGAAAAATTGCTGTTATTGATTTATCCTTTTAAAGGCAAATAGGTCATTTAAGAAAACATTCATTCTTTCTCTTGCTGTCAGGAAAACTGACCAGCTGTTAAGATTTCAAAAAGTGCACACACACACACACACACACACACACACATGCACATTCAGAAACAAACTCACTGACATACACAGTCATTCACTACAAATCTGTGCGTTCACATTTATGCTTACTGTCGCAGTGCTTTATGCTAACCTGCTCTGATCAATACTTTCTTATCACCATGATCAGCTGTCAATCAGCCGTGCACACACTGTGCAGAAGTCTGATTTCCAGATTGTTGGCAATTGCTTTGCCAACTAATGAACCCACCCTAAGCAGGATCCCATTGCTGCTGACGTTATTAGATCATGTGATCGTCTTCTTGCTTATCCAGAAAGGTTTGTTGGTGTTACCATGATTTATTCTACTGTGATATATTGTCTCATTTAGCACTTTTGGGTTCAAAGGGCCCAACACTCACTGGGTTGGTTCACAGCAGAGAGTGAAGCAGCTGGGATGAGGATCAGCACCTCTAAATCTGAGGCCAGGGTTTTCAGTAGGAAACCGATGGATTGCCTACTCCTGGTAGGGAATACGGCATTGCCCCAAGTGAAGAAGTTCAAGTACTTCGGATTCTTGTTCACGAGTGAGGGGACGATGGAGCATGAGATTGGCCGGAGAATTCGCGCAGCAGGGGTGGTGTTACATTTGCTCTACCGTACTGTTGTGACGAAAAGGGAGTTGAGCCAAAAAGCGAGCTCTCTCGATCTAGTCAATCTTCATTCCTACTCTCACCTATGGTCATGAGGGTTGGATCATGACCGAAAGAACTAGATCGCGGGTACAAGCGATCAAAATGGGCTTCCTTAGGAGGGTGGCTGGTGTCTCCCTTAGAGACAGGATGAGACGCTCGGCCATCCATGGTGAGCTCGGAGTAGAGCTGCTGCTCCTTCGCGTTGAAAGCCAGCTGAGGTGGTTCGGGCATCTGGTAAGGATGCCTCCTGGGCGCCTCCCTTGGGAGGTCTTCCAGGCATGTCCATCTGGAAGGAGACCCAGGGGAAGACCCAGGACTAGGTGGAGAGATTATATCTCCACACTGACCTGGGAACGCCTCAGGATCCGCCAGGCAGAGATGGTCAATGTGGCTCAGGAAAGGGAAGTTTGGGGTCCCCTGCTGGAGCTGTTGGCCCCGCAACCCAATCCCAGATAAGCGGTTCAAGATGAGTGATGAGTGATGGCTCAAAGGCTCATGATGTTTAAATGGTCACCACACAGCCACGCCAACTGGGTTGGACAAAATAAAGGTATTTTTTTGGACAATTTTCCATCAGACCCAGACAGATGAGCCACATGATTAGTAGCAATCTTGGAGCTAAATGAGATCTTTTTAAAAAGTAGGATGTTCAGCAAACATTTTCCTGATGGTAAGTTGTTCTCAACTTATTATATTCATAACTTTTTTTTTGTTTGCCTGAACAGCATCAGATAATTTATGTGCCACATTTGTGTGTGTGTGTGTGTGTGTGTGTGTGTGTGTGTGTGTGTGCTTGCATAGAGGAGGTATGTCCTTTTTATATGAAAATGTATGTATTTACATATGAAACTGTATTTTCCTTCATAATTGCTGTTTGTTGTATGTCTGATTGAAACAGGTCTCTCTTGAGAATGAGACTTCATGTCTTGAAGAAACTACCTGTACAAATAAAGGATAAATGAATAAATAATATCAGACTTGCTGCTGTTCTTTTCATCTCTTCTGCCTGTTAACAAGGGCTGTTGCTGGTTAAAAGGTGGTGCATTATGGGCAATATCTTCCACCTGGTAAAAAGGAGCGCACAACACAACAAAATCCAAGACAGATGTTGTGGGTAGTTTCCACCCAACGCTGTTGTGGTTTTCATGCCCAACACTCACGTCATCTAAATACTAAGTAGAATTGTGTTTATTAACGCTCTCAAATGAGGTCAAAATATTGCTGGTGTGTTGGTATTTTCAGACACCAGAAAGCGTTTTTGTCATAGAACACCAAAAATCTGTTCAAACGTCCAGCACAGTGTGTTTCTGGTATTGAAAGGCACAAGAATCAGAAAGCCTGGTGAGTTCATGGCATGTGTAGAATTTACACCTTGGGATGTATATTAGTGAGGAACAGCACCATTAAATTGAATTGAAAACAAAATTAACAACAAATAAGACAAATAACTAATGGAAAACTAATTAAATCTGGCTTGTACCAAGTTTTCATCTGCTTTTCTTCCTCCCCAGGGCTGGAGCTGTGTGGAGATCAGGTAGGCAACCAGCACAACTAAAACAGCACAACATCCTATACTTTGACACAAAAACACATTACAAACACGATGAGATGTGGACTACACATATGTGTGATGATCTGGGGCTGAAAGCAGTGAGCTTAAGACCAGAGGATCCCTGTGTTCAAATCCCCATCAGATAAGAAAATCACTAAGACCCTCTTGGTAAAGACTTTAGTACCCCAGGTTGCTCCTGGTGCGTAGATGTGTAACTTGCATGGAAGGACCATAGACTGTGTAAACGTTTGGGCACCCCTGATGATTTCCATGATTTTCCTTTATAAATCATTGGTTGTTTGGATCAGCAATTTCAGTTAAATGTATCATTTAGCAAACAAACACAGTGATATTTGAGAAGTGAAATGAAGTTAATAGGATTTACAGAAAGTGTGCAGTAATTCTTTAAACAAAATTAGGCAGGTGCATAAATTTGGGCACCCCAACAGAAAAAAATACGTAAATATTTAGTAGATTCTCCTTTTGCAGAAATAACAGCCTCTAAATGCTTTCTATAGCTTCCAGTGAGAGTCTGGATTCTGGTTGAAGGCATTTTGGACCATTCCTCTTTACAAAACATCTCAGGTTTGTTGGTTCCCAAGCATGGACAGTCCACTTAAAATCACACCACAGATTTTCAATAATATTCAGGTCTGGGGACTGAGATGGCCATTCCAGTACGTTGTACTTGTTCCTCTGCATGAATGCCTTAGTAGATTTTGAGCAGTGTTTAGGGTCGTTGTCTTGTTGAAAGATCCAGCCCCGGTGCAGCTTCAATTTTGGCACTGATTCCTGAACATTGTTCTCAAGAATCTACTGATATTGACTGGAATCCATGTGACCTTCAACATTAACAAGATTCTCAGGACCTGCACTGGCCACACAGCCACACAGCATGATGGAACCACCTCCAAATTTTACTGTAGGTAGCAAGTGTTTTTCTTGGAATGCTGTGTTCTTTTTCAGCCATGCATACCGCCCCTTGTTATGTCCAAATAACTTAATTTTTGTTTCATCAGTCCACAGCACCCTATTCTAAAATGAAGCTGGCTTGTCCAAATGTGCTTTAGCACACCTCAAGTGACTCCGTTTGTGGCGTATACACAGAAAAGGCTTCCTCTGCATTACAGCATCATACAGCATCTCTTTGTGCAAAGTGTACTGTATAGTTGAACGATGCACAGAGACACTATCTGCAGCAAGATCATGTTGTAAGTCTTTGGAGCAGGTCTTTGGATTGACTATGACTGTTCTCACCATCCTTCACTTCAGATTATCTGAGATTTTTCTTGGCCTGCCACTTCAGGCCTTAACTAGTACTCTGCCTGCAGTCTTCCATTTCCTCACTATGTTCCTCACAGTAGAAACTGACAGCTGAAATCTCTGAGATAGCTTTTGTATCCTTCCCCTAAACCATGATGTTGAACAATCTTTGTTTTCAGGTCATTTGAGAGTTGTTTAGAGGCTCCCATGTCGCTACTCATGAGAAGAGATGCAAAGAGGAGTAACATTTGCAAATGGCCACCTTAAATACCCTTTCTCATGAATGGATTCACCTGTGTAAGGAGGTCAAGGGTCAGTGAGCTTACCAAACCAATTTTGTGTTCCAATAATTAGTGCGAAATGTATTCAAATCAATAAAATGACAAGGGTACCAAAATTTATGACCTGCCTAATTTTGTTTAAATAATTATTGCACACTTTCTGTAAATACTACCAACTTCATTTCACTTCTCAAATATTAGTATGTTCATTTGCTATATGATATATTTAACTGAAATTTCTGATCCAGACAACCAATCATATATATATATATATATATATATATATATATATATATATATATATATATATATATATATATATATATATATATATATCAGACTTGATATATTTAAGCAAAGTGGAAAGTGACAAAGTATTTACTTTAGTTGATGGTTTTCATGGGCATAACGGCCTTGTGGGCGCCATTGCAAAGAGATGGCTCCAATGAGCGACAGTTTTATTTACTTGCAAGTTGGTCATTGTCATGAACTATGTAGTCTTTGTTTCGTTAACTGGTTTTATTAACATTTACGGACCCATACGAACAGCGAAATGGCATACTTAGATCTTAGCCTAGCAGTTTCACGCTTCAGTTTCTTCTTCTTACGTCAAGCCTTTTTGTGCACCCAATGTTGCCTTCTTATGTTGCTCAGCGTAACAGTGATGCCCGGTGGCACGTGGAGAACTGTCACAACACATCATGACAGTCGTCTGCTGCAGAGGAAGCTGTCCTTTTTAAGAAATATGAGTGATGAGTGATGATGAGTGATGCTCTTGAGTGTTCCATCAAGTGGTGGTACATGATAGCCTCTTTTTTTGAGGTAAGACACTGAAGTTTTGTCAACTAAAATAAGATTAGCCTCCTCTGTACCAGGCTAAAAACTTTAGTCGGGTAATGTGAAGCTACAGACAGCTGCCAAAAGCAACATTGAATTTGACAAGAATTTCACTCAGCACAACTATTGCAAAAGAGATGATCTGTTATGATATTTCACCACACACCAAGCAATATTATTCCAGGTGTTTGCAATAAAATACTCCAAAAAGACAGACACAGTCTCCTCGACCAGTTACCATCTTAGCATCGAGCAGACGCTGAGCTAAGACGAGATGCAGAGACACTGAGCTCAGCTGCAGTCACTCAAAGTGACCATACCCACAATTATACAGAACTTTATGACTTAAAATGTCTTAAACTAAGAAGCTAGAAAAAAAAAAATCACCCCTCTACAGGGAGGGTAACATTGGGAATTTACAGCAGGCCACGGAGCAGATGATTAGAGACCCTGCAAGGCTTATGGCAAATGTGGGTATGGAATCCATTAGCTTAAATTAGTGCAGAAAATCCACTATGGTGATAGTGCAGTTTATCTGCCAGGGAGGGAAATTCAACAAGTTGAGACTGTGGCTTGCTTCCGTAGACTTGTCCATAAAAATCATAGAGGGATATGCTTTGCAAACATAATACCCATAACAACATTGGATGATGTTGAAATTGAGGGTGGCCCAGTGGTTGTTCCAGTAATGGCAAAGATTTCATGTCTGCTACTGACAACTCCCATGGAATGTCTCAAACCTAAACCTACTTCTAGACATCTTATATATGCTACTCTGGAACCACCCCTAAATCCAAACAGTTCAACTGTCAACCCCACTGAGGTCTAGTCTGGGTCTCATTAACATAAGATCACTGTCCTCAAAATCATTGTTAATTAGTGATCTAATTATTGATCATCACTTAGATATGATTGGGCTATGTCCATCTCAGGAGCAGCCTTTCCCTCACTACAGGACATTTATCACACCAGAGTCATCAGGAGGGCCCAGAATATAATCAAGGACAGCACTCACCCCAAGCACAACCTCTTTACACTCCTACCTTCAGGCAGACGTTACAGGAGTGTGAAGTCCAGGACCACAAGACTAACAAACAGTTTTTATTCACAAGCCATCAGGCTTATAAACACATCATACACTACCTCCTCTCCTCTCCCACCCTGAACTGTTTTTTAATTTTTGCCTGTTTACACTAGATTGCATCTTAAATACACCGTACTGCTGCTATTAAAATACTGTTTACATAGGTTTATTTATATTTGTTCTGAATACTACTGTCCACATCCGTTACTCGTGATTTGCATTCTCTGAATCACTGCTCCACATATTTGCACAATTTGCACAATAAATTAAGTGTTTTTTTAATTTAAACATTTCGCCTTTTTCCTCTCTCTTTCTTTCTTTTTAAGATTATATTGGTGAATGGAGGAATAGCAAAGTAAGAATTTCATTGTATAGTGTAACTGCCTGTTTCTGCTGTACATATGACAATAAAACTCTTGAATCTTGAATCTGTGTGAAACCTGGCTTAAACCTGCAGCTGTCCTCCCCTTAAATGAGGCCTGCCCACCAGCATATACATTTAGTCATGTCCCTCATGATGCAAAGCAAGGCAGGGGTGTTGCTCTTATTTATAAATCTAGGTTTAGCTTATTAGCTGTTGGGGGTCACAAATATAACTCGTTTGAGCATCTGATTCTCCGCTCTGCTCAGGATATTACACATTGCCAAGACCAGAAGAATAAAAATCAGCCGTATTATTTTGTCACTGTATATAGGCCTCCTGGCCCATATTCTGAATTCTTAGATTAATTTGGTGCATTCATCTCTAACTTGTCGACGAGTGCAGATAACATTCTCATCATTGGTGACTTTAAAGTGGATATGACACTTAAAGACAACATAGTCTTATTACATGTAACAAAGGTTATATAATTCAGTAAACCTCAGCGTTTTGGGAAAATGGATGTGGTTCTCCCGTTATATACAACATTTGAACGTCCTGCCACTGAAAAATGCATGCGCCCCGTGACCAGCTTCCTGCTAAGCACCAAACCTGAAATACGTCACTGCATGTAGACCATATCGGCTTGCGCTCTTGGCGGCCATTGTTTACACTTTTTTTAGCGGCAGAAACTTTGATTAAACACAGCTCTCAGGGAGTTGTTTGTCGATATGCCTGACCAGTGTGTCACAGCATATTGCACAAACACAAGGGCGAAAGGTTTTAGCCTTTTCAAGTCCAGGCAGACTGATCGAAAGCCACGGTGTTGTGTGATGCATGAAATGTCAGGCTGCCGCTCCCTCCGCTCACACACCCTCATTTGCTCCCGACAGCACTTTCCTCTACCATCTCCATGTTCTCGCACCACTCACAGGAACACCTAAAATGTCAACCCCAAATAATATGTTCACAGTAATCTTGAAATTCCTATTCTTTTGTGAAAATAACGTAACTAAACATGGATGAACGCAATGCCAGGCACTTGAAAATGGCAAAAACCCGAAGGTAATGATGGTGGTCCGCAAGTAGTAGCTACACTATCGTGGCTCTCGAAAAATAACAAAGGCAGTAAACAGTCGCTAGAATTGAAAATGCTATAATTATAGTGTTATAAAGAGCAGCAACAAAAATCAAAGCCTCCCTTACCATTCTATTTTGCAGCCTTTCAAAAGCCATCGGAATTGGCACGTCTCTTGCCTCTGCTTCAGCTCCGCCATAAGCACCGTCGGCATTATTTTCACTGTCAGAATGCTCCTGGTTTGAATGTTCGTCCGAAAGACATGGCTCCAATCTGTAGGGTCTAATCACTGCTGCAACATCCTCAGGATCCGAGTCAGAAATAATCCACACTTGAAGAGTCAGAAAAGTTCTTGATCTCATCACTGTCCATGCTGAGGTCTATCTGTCCCCGTTGTCAATCTCACAGACAAAGACGGGACTCTACATGCTGTGACATCACGGCATCACGTGACCGCTGATGGAATGCTGCCAGTGCGCTTTCCAAGAAACACACTTTTGAGAAGTTGTACAAACTTTATTTCTCAGTGATAATGATTAAAACCATTTTCAACTTTTCAACGTTTTACCTAATTTTTTAGGTGTCATATCCACTTTAACGTTCATATCAATAAGCCTTCTGATCCCCTCTTCAAATCATTTATGGAAATTGTGGATGCATTAGGATTTCGTCAATGCTTTCAGGACTCAACGCACATTAGTGGAAATACCCTGGATCTGGTTCTCGCACGTGAAATTGCTGTCACAAATATTGACATCATGCCTCTTACATCAGTGGTCTCTGATCACTCACTTATTAAGTTTACAGTTTCGCTGCTGTGTTTAGTGGAACAACAACCTTATATATCACTACAGCAATGCATCAACTCCTCAACTAAGACTGAACTCGAAGCTACACTGCCTGATGTCTTAGCTTCACATATGGCAAATACCCAGTCAGTAGACAGACTTGTGGATAGTTTAAACTCAGTGCTCAAAACTACACTTGACATGATTGCACCACCTGTGTTAAAACCGCACTCCCCCAAATCATAGTCACCTTGGTTCAATGATTACCTGCGTGACCTCAAGCATAAGGCAAGAGGTCTAGAACGGAAATGGCGTCAATCAAAATTAGAAGTATTCCAGCTTGCGTGGCATGATGCTATTTTAGACTATAAACATGCATTATTGGCTACAAAGCGGACCTATTACTCTGATTTGATCAACAAAAACAAGCATAACTCAAAGTTCTTGTTCGACACTGTGGCAACACTTATTCATGGACAACCACCTGTAGTTTGCTCTCCTTTTACAGCACAAGATTTCCTGGATTACTTTGAGAAGAAAATAGAAGACATTAGGTTAAACATATCCCAGCATGCCTTAACCCAGCCACTACACCCTGCTATGAGGTGGGCGCCATTACTGAGGTATTACCTAGATTTACAGAATTTGATAGTATCTCACTAGCAGGGGCGTAGGTTTGCATATGGACCATAGGGACAAGTCACAACCAATATTTTGGGATGGCAAAATAGTCCCTACCAATATTTAGCATTTTTGTTTATATAACAAAATCATTCACTATTTTTTTTCGAACTCGATACTATAATTTTAGTCGTCACGTTTTGTGTTTTCGACGTGCCAGAGTGACAGGGTTACCCATGTTGCAATTTCATTAGCTCACGTTCTTCTCACACGGACGTAAACAAAGCGCATCTCGTGGCAGGCAGTGCTTAATTTGTAAAGTGGGAGGTCCCGGAGCGCAGAGGATGGGTGGCTCTGGTGCAGTGTTGCCAGATGTACGATAATTATCGTATTTGTACGATAGTTTTGCCCTCTGTACGATGTACGATCAATAATGGGAAAAAACCCAAATATGTACGATAATTTCAGTTGGTTGCCCAAACACGCATCTCTCTCTGACACCCAAGAATCATTTTGCAGGCGTTGCACTCAGGCGGCATCAAAGACACACCACACACAGGGCTGCTGCTGGCTTTGGGCTGCCGGAACAGTCATTTGAAAGCCCGCCCCCTCCCCATACAAAGTAATGAGTTCCCATCCAATCTCTGCAGGACAGGACAGGAAGATTCCCCAACCAACATCTTTTTTTTTTTTTTTCGAAACTGTATTTCAACAAATGCAATAACAAACAAACAAAACACAAGAGCAAAGAGATATACAAGAAAAAAAAAAAAAAAAAGTTCAAGTTCCTTATGGAGGTGTCAACATTTTTTCTGTGTTCAACAAAATCTGCACAAGTGGCCATGGCATCGGATGACGACAGCGACCTCGAGGTTGAATTCGACTCTTTCTAGTCTGGTAATTAACACGTTTGTGTTACTTCACAGTCTTGCTTGTGCATTTGCGTTCTTTTTGTGCCATAGTTTCCCCATTACTATAATTACTTTTTAAAAATGTGACATAAAATTCTTTGTAAATTAAAAAAAACGCTAAAATAGCTACGTTGTATGCGTTTTGTTTGTGTATGATAATTTCTCCCAAAATACGATAATTTTGAGGTTTTGGTACGATAGTTTCATATTTCATATCTGGCAACACTGCTCCGGTGCAGAAAAACAAGAAGGGCGGGGGGGAGGGGTTGCGAACAATGCTGTGCGCCACACTTAAAATAAACTGCACACACCTTCACAAATGACACTAATACCCTGCCTTTTCCTCAAAAAATACTACATTTATGTTTGCTGTCTGTCTATGTACTTTTCTGTCACTTTTGCGCTCTTTTTCATACTTTTCCCTCGTTTCAAAAGTCACCGAACGCACTTTACTGTAATATATGCAACATATATATATGTTGCATAAGCCCATATGAGGTGGGCTTCATAGATAATTGGCAAAGCTTCTGGGGAAAACCTGGTCTTGTTAGGAGAGACGGCATCCATCCCACTTTGGATGGAGCAGCTCTCATTTCTAGAAATCTGGCTAATTTTCTTAAATCCTCCAAACCGTGACTATCCAGGGTTGGGACCAGGAAGCAGAGTTGTAGTCTTACACACCTCTCTGCAGCTTCTCTCCCCCTGCCATCCCCTCATTACCCCATCCCCGTAGAGACGGTGCCTGCTCCCAGACTACCAATAACCAGCAAAAATCTATTTAAGCATAAAAATTCAAAAAGAAAAAATAATATAGCACCTTCAACTGCACCACAGACTAAAACAGTTAAATGTGGTCTATTAAACATTAGGTCTCTCTCTTCTAAGTCCCTGTTGGTAAATGATATAATAATTGATCAACATATTGATTTATTCTGCCTAACAGAAACCTGGTTACAGCAGGATGAATATGTTAGTTTAAATGAGTCAACACCCCCGAGTCACACTAACTGTCAGAACGCTCGTAGCACGGGCCGGGGCGGTGGATTAGCAGCAATCTTCCATTCCAGCTTATTAATTAATCAAAAACCCAGACAGAGCTTTAATTCATTTGAAAGCTTGTCTCTTAGTCTTGTCCATCCAAATTGGAAGTCCCAAAAACCAGTTTTATTTGTTATTATCTATCGTCCACCTGGCCGTTACTGTGAGTTTCTCTGTGAATTTTCAGACCTTTTGTCTGACTTAGTGCTTAGCTCAGATAAGATAATTATAGTGGGCGATTTTAACATCCACACAGATGCTGAGAATGACAGCCTCAACACTGCATTTAATCTATTATTAGACTCTATTGGCTTTGCTCAAAAAGTAAATGAGTCCACCCACCACTTTAATCATATCTTAGATCTTGTTCTGACTTATGGTATGGAAATAGAAGACTTAACAGTATTCCCTGAAAACTCCCTTCTGTCTGATCATTTTTTAATAACATTTACATTTACTCTGATGGACTACCCAGCAGTAGGGAATAAGTTTCATTACACTAGAAGTCTTTCAGAAAGCGCTGTAACTAGGTTTAAGGATATGATTCCTTCTTTATGTTCTCTAATGCCATATAACAACACAGTGCAGAGTAGCTACCTAAACTCTGTAAGGGAGATAGAGTATCTCGTCAATAGTTTTACATCCTCATTGAAGACAACTTTGGATGCTGTAGCTCCTCTGAAAAAGAGAGCTTTAAATCAGAAGTGTCTGACTCCATGGTATAACTCTCAAACTCTGTAGCTTAAAGCAGATAACCCGTAAGTTGGAGAGGAAATGGCGTCTCACTAATTTAGAAGATCTTCACTTAGCCTGGAAAAAGAGTCTGTTGCTCTATAAAAAAGCCCTCCGTAAAGCTAGGACATCTTTCTACTCATCACTAATTGAAGAAAATAAGAACAACCCCAGGTTTCTTTTCAGCACTGTAGCCAGGCTGACAAAGAGTCAGAGCTCTATTGAGCTGAGTATTCCATTAACTTTAACTAGTAATGACTTCATGACTTTCTTTGCTAACAAAATTTTAACTATTAGAGAAAAAATTACTCATAACCATCCCAAAGATGTATCGTTATCTTTGGCTGCTTTCAGTGATGCCGGTATTTGGTTAGACTCTTTCTCTCCGATTGTTCTGTCTGAGTTATTTTCATTAGTTACTTCATCCAAACCATCAACATGTTTATTAGACCCCATTCCTACCAGGCTGCTCAAGGAAGCCCTACCATTATTTAATGCTTCGATCTTAAATATGATCAATCTATCTTTGTTAGTTGGCTATGTACCACAGGCTTTTAAGGTGGCAGTAATTAAACCATTACTTAAAAAGCCATCACTTGACCCAGCTATCTTAGCTAATTATAGGCCAATCTCCAACCTTCCTTTTCTCTCAAAAATTCTTGAAAGGGTAGTTGTAAAACAGCTAACTGATCATCTGCAGAGGAATGGTCTATTTGAAGAGTTTCAGTCAGGTTTTAGAATTCATCATAGTACAGAAACAGCATTAGTGAAGGTTACAAATGATCTTCTTATGGCCTCGGACAGTGGACTCATCTCTGTGCTTGTTCTGTTAGACCTCAGTGCTGCTTTTGATACTGTTGACCATAAAATTTTATTACAGAGATTAGAGCATGCCATAGGTATTAAAGGCACTGCGCTGCGGTGGTTTGAATCATATTTGTCTAATAGATTACAATTTGTTCATGTAAATGGGGAATCTTCTTCACAGACTAAAGTTAATTATGGAGTTCCACAAGGTTCTGTGCTAGGACCAATTTTATTCACTTTATATATGCTTCCCTTAGGCAGTATTATTAGACGGTATTGCTTAAATTTTCATTGTTACGCAGATGATACCCAGCTTTATCTATCCATGAAGCCAGAGGACACACACCAATTAGCTAAACTGCAGGATTGTCTTACAGACATAAAGACATGGATGACCTCTAATTTCCTGCTTTTAAACTCAGATAAAACTGAAGTTATTGTACTTGGCCCCACAAATCTTAGAAACATGGTGTCTAACCAGATCCTTACTCTGGATGGCATTACCCTGACCTCTAGTAATACTGTGAGAAATCTTGGAGTCATTTTTGATCAGGATATGTCATTCAAAGCGCATATTAAACAAATATGTAGGACTGCTTTTTTGCATTTACGCAATATCTCTAAAATCAGAAAGGTCTTGTCTCAGAGTGATGCTGAAAAACTAATTCATGCATTTATTTCCTCTAGGCTGGACTATTGTAATTCATTATTATCAGGTTGTCCTAAAAGTTCCCTAAAAAGCCTTCAGTTAATTCAAAATGCTGCAGCTAGAGTGCTGACGGGGACTAGAAGGAGAGAGCATATCTCACCCATATTGGCCTCTCTTCATTGGCTTCCTGTTAATTCTAGAATAGAATTTAAAATTCTTCTTCTTACTTATAAGGTTTTGAATAATCAGGTCCCATCTTATCTTAGGGACCTCGTAGTACCATATCACCCCAATAGAGCGCTTCGCTCTCAGACTGCAGGCTTACTTGTAGTTCCTAGGGTTTGTAAGAGTAGAATGGGAGGCAGAGCCTTCAGCTTTCAGGCTCCTCTCCTGTGGAACCAGCTCCCAATTCAGATCAGGGAGACAGACACCCTCTCTACTTTTAAGATTAGGCTTAAAACTTTCCTTTTCGCTAAAGCTTATAGTTAGGGCTGGATCAGGTGACCCTGAACCATCCCTTAGTTATGCTGCTATAGACGTAGACTGCTGGGGGGTTCCCATGATGCACTGTTTCTTTCTCTTTTTGCTCTGTATGCACCACTCTGCATTTAATCATTAGTGATCGATCTCTGCTCCCCTCCACAGCATGTCTTTTTCCTGGTTCTCTCCCTCAGCCCCAACCAGTCCCAGCAGAAGACTGCCCCTCCCTGAGCCTGGTTCTGCTGGAGGTTTCTTCCTGTTAAAAGGGAGTTTTTCCTTCCCACTGTAGCCAAGTGCTTGCTCACAGGGGGTCGTTTTGACCGTTGGGGTTTTACATCATTATTGTATGGCCTTGCCTTACAATATAAAGCGCCTTGGGGCAACTGTTTGTTGTGATTTGGCGCTATATAAAAAAAAAATTGATTGATTGATTGATTGATATAGCATACTGTTGGAAAGCACGGGTTCTTGGCTTGCTGTCAGTGTTGAAATTTTTCAGAGTGAGGGCTTACATGAGAACTTACGGTAATGAGAATCAGCGGCGCACTAGTGTGAAAGTTCCGTGTTTTTCCTCTGCGTTATGACATCACAGGCTTACGTTTACCGTAATACACCATATATATCATTGGAAATCCCTTTTTTTTTTTTTGCAAATTAGGTTGCCAGATACCTACAACTGCATTATTGATGAAGAGAATAGATTATACATCTTGTTTGCAAAAACTTTTTTTTTTTTTTTGTTAGCTCCACAAGTATTTTTTTTTTTTGTTGTCTTGTTCTCTCAGGTGTAGGCCTATAGAATAGATTCGTGATTTTGGGTGCAATTTTGTTATTTAAGCTATTTGTTTGTTTGCCTACACACTTAATATTGTAAATAAAGTGTTAAATTATTCAGCATTATGTCGTCATATGTTATGTATTATGCTGTACTTGTGCGTCTAATGGTATGAGTGGGTTAGGGGGTGATGGTGGTGAGCAGGGGGGCCGGGGGGGGGGGTGTGGTATTGTCCCTACCAAAGCTGAGACCAAACCTACGCCCTTGCTCACTAGGCATGCTGATGAAACTTGTAACATCAACAAAAAGCACAACCTGTTTATTTGATCCTTTACCAACAAAACTGTTTAAGGACCTGTGGCCCACTCTTGGGCCAACTGTGCTGGAAATTATTAATCTTTCTTTAAATTCTGGATCTGTTCCTAAATGTTTCGAATCTGCAGTGATTAAACCATTACTTAAGAAACCTAATCTTGACCTTAATGTATTGAAAAACTATCGGCCGATATCAAATCTATCATTTTGCTCTACAATTCTGGAGAAAGTGGTGTCACGGCAGCTCGTGGACTATCTTACTGAGAATAATCTGTTTGAGCCACTTCAGTCTGCTTTTAGAAAATATCATTCCACAGAGATGGTTCTCACTAAAGTGGTGAATGATCTTCTGCTTACAATGAATTCAGACACCACTACGGTTCTGGAGCTGGTAGATCTCAGTGCTGCATTTGATATCGTGGATCATCATATTCTACTTGATAAGCTGGAAAATCATTTTGGGATTACTGGGAGTGCCCTTGCATGGCTGACGTCGTACTTGACCAGTCGTTCTCATTGTGTTTTGTACAGTAACACTACCTCTAATCTTAGTTCCACAGGGGTCCATCTTAGGCCCCCTGCTTTTCTCCATTTATATAGCACCCCTTGGGCACATATTGCGGCGTTTTGGGATTACCTTTCACTGCTGTGCTGATGATACTCAGTTATACATGCCGATAACAAGCTGGTAATCTCGTTCATATAAAATCCTTAGAAGATTGCCTTGCATCAGTGACAATTTGGATGTCTAGAAACTTCCTGCTTTTAAACTCTGATAAGAGTGAAATGATGATTCTTGGTCCAGTGAGACATCGGCATCAATTTGACCAGTTAACGCTCAGCCTAGGCTCATGTGTCATACATCACACTGACAAAGTGAGGAACCTTGGGGTAATTTTTGTTGTCCTTTGACCTCCACATTAGAAATATTATGAGGACTGCTTTCTTCCACCTGAGAAATATAGCGAAGCTTCGTCCCATCCTGTCTATGGCTGATGCTGAGACCCTGATCCATGCATTTATCTCTTCTAGATTGGACTACTGCAATGTTCTATTTTCTGGTTTACTGCAGTCTAGCATTAGGGGTCTCCAATTGGTTCGAAATGCTGCAGCCAGACTTTTGACATGAAGCAGAAAGTTCGACCACATTACCACCATTTTGGCATCCCTTCACTGGCTTCCTGTGCCAGTGAGATCAGATTTTAAGGTTCTGCTACTAGTCTATAAACTTGTTCACGGACTGGCACCTCCCTACCTAGCAATTAATGAATTAATTAAACCTTACGTACCGGCCCGGGCTTTGCATTCTCAGGGTGCAGGACTACTTTGTGTCCCTAGGGTGAATAAGAAGTCTGCAGGTCATAGAGCTTTCTCTTATCGTGCCCCTGTTCAATGGAATGATCTCCCTGCGTCAATAAAACAGTCAGATTATGTGGAGACTTTCAAGTCCAAACTTAAGACGCAGTTATTTTCCCTTTCGTATGGCTAGCATACTGGTACAGTTTTGTTTTTCACTTTTTACTCTTTTAATTCATTTTATTAGGAAACGGAGCGTGCTGCGGCCTCAACTTTACCTAAATTCTGGGTATTTTAGTCAAGCTTCGCGCTAGTGGCTGGCAATCACCTTAGTGTTTCTTCTGTTTTTCTTGTTATTTAATGCTGGCAAATTATACTGTGTTTCTTGTGCAGCTCCATCCAGAGATGGGAGTTGTATTTATGCTGGTGACCTTCCTTTCCTGTGCACCAACAGCATTTCCTGTATGTTTGTTTTGTGAATTGTTCTATTAATTGTTCTGTAATTTATGTTCGTAGCATGGCCCAAGCAGAGGGTCACCCCTTTGAGTCTGGTCTGCTTGAGGTTTCTTCCTCAGAAGGAGTTTTTCCTTAAAACTGTTGCTCTGGGGATTAGTAAGGTTAGACCTTACTTGTGTGAAGCGCCTTGAGGCAACTCTGTTGTGATTTGGTGGTATATAAATGAAAATAAATTTTAAAAAATGAAATTTGAAATTGTACACTTGTCACAGAGGAGGAAACTATCTACATAGACCAAAACCCCAACTAAAAAACTCAAACTCAGATCAAACCCCAACAAAAACTATTTTTGTACCAGGCTATAAACATGTTTATTTCTACTCTAAAGTTGGACATTTTAACACTGAGTCCTATGGGTTGGAAAGATCTCCATTTTGGACCCAACCTCGAGTGTCCAGTCAAGGAACTGTACTTTCGTATTGGCTTCATCTGATGCCGTCAGGGTTTGCTGCTTGAGCAGTACACTGACATCAGTATGATAATGTGAGGAATCATTGTAAAGCACTTTGAGCATCTGTTTTGGATGGAAAAGTGCTGTAGAAATCCAGTCCATTTACCATATGCAGTTTGCTCATACCATAAAGAATATGTACAATCTTTAATATGACAGACTGTTGCTGCTTCAATTGAATTGAATTGAAATTTGAATTTAATTGAAAATAAATAAAACAGTCAACATGGCAATGAAGATAATGCTAACAAATAGTGAGATAAACAGTGGCAAAAACTTCAAGCAGTGTTCTATATGCAAGGTTTCCATTAGTTATTAAGTTTACTAAGTGAATGTGAGGTGCATGAATGTACGAGTGCATTCGTGTGTGTCTGAAGACTGTAATCCTCTGTGTCTATTATAAAATAGGTAATAATGCGAATAAATGTGAGGAGTCACATCAGTGTTACATTGTCCCCACAACTTAATATTCATGTTCATTAAACAGTCTTTAAAGTGACTGTGAGTTTTTATTTTTGCAACAGAAAATAGTTGACTGAAAAAAAGAGAGAAAACTTTGGCTTATTTCATTCTTTTTTTCTTGCTTTCTCTGTTTGGTTTCCTTCTTTCTTGGCAGTTACTGTGGAAGCAGCATGTTCTCAAGGACAATCCAAGGTTGTGCACATTTTCACACATATGCACATAAGCGCCCGCATGTATAGCTGTTCTGTGGCAGCTCTGTGGGAAAAGCCTGTGGGTCTGGCCAGAGAGGGAAAAAAAGGCAAAAATAGAACAGAGTCGAGTTACTGTGACTCCAGTGAGCCCATTCAGATCTCCCCCCTCCTCCCCCACCCGAACCCATCACCGTCACCTGCACATACACAACAGTGCTGCTTACGTCCGTCTCCACATTGCCGTTCTGGTCCTTCACTTTTTCATTTGTCATCTCATTCTCACAGTATTTTGATTTTTAAATCCAGATGTCAGTGATCAACCCAGGAGGGAGAAAGAGAAAAAAAATCAAACACTTGCTGTCACAACAATGTCTCCTCACACAAAGAGAAAATAATTTAGAATGTATTTGTGTTAGGGTTTTCACTATTCGTGGCTGTGTGCATAAGATGCAGCTAAGGTGTGGTACCTGTAGTATTTATTAAGGTAAGTGAAAAACTGTCATATGTACAATTAAGGTTGGCTATTGAGAACCAGTTCTTTTCGGGTATTGTTAAGAAATGATTCGATTCACTGATATCAATAGCCTTTTTGCTTAACGATTCCCTTATCGGACCTTCAGAGTGGCTGTTGTTTTTGAGGGTGTTTGTCGGGAAAATGATCATTTCTCTATGTCGATTACAGATGCTGCAGCAGGTCTGTCATCAACCGTTTGTGCAGCACGGCTCTGTTTTGAACCTTGAACCAATGAAGTAGTGCTCTGATCCGCTGCTTCATTGCGAGAAAGAATCGTCCTCAATTCCATTGCTCCAAATGCTGCGCCGCTCTCTACCGAGTCAAGTAAGAAAGACAGTCAGAATTAATAACTTCAAAGTGAATTGCGTTTAAATCAAATGACGCCTCTTTCCAAATGTTGAAATATAACCAATAAACTGCAATCAATCAAAAAGTTTTTTCCTCCCAAAATGAGACACCCTGCACTGACATGCAGTAACCCAAGGCTGTCTGGCTGCAGACCTGCAGACTCCAGTAGCCATATGAGTTCAGCTCAGATGTATGGAGAGACTTTCATGCCATTAATGTCTAACCTTACCAACCCCCAGAGCAACAGTGGTAAAGAAAAACTCCCTCTGAGGAAGAACCCTCAAGCAGACCAGACTCAAAGGGGCGACCCTCTGTTTGGGCCATGCTACAGACACAAATTACAAAAAAATTCACAAAATGAACATAAAGGAAATGTTGCCAGTCCACAGGACGATTTCCGGAACAGATACCACACCCATCTCTGGATGGAGCTGCACCTCAAATGAAGAGAAAAGAACAAAAGCAGAATCAAGCATCAGAAAGACAACAAATACAGTGTAATTTGTTGGTATTAAGCAACAAGAAAAACAGAGAAAATACTAAAGTGATTGCCGGCCATTAGCCCTAAGCTTCACTAAAAGTCCCTGAATTTAGACTGTTCTCACCATCCTTCGCTTCAGCTTATCTGAGATTTTTCTTGGCCTGCCACTTCAGGCCTTAACTCGTACTGTGCCTGCGGTCTTCCATTTCCTCACTATGTTCCTCACAGTGGAAACTGACAGCTGAAATCTCTGAGATAGCTTTTTGTATCCTTCCCTTAGACCATGATGTTGAGCAATTTTTGTTTTCAGGTCATTTGAGAGTTGTTTAGAAGCTCTCATGTTGCCACTCCCTTGAAGAGATGCAAAGAGGAGAAACATTTGCAAATGGCCACCTTAAATACCCTTTCTCATGATTGGATTCACCTGTGTAAGGAGGTCAAGGGTCAGTGAGCTTACCAAACCAATTTTGTGTTCCAATAATTAGTGCGAAATGTATTCATATCAATAAAATGACAAGGGTACCAAAATTTATGACCTGCCTAATTTGGTTTAAATAATTATTGCACTTTCTGTAAATGCTAGAAACTTCATTTCACTTCTCAAATATCAGTGTGTTCGTCTGCTATATGATATATTTAACTGAAATTTCTGATCCAGACAACGATTTGTAAAGGAAAATCATGAAAATTATCAGGGGTGCCCAAACTTTTACATACAACTGTACATGTAATTTCTTCGTTTTTGTTGTTTTTTTAATAAATTTGGAAAAATAAACTTTTTTCATATTGTCATTATGCGGGGCTGTGAGTAGAATTTTGAGGGAAAAAATTTACTCCATGTTACAACACAACAAAATGTGAAAAAAGTGAAAGCGCTGTGAAAACTTTATGCACTGTAATATGATGCAAACCAGGGGTACTTGCGTTGTTTTTTTAAATTAGTTATTATTTTGAATTTGTTGTTGTTATTTGGGCTCAGTTCAGTTTTTAAATCGATTTCATGATTCTATTATGCATCATGCGCACTGATGTCCACAAAATGTATGCATGGTGTGGACCAGTCATGTGAGACAACTGCACTCTTTAAAGAGATAAGGATTTAAACCAGGTACTCGGTGGGCTAAGGTCGAAATGTTTTTGAGTACCAGATGATAAGAATGCACCACCTCTGCACCAGTCATTTTAGACAACACACCCGCATGAGCTTAAGTGGTGTCATGATTTAGAGAAGGCGGCCTTGAAATTACAACTGTCAGGTGGGAACCAGAAGAGATAATTACGCTGTGATGTGCACCACTTTGTGCTGGGTGCAAGAAGAAACTGAGAACTGATCTTCCAGAAACTACTGGTTTTAGTTCCAAAATATCTTGTCAAGATTTATGGACATTTCAGAAACTTGCTGACCAACCCAATCTCACTGCAAGTTTGTGTTGGCGTCATGTAAATGTGATTTAATATATTATAATATTTAATATATTAAATCCTGGAACCAAACATTTTGTGACAGTATGAAATTTGCGGTGGGGGTGTTGTGTTAAAATTAGCGATCTAAGCATGACTGCACCATGAAAATGTGATACATTTCATAACTGTATCATGATTAAAAAAAAACATATGACGGCTGGGCTGAGAGAAAAATATTGGTTGACCTGGCATATGTGCACGTGTGTTCCACACAAAGATCTGTGGCGAGAAATGCATTTCAGGAAGCATGTGTAGGATTTGTGTGTGAAAGGTAGGAACAAGGGACGTAACTCTGAAACAGGCCATCTGTTCTTAAAACTAAGTGTGTGTGTGTGTGTGTGTGTGCATGTTGTGAGTTCCAACCCCACGCTCTACTTTGTGAGAGCACAGGATGGAGGGAACGAAGTGGAATGGGGCGTAATTAGGCCACGATTTGAACTCTCTTAGTTCCTCCCTGAGCGAGGGCACAGGGCTATGCCAGCCATTATAAATGGAGCTGGGTGGTGCGTGTGCGTGTACGTGCATGTGGTATAGGAGGCAGGCAGCCTCTGATTGGTTCAAAGTATATTGTTATTTAATGCATTGTAACTTCATTAGGACAGTCTCTGGCCCCTGACCTGCTTTGTGGTTTTATGAGCATTTTGCTTCTCTCATTTTTTTGTATTTCCAAAGCTGATGGAAAATTAAATGTTCCATGGCAGCTTTGAGAAATTTGCATCATTAATGTATCCACTGATGTCACTTCTACTGTTAACTTTTGCTGAAGTTTTCATGTCTGCCTTTGTTGTTGTTGTTTCTGTTTTGACTGCCCTGTTTGTTCAGGGTCACCACAGCAGATCCAACAGACACGCATTGGGATTTGGCACAGGTTTCACACCGGATGCCCTTCCTGGCACAGCTTCAGTTGTAACTGGAGAGAGACACACAGCCTCTGGTCCTCCGAAGCTGTCTTCCATCCAAGTACTGATCAGGACCTACCTTGTTTAACTTCTGACAGCATCAGGTTTGCACTAAGCAGAGTGCCTTTGCTGTTCATTGCTCAGTGAAGTTAAAAAAAAAACTGTCAGCTTGTGTTTTTCTACATTACTTGCAAGTTGACATCCATGCACAATATCATTGGTAAAGAAGCTGACCACAGCTAGCGCCTAAGACAGGGTTGAGACCAACCTGTATATGATAAAAATACACCAAACTGGCCATATACTTCCAGACACCATTGTACTGTACTTCCTGGACTCAGCCATCAGAAATGTATCTCAATGTGGTAAGACAATTGGAGAGACATTCACTTGGTGAGCTTCATGTCTCTGGGTCCCTGGCCTTTGGATTGAGAGACACCTGGGAAGTGCTATTGGAGTCATGAGGTTGTTGGACAGAGGTGTTTGGTGATACCGATATCTTTGCATGAGAATGAATGTCCAAGTCTTTGAGGTCCTGGTTCTTCCTGTCTTACTGTATGGTTGTGAGAATTGGATGCTGACCAGTGACCTTAGGTGATTGTCCTAGATCTCTTCAGAGGAGCTTTGAGTCTCACTAGAATGACTTTATATGAAAAGCTCCATGGTGAGGCGCATGTAGCTGTTCATGCTACCACAGCTGACCTGTCATTGTACAACTAACATGCTGAAAATTAGTTGTTTTCACCTGATGTTTTATTGAGCAAACACTGGATTCACTATCATTATGGCTGCCCTGTTGACTCAGATGTTACTTCATAGACTCATTTATTAAGGTAGTTCAAGGTAGTTCAACTCTTATCACAGAGAGCAATATATACCAGCAGGGTCGGACTGGGAACAAATTTTGGCCCTGGCATTTTTCCTCTGGACCAGCCCACTATTGGCCCTACGAATCCACCCCAAACACGCATACCCACCCGTCCATACCGAACCCCCAATGAACAAATACTATACACCTAAACACCATGAACACACACCTAAACACACACTTTCACTGTCATTTCACCTTGATCATAGTACAAAATGCAGACCCGGTGCCACGAGGGGGCGTCCTGATAACATTAAAGGCAATTACATATTTTGACGAAATTACAAGTTTAAATGACTATATATATATATATATATATATATATATATATATATATATAACATCATGAGGTTCATATCACAGAAATCCTACTTTACAATCACACTGCAGTCATTGTTAAATTATTTCCTTTTGCATTTATAATAAACACTTGTATTTATTTATTGTTTGTTTTTCTGGTTGAAATAAGATATAAATAATCTACCAGACTTCAAAAAATAGTTTCCATGTTATTTTATTTGTCTAAAAATAAATGTCTGAGGTTCCTTATGTTAAACAAGAAATTATCTAATCTGAAATGACAGGTGGTTTTAATACAGACGAAAGGTTTCTAAAGAACCATTTATTGATTTATTTACCTATTTTAATTACAAGTGTTCTAAACTTTTTTAACAGTAATCAGAAATTTTGAGGTAACAACAAAAAAACATTTCCAATGATTTTTCTTCAGAAAACTGCTCTCTAAATGAGCAGTCCTGTCACACGTTAATGTTTTGTACAGATCAGTGGTTTCGCACCAATCGGATTGGTCCAATCCATTTTGTAGAGATCAGTGGTTTCTGCCACGAGTCTTCCATGTTTTGGCCCGACGCGTCGTTCCTATTGGACAATGCCAAGGTACATCACAGCTCAGAGTGTCGAAAGTTGGCGCAACTCATCTCGACAGAACACCGGCTCTATGGTATGCAAGAGATCACTTGACCGAGCGTCTATACGTTCAAATAATAATTAAAAAAAATACTGTCATCACTCTTCACTCTTAGTCAGTCTCTTACAACGGTGCAGTGTAAATACATGAGCTTTCCAGGAGCGCACGTCTCCTCCGGTGCGCACTATTTTTTGGGGGGGGGGGGGGGGGTGACCCCGCCCCCTGTGATAAACTCATCGCCCCCTTAATATTTTTTTTTTCTGGTGCCGGGTCTGACAAAACGGAAGCAAATGCACACAAGCGGAAAAAAGTTTTTGTGTCTCCAAAGTGTGTGTGTGTGAGTGAGTGAGTGAGTGAGAGAGAGAGAGAGAGAGAGGTAATGTGTAACCACTGCTAGGATTCACACAGCAGCAAATTAAGGAGCTGAAGTCCGTAGCTGTTGCATTTAAAGATGAACAAAAGTAAAGCACAGTTAAGATAAAAGAAACGATTCCAACCTTGTATCAGTAGAAGAGCGGAGAGAAGTCCAGGCGCCGAGGACTCAATCCATTCACAGGGGCGGGAGTGGCCGTCTGCTCTTCCTGCAATCTGATTGGCCACCCTGTATGCTTCTCCATTGTCATTGGCTGTTGGTCATGTCAATCATTGTGCTCAATGTAAGTCTCCGTTGTGTGATCAAATGGAAACAAAACTGAAGCCTAGAATAAGACTGCGCCGTGTATGAAACACTACAGAACTTTTATTTTGACACAAATTCAGGAAGTGGCTCTGCAGCTGCGCTGATTAAATGCTGTAGCTTCACCGATCACGGACTTTCCTTGTGTTGACAGCAGCGCGCGGTTCGAGAATACTGTATAGTTCCATAATCTCTATAAATATGGGAGGGCCGGCCCACGCACGTCTAAACGTGCAGCGGCCCACCGGGCAAATGCCCAAAATCACAGATTATCAGTCCGAGACTGTATACCAGTGTGCTCAAGAGTTTACATACCCTAGCATTATGAATGACACAAAAACTTTTTTTTCACTCATGGTTAGTGGTTGTGTGAAGCCATTTATTGTCAAAAATCTGTGTTTACTCTTTTTAACTCATAACAGAAACTACCCAAATGAAAGTGATCAAAAGTTTATGTGCCAAAGTTCTTAATACTGTTGTATTCCCCCCTTTAACATCAATGACAGCTTGGAGACTTTTGTGGTAGATGTTGATGAGGCTCCTTGTATGTAAAGGAACTGTGAGACTAGTCAGGATTGAGGGAAAGATGAATGCAGCAATGTACAGAGACATCCTGGATGAAAACCTGCTCCAGAGCATTCCTGAGCTTAGACTTGGGCGACAGTTCATCTTTCAGCAGAACAATGACCCTAAGCACACAACCAAGATACGAGGTCTGTGAGAAAAGTATCAGACCTTTTTATTTTTTTCAAAAACTATATGGATTTGAATCATGTGCGATTACATCAGACAAGCTTGAACCCTCGTGGGCATGCGAGAGTTTTTTCACGCCTGTCAGTTACGTCATTCGCCTGTGGGCAGGCTTTGAGTGAGGAGTGGTCCACCCCCCTCGTCGGAATTCCTTTGTCTGACTTCTTCCTGAGAGACTGGCGCTTTGCTTTATCAAAATTTTTTCAGAACCTGTGAGGCAGATCGAAGTGGACACCATTCGAGAAATTCAGCTGGTTTTCGATGAAAATTTTAACAGCTGATGAGAGATTATGGAGTCTTACTGTTGCTTTAAGGACTTCCCACGGAGCGGGACGTCGCGCCGCGCTCTGAGGTGCCGTCGTCGGCCTGTTTCGAGCTGAAAACCTCCAAATTTAAGCCTCTGTTGACCCAGGACGTCGTGAGAGAACAGAGAAGTTTCATAAGAGGTCGGGATCAGCAGTTTATCCGGACATTCCACTGTTAAAGGAGATTTTGTAATGAAAGACGTGCGGACGGATTGGCGCTTCAGCAGGCAGCCGCTCATGGCCCGGTGCCACAGGAAAAACACCTCTGGTGGAAGCCTTAAGGACAAGTTGGAACATGTCCAGCTGTTAAACAATTTCTCAGATACTCACTCTACTGAAAGCCATCAAAAGCCGCCTGGTTTTTACAAATGGTTATCAACACAGAGGTGTTTTTCCTGTGGCGGCGCGTCGCGCTGGCTGCCTGCCGACACGCCAGTCCGTCCGCACGTCTTTCATTACAAAATCTCCTTTAACAGTGGAATGTCTGGATAAACTGCTGATCCTGAGCTCTTCTGAAACTTCTCTGTTCTCTCACGACGTCCTGGGTCAACAGAGGCTTAAATTTGGAGGTTTTCAGCTCGAAACAGGCTGACGACGGCGCCTCAGAGCGCGGCGCGACGTCCTGCTCCATGGGAAGTCCTAAAAGCAACAGTAAGACTCCATAATCTCTCATCAGCCGTTAAAATTTTCACCGAAAACCAGCTGAATTTCTTGAATGGTGTCCACTTCGATCTGTCTCACAGGTTCTGAAAAAATTTTGATAAAGCAAAGCACCAGTCTCTCAGGAAGAAGTCAGACAAAGGAATTCCGACGAGGGGGGTGGACCACTCCTCACTCAAAGCCTGGCCACAGGCGAATGACGTCACCGACAGGCGTGAAAAAACTCACGCATGCGCACGAGGGTTCAAGGTTGGCTGATGTAATCGCACGTGATTCAAATCCATATAGTTTTTGAAAAAAATAAAAAGGTACGTTATTTTTCTCGCAGACCTCATATTAAAGGAGTGTTCAATCAGATTCAGGTCTGGCCACAGCTCAGAGATCTGAGAGATGTGACAATGACAGTGCATCCAGAAAGTATTCACAGTATTCATATCTCTGGAGAGATCTGAAAATGGCTGTTCATCGATGCTTCCCATCCAACCTGATGGAGCTTGAGAGGTGCTGCAAAGAGGAATGGGCAAAACTGCCCAAAGATCAGTGCACCAAGCTTGTGGTATGATATTCAAGACTTGAGGCTGTAATTGCTGCCAAAGGTGTGTAGCGGCTGCACTCTGCGTTGTGTTGTTATGACTCCTCCCACTCGCTCCCCTTGGGATGCGAACTCACGATCCGCGGCATGGAAGTCGGACTCTAACCAGAAGGCTAAAACCCAGGGCTCTGGTCTTGTGACCAGAGAATCCTTTTGAGCTATTGGGAGTGAGGTTTGCTAACTACATATGCACAGTGACACCTACTGGCCTCCGTTACAGGTGCATCAATGAAGTATTGAGCAAAGGGTGTGAATACCTATGGACCTGTGATTTCTTAGTTTTTTTATTTTATTATTATTATTATTATTATTGTTATTATTATTATTAATAAATTTGTAAAATTTCACAAAAAAAAAATCCACGTTGTCATTAGTAGAATTTTGAGGTGGGAAAAATGAAAAAGTGGACAATGTGGAAAAAGTGAAGCGCTGTGAAAACTTTCCAGTACACTGTACAGGAAGCAATTATCAAATGTTGGTACAAAAGTTGGAGCCTTGATTACTAATTTCAGTTTTCAATTTATTAAATTTATAGCATGCCAAATCACAACAAAAGTTGCCTCAAGGCATCTCACACAAAACAGTTCAAAATTAAAAATAAAATCACTAACAACACTTTAATATGATTATTGTTGTTTTAGAATTTTGCCAGATTTTTCATGTCTGTCATCTGTGTGTGTGTGTGTGTGTGAGTGAGAGAGAGAGAGAGAGAGAGAGAGATGTACCGTATTAATCCTTTATGATCATTCTGGAAGCTTTAGGTTGATTGTATGGGTTCAACAAGCAAGTAAAATTTTGTTAGTAGCTGCAGAAATAAAAGTGGTGCTCTTCCATGAATCAGATTTTGTCTCCAGCAGGCTGACAGCCCATTTCAGTCTTGCTGATCAATTAGATTCCTTTTGTAACCTCCCCTGCACCCCCCACACACAAACACACTCGTGCCATTAATGAGTGGACAGCTTATTAAGGATCAAAAAGCTTTGAGGGGGTCTGCTTCTTTTTTGATTAATAGCACCCATCTCCTCTTCCTTCTATTTTGCATTTTAATGTTCACTAATAAATTTTTATTGTTTTGTTAATTATTATACCAGCCTCCCACATTGACATAATAAGTGAACGATTTGTTGAGAAAGATTTTCAGCTATGTGTGAGAAGACAAAAGAGAAAAGCAGGAAAAAAGGAAGTGGAGAGTGATTTATATTTTTTCGGGGGGTGGGGGGATCACAGTTGTAGTCATTTTTGAAATACGCAAGTTCAACTTTCAGTTTTACTCCCAATGAAGTTTTTAGTGGTCATCTTGTATTGTTTGACCTCAGCTGATGTGGCAGCTTTATGTGGTTGAACCAACAAATCTTAAAAACGATCTTTTTCTCAACTCTGTCTGATATTTCCACCCAATCTCACGCCATTTCGTGATGGCATCATGAAAAAGTAAATTAATCTGTGGTTCCTGATACCATCAAGAAAATGCAGCTTTTCATAACGAGAGCACGAAATGCGGGGTGATGCCGGGGGGTCTGTGGGGATTATGGTTAGGGGAAGGGTTATGGTTAGGGGAAGGGAGAGGGTTAGAAATAGTAAAACACAAAAAAAAAATGCGTCATGAAAATGTGACTCATTTTGTGACGAGAGCATGAAAAAAGTGTGAGACTGGGCTGGATATTTAGGTCTGTGTCTGGCATTCTGCAGCACTGCAACCTCTGGCTGTCTTTTTTGGGGATTTTACATCCATAAATACAGCTGCCCGCGTATCTACGTGCATATATAAATGTGTGTGTGTGTGTGTGTGTGTGTGTGTGTCTGTGTGTGTGTGCGCGCGTGATCCGGCCCCTGGAGGTGCGAGGCCACCGACTTGCATGATGGATTGTGGAGGCCGGTTGATAGCGCCATTACTCACTGGCTCACACACACACCTGCCTGACACCTGTCCCCCATGGGGGTCTGCCCGCTCCTGAGGCCGTAGCCCCGGAGACTAGCAGAACCCAGAATTATTCTGCACACCAGCAAATACGTGGAAAGTTTGAAAAAGAGAACAACTTTGTAAGACATTTTCAAGTGGTCTCCTTCATGCCACACAAACACCCTTTACTTTTGTCCTTAATTTCCCATTCTGTCTGTCTTTCTGCCCGTCTATCTGTCTATGATTAAGCTGTTTTCATGGCCTGTCTGGATGTTCACTCTTGAGACTCATATTGGGCAGAACTATCCATGCTGCCGTTTCTGCTTGAGAACCCAGAATTTATTCTGCCATCATTTTCTAATGGTTTGCAGCTGTGATGACCTCGGGGGCTCGGGGAGAAGAGGGATTCCTCTACATGTGTGATAATATTAGGAAATGGTGTTTATGTAAGACCCATTTCATTTTTGACAGCTATGTCTGTGCGGAGCACCAAAAGGAAACCAGTTACATTCATATATTGAATTGCAACATATGGTATAAAACAAGAACATGGCTTTGAATTTAGACAATATAAAGTTTGAAGGAAGATGTAGGTGGTCGTCAGTTGAAAATCTTGCCTAATTTGCAGACCAGGCAGTTTGGTATAATAAGGAGGTGGGCTTCAACTTCCTGTCATACCAGCTATCTATGTCCATGGACCTCACGATTTATCTGCATTGTCCTGGTCATGTGTAAGACTGGGATGTTGTCCTGGTGAAGTTGGAGACTCTCACTGATTCAGGCTATGGAACCTGGGGCTAAGCACTGGCACCAATGGGATCCAGGCCTAGAAGTTCCTTCCTCTGCTTTAGTTGAAAATATTGCCATATACAGTAGTGTTCAGAATAATAGTAGTGCTATGTGACTAAAAAGATTAATACAGGTTTTGAGTATATTTCTTATTGTTACATGGGAAACAAGGTACCAGTAGATTCAGTAGATTCTCACAAATCCAACAAGACCAAGCATTCATGATATGCACATTCTTAAGGCTATGAAATTGGGCTATTAGTAAAAAAGTAGAAAAGGGGATGTTCACAATAATAGTAGCATCTGCTGTTGACGCTACAAACTCAAAACTATTATGTTCAAACTGCTTTTTTAGCAATCCTTTGAATCACTAAACTAGTATTTAGTTGTATAACCACAGTTTTTCATGATTTCTTCACATCTGCGAGGCATTAATTTTGTTGGTTTGGAACCAAGATTTTGCTCGTTTACTAGTGTACTTGGGGTCATCGTCTTGTTGAAACACCCATTTCAAGGGCATGTCCTCTTAAGCATAAGGCAACATGACCTCTTCAAGTATTTTGACATATCCAAACTGATCTATGATACCTGGTATGCGATATATAGGCCCAACACCATAGTAGGAGAAACATGCCCATATCATGATGCTTGCACCACCATGCTTCACTGTCTTCACTGTGAACTGTGGCTTGAATTCAGAGTTTGGGGGTTGTCTCACAGGGTGTCTGCGGCCCTTGGACCCAAAAAGAACAATTTTACTCTCATCAGTCCACAAAATATTCCTCCATTTCTCTTTAGGCCAGTTGATGTGTTCTTTTGCAAATTGTAACCTCTTCTGCACGTCTTTTATTTAACAGAGGGACTTTGCGGGGGATTCTTGCAAATAAATTAGCTTCACACAGGTGTCTTCTAACTGTCACAGCACTTACAGGTAACTCCAGACTGTCTTTGATCATCCTGGAGCTGATCAATGGGTGAGCCTTTGCCATTCTGGTTATTCTTCTATCCATTTTGATGGTTGTTTTCCGTTCTCTTCCACGCATCTCTGGTTTTATTGTCCATTTTAAAGCATTGGAGATCATTGTAGATGAGCAGCCTATAACTTTTTGCACTTGCGTATAAGTTTTCCCCTCTCCAGTCAACTTTTTAATCAAACTACGCTGTTCTTCTGAACAATGTCTTGAACGTCCCATTTTCCTCAGGCTTTCAAAGAGAAAAGCATGTTCAACAGGTGCTGGCTTCATCCTTAAATAGGGGACACCTGATTCACACCTATTTGTTCCACAAAATTGATGAACTCACTGACTGAATGCCACACTACTATTATTGTGAACACCCCCTTTTCTACTTTTTTTTTTACTAATAGCCCAATTTCATAGCCTTAAGAGTGTGCACATCATGAATGCTTGGTCTTGTTGGATTTGTGAGAATCTACTGAATCTACTGGTACCTTGTTTCCCATGTAACAATAAGAAATATACTCAAAACCTGGATTAATCTTTTTAGTCACATAACACTACTATTATTCTGAACACTACCGTAAAGGGTTTTTCTGAAGAAATTATACACTCATATTATTGGGTACATACACTGCTAGTACTGGGCTGGACCCCATGTTGCCTTTCAGAACTGTCTTGGATGTTTTCAACCTTCATGGCATAGATTCAACAAAGGGCTGGCAACATTCCTCAGAGACTGTGGCCTATATTGACATGATAACAAAGGTGTTGTCACAACATTACACTATCAGCAGCCTGAGCTGATTGATAGAAGGTGGGATGTTTGGGGTGTTTTCGTGTTGTTCTCGCCAAATTCTGATCTTTCTGTCTGAATGCTGCAACAGAACTCGAGAGTCATCAAATCAAGCAAATTTTTTCCAGTCGTCCATTGACCAATTTTACTGATACCACTTTCAGCACAGTTTCCTGTTCTTAGATGTTCCTAGGGACTTAATATAGTCTTCTGCTGCTGTACGTCATCTGCTTTAAGATTTGACGTGTTGTGTGTTCAGAGAAACTTTAATGAGGCCTTTGTCTTTTAACAACAACAGTGCATGAGAACTTCTGCTTACTGGATATTTCTGAGTTTTCTGACAACTTTCTGTAGATCTTATGGGTGAAAGACCCAGTGGTTCAGCGGTTTCTAAAATCCTAAAACCAGCCTGTCTGGCCATTTTTAAAGTCACTCAAATCACTTTTCTTACTCATTCTGATGCTTGATTTGAACTTTAGCAGATCTTCTTGACCATGTTTACATCAAGGCACTGAGTTTCTGCCAAGTAAGCAATTAAACAGTTGCACTTAATGAAGTGATCAGTGAGGTATCCATGTCTGAGTATGCTAGTTCTTCCAGCCGTCAAACAACTGCTGTATATAGTTGTAAATTTGGCAGATGTATGACCAAATCTTTTGCAAATGGTTTGCTCTTACTCCATGATGTATATCTCAGTAATATCTGTTAGCAAAAATTGTGCCTCCAACGTTTTCAGATTTGGTCATGTACTTTTCTTCCCAGTCAGGCCAGAGAATTGATGGGTCAGTGAATGTGGCTCAAACAGTGGCAACACTGACATACAGTGTAAACAAACTTGCACTCGTAATGAGACATGACAGGCACAGAACAGATGTTTTATTACAGGAGGAATGAATGTTAAACTACCACACTCAACAAATACACCTCTGGGTTTACTGTCTCATACTTCTTTTTACAAGAGAAAGGGAGATGAAGAAGGTTCTTCACTCACACAAAATCTATCTCTCTGCATAGAGATAGAAGCACAGATAACCAACGGAGGAATCTCATTTCCACTGCTTGCATCATTAATGTTGTTCTTGCCTTCTGGCTCAGCTCTTTCTCCACCATGATGGTCCTATACAGTTTCCACAGGACCTGAGATGCACAATCAATCTCTCTGTCAATCTCATAATCCATATTGCAGCCACTCACGAACAAGATGGCGAGATGCTTGAATTCCACTTAAGGAATGTTCAGAAGGGACAATCCACCCTTTTCTGGCAGAAGACCATAGTTTCAGATTTGGAGGTGCTGATCCTCATCCCAGTTGTTTCAGACTCAGCCTCAAACCTGCTCACTGCACATCATTGGTCACTGTCCAATGAAGTAACAGACTCACATCTTTTTGCATAAAGCCAAGATGTAATTCTGAAGTCACCAAACTGGACACCCTCAAATCCCTGACTTTACCTTTAAATCCTGTCTATGAAAATCACAAATAGAATAGTTTACAAGGGACACCCATGGTAGAGGCCAACACCCACCCTAAAGAGGTCTGATGAACTGCAGTGAGGACATTGGTCGTCTTACTTTGGTTGTTGTACAGGTAAATAGTATTTTTACATCCGCCATGGACGTAATAAAATCATCTGCATTTATTTATTTGTCTCTCTGTCTGTCTGTCTGCCTGTTAACGGATTCTCACTAAATTTTCACTACGGATACATATTAGGCCATGAAAGACTCCACTAAATTTTCAAGGTAATCTGGGTTTGAATCCAAATTCTGGATCAAGATTTCCCTTTGTATAGGCTTTGAAGGATTACTTCAAAACTACTTCATGGATTCTTACCAAATTTGCACCACAGATAGATATTAGGGAATTGAAGACTCCACATAGAAATGGAGGTGATCTGGATCTGCATTCTGGATCAAGATTTCACTGTATATAGGCTTTGAAGGACTGCGTCAAAACTACTTCACGGATTCTCACCAAATTTGCACCACAGATAGATATTAGGGCATGGAACACTCCATAAATTTTGGAGGTGATCTGGGTCCGGATTGGCGTACGTCAGAAATCTTGCTTGCTCATGGAGTAATTCTGGTCTCCACTTTAATTGTGTACAGTGTGTACAAGTGAATTATTTTATGATTTTCCACTGTATAAAGTCTATGAATTTGTGTCACAGTTTGAAGCCTTGTCCTTATCTTGGAAATTCTTGGAGAGTGCATCAGCTATGACATGGTCATCTCCCACATTTCTCTGGGCATGAGCCAGCACACGTGTGTCAGTGATAAGGACTCCAGGGATGCATATGTTTCACCTAGCTTTAACATGTAGAGTGGATGGCCTGGTTGTCTGCCTGGGTGGTTGACAGCCAGGGCCTGGTATGTTCCATGGCAGGGGTGGGTAACTTGTTCCAGAAAGGGCCAAGAGGGTGGAGGTTTTCTTTGCAGCCAGTGACTCCACCAGGTGATTTCACTGATTAACTAATTCCATCTGCTCAAAGTGATATTAATCAGAGAAATCACCTGGTGGAGTCAGTGGCTTCAAAGAAAACCTGCACCTTCTTGGCCCTTTCTGGAACAAGTTGACAACCCCTGTTCCATGGTATGGTGGTGGATGAATGCACGCACACTTCAACAGGAACATTATGCAATAAAAAAAAAAGGAAATCACTGGTTCATATGTGTGCATACATCCTTGTATTGCAAACACAATAGTGTCTTGCAAATCATGACATAAACAAATAAAATATCGAACTTAATGTTACTGCATTAAATTGTACATGCATCCCCAAATCAGAAAAACTTGAGACTGTATGGAAAATGAAGAAAAAATAATATATTGTGATTGTCACAATTATTTTGACTTTATTTCTTATTGCAGACAGCATGAACCAAAGATATTTTTTGTGTTATTGCCATTCCTTCTCACAACACTTAAAATATGTTTTGGCATTGAGGATACAAGCAATGAAGCATTTCAGATATTATTTTGCACCATTCTTCCTGCAAACCTGTCTTGAGTTGTGCAATAGTACAGAGTTGTCATTGACGATTTTTTTTTTCTAAATTCTCCACACATTTTCTATTGGGGACCTTTTGTGGTGTAACTGGTATTGATAAAAATGCAAGAGGTGGAACTGTAGTGACTTTTTCCTTTGCTTTGTTGGTAAACATCATGAATGAGCCTCTTATTGACAATTGACCTCTGTGGGCTTAGTGGAAAGTGACAAAAGCAGAAGGTAAAGTGCTGCCTATATAATCAGTCATTTTAAAAAATATCTTTAAAAATATCTTTAAAGATGAATGTACATCCTCTCCATACATTTTCACCTAATACGTGGTGAAAAAAATCAGTATACTTTGAGGTTTTTTGTCTTCCTCTTAGGCTTATATTGCATAACCCGTAATGGTCTTAGCATTCTAACTCAGTATCATCATTTTGGACCCCATTGCAAATACGAACTCAAACATCTAAAAATAGGTTGAAAGGCCTAGAGATTTCCTTTAACACCTATTTCACTGCTGTGTGAAGAGTGTCCTTTTAACTTTGAGATGGGCTTCACCCACTCGCATGCAATACGTTTTTAAAGGTAAGTTAGAGCTATTCATTTGTCTTTATCTGTCATGCACTCAAACTGTGCATTGTGATGCCATTGTAGTAGTTTCTTTGTCTGTTATCAGGTTGGACCTTGAGATGAATTTTTGTTATGTGTTTTTCAATCAAATCATGGGTTGTTGTGCATACAACCCCTGGCAAAAATTATGGAATCACCGGCCTCGGAGGATGTTCATTCAGTTGTTTAATTTTGTAGAAAAACAGCAGATCACAGACATGACACATAACTAAAGTCATTTCAAATGGCAACTTTCTGGCTTTAAGACACACTATAATAAATCAGGAAAAAAAATTTGTGGCAGTCAGTAATGGTTACTTTTTTAGACCAAGCAGAGGGAAAAAAAATATGGAATCACTCAATTCTGAGGAAAAAATTATGGAATCATGAAAAACAAAAGAACGCTCCAACACATCACTAGTATTTTGTTGCACCACCTCTGGCTTTTATAACAGCTTGCAGTCTCTGAGGCTTGGACTTATTGAGTGACAAACAGTACTCTTCATCAATCTGGCTCCAACTTTCTCTGATTGCTGTTGACAGATCAGCTTTGCAGGTTGGAGCCTTGTCATGGACCATTTTCTTCAACTTCCACCAAAGATTTTCAATTGGATTAAGTTCCGGACTATTTGCAGGCCATGACATTGACCCTATGTGTCTTTTTGAAAGGAATGTTTTCACAGTTTTTGCTCTATGGCAAGATGCATTATCATCTTGAAAAATGATTTCATCATCCCCAAACATCCTTTCAACTGATGGGATAAGAAAAGTGTCCAAAATATCAACGTAAACTTGTGCATTTATTGATGATGTAATGACAGCCATCTCCCCAGTGCCTTTACCTGACATGCAGCCCCATATCATCAATGACTGTGGAAATTTACATGTTCTCTTCAGGCAGTCATCTTTATAAATCTCATTGGAACGGCACCAAACAAATGTTCCAGCATTATCACCTTGCCCAATGCAGATTCGAGATTCATCACTGAATATGACTTTCATCCAGTCATCCACAGTCCACGATTGCTTTTCCTTAGCCCATTGTAACCTTGTTTTTTTCTGTTTAGGTGTTAATGATGGCTTTCGTTTAGCTTTTCTGTATGTAAATTCCATTTCCTTTAGGCGGTTTCTTACAGTTCGGTCACAGACGTTGACTCCAGTTTCCTCCCATTCGTTCCTCATTTGTTTTGTTGTGCATTTTCGATTTTTGAGACATATTGCTTTAAGTTTTCTGTCTTGACGCTTTGATGTCTTCCTTGGTCTACCGGTATGTTTGCCTTTAACAACCCTCCCATGTTGTTTGTATTTGGTCCAGAGTTTAGACACAGCTGACTGTGAACAACCAACATCTTTTGCAACATTGCGTGATGATTTACCCTCTTTTAAGAGTTTGATAATCCTCTCCTTTGTTTCAATTGACATCTCTCATGTTGGAGCCATGATTCATGTCAGTCCACTTGGTGCAACAGCTCTCCAAGGTGTGATCACTCCTTTTTAGATGTAGACTAACGAACAGATCTGATTTGATGCAGGTGTTAGTTTTGGGGATGAAAATTTACAGGGTGATTCCATAATTTATTCCTCAGATTTGAGTGAGTCCATAATTTTTTCCCTCTGCTTGGTCTAAAAAAGTAACCGTTACTGACTGCCACAATTATTTTTCCTGATTTCTTATAGTGTTTCTTAAAGCCAGAAAGTTGCCATTTGAAATTACTTTAGTTTTGTGTCATGTCTGTGATCTGCTTTTTTTCTACAAAATTAAACAACTGAATGAACATCCTCTGAGGCCGGTGATTCCATAATTATTGCCAGGGGTTGTATTAATGATCAATTATTGGCAGATATATTTTTGTTTCAATGTTTAATGTCTGGGCTCCTGTGAAAACAGGCTGAGTCCCCTGTTTGTCCATCCAGCTATGGGGAGTAAGTAAGGTAGCATTAAAATATGATGAAAACCAGAGTTATTAACGCTGTGGTTTTGTCATTAGTCATTTCTTTCATTTTGTTATTATTTTTGTCTTCAGTTTAGTTTCATGTTCCTATTTGTGCTGTTGCATATCTGTGCACAGTCTGTGGTGAACCCACTTATGTAAGGCATGTCTGAGTGCTTTGCTCTTAAAATACCACAGAGTCACTACACTAGACTTTCACATGGTCTAAAGTGCAAATGCTTTCTTGTGACATTTAATAGGAATGTGCCAGTTTTTTTGCCTGACCACACCTCATTTTTACACAAATACACCCATGGGCACACAGATGAGCACAAGTGCACTTAGTATTAAAGCAAAAGGTGTGCTGGGTATGAAAATGACTACTGTGTTGAGCCAAAACTAACAATGACACGGCTATGTGCATAATAAAAGACAGAGTCCTTAATGCTGTGAAAATATATGTTCGAAGGTGAAGCTCACCGGCAGATTAAGGTTTTTGACACACACATCCTTGTTTGAGAGCAGACAGACCGACAGCACGGCAGACAGACAGGCTGCTAATGTTATATATAAGGACTTGCTGGGACTTGTTACAGCACACAGCAGAGCACCTGGGGACGACGCAGCCATATGTTTAAGCTTTGTCTCGTCCTACAAAACTCAGTCTGCCCTTCACGTGATTTGTCAAAGGGCCACGCACAGTGACAGGTACAGGGTGCAGGAGGACCGCAGATACTGAGACGCACAGCAACTAAAGGAGGGCGCTCAATAGAAGGAGAACGGCCAGGGGTGGGGAGAGGGGTGGATTTCAGAGGGAGAAAGCGAAGGATGAAGTAAAATACATTAGGGCCTTAAGATGCAGGAGAGAGAGAGAGAGAGAGAGGACACAGATGAATGCTGAGTGCTGAGGTGTGCCAGCTAAAAGGGGTATAGGCTAAAAACAGTCTTGGGGGTACAGCAGGGCAGCAGAGAATGAAAGAAATGAAAGATGGAAGGAATGAAAGTGTGCAAACACAACACAGTAGAGTCAAAAGAAATGAGGAGAGAATAAAGTATGCAAAGAAGCAAGAGCGCCTTAAGGCTTTTTTTTCTCATTTCTCCTAACTCCGCTCCCCCTCGCGTGCCCGCTCTCGGTCTCAACTTGTCCCATCGTTCAGCCCCCATTTCCTCCCTCCGTCCGCGTATCCCCACTGCATCCCCTCTCTCTCTGTCCTTCTGTGCAGGGGGTTGAGGCACTGAACAGATTATGGCGTAATTAAGGTGCTAAAGCAGCACATTATCCACCTGGTGGCTTATCTGGGGTGGCTAGCACCGCGGCTAGGCTAATCAGCCTGTGTCGGTGTGTGTGTGTGTATGTTGGTGTGTGTTTGAGTGCTCACATATGATTCGCTGTGTGTTTGTATGCAGTAATGTGCATTATTTGTGACCGTGTGTGTGTGTGTGCGTGTGTGCGTGCGTGCGTGTGCATGCAGATGTGCGCGCGTTGCCAGCAGCAGTGCAGCCCATCTCACCTGATTAAGGCCTCTTATAGGGACGTGTTAAAAGCATTAGGTGAGGACACGAATGTAATTCGTCATGTTTAAAGGCTGGAAATTGAATCAGGCTTTCGAAGGCAACCAAATGAGTGTGTGTGCGCGCACACGCACCGTCTGACTTAACCGTGGAAAAGTCACTTCACTTTGTCTCCATCTCATTCACCCTCCTTACATTTTTTTGATTATCTCATTCTGCCCTCTTTGTTTACTTTCTTTTCTTTCCGGTTGTATTTCACACAGTTTTAAGGTTATGTGAGTTATATTGACAAAAGAAGTCGCCCCCTGCCTTCTATCCTTCTCTCGCTCTCCCTTCTGTCCTCTAAGTGGTTAAAATGAAAATAATTGTGCAGACAGACCTCAGAATACAATCAAAGAGCCCTCCGACGGGCTTGGAAGACAAGTTGGTGTTATTAGGTTGGGGAGAGCACTAAGTGTATAGTGAAATACCTCAGAGAGTCATTTCATACCTTCACACTTTATTAAAGCTAATTTATATATACACCTCCCCGAGGCTGGTCAATTCATTAGTTATAACTGCATCTGCATACAACAAAGTCAGAATGTTGAGAAATACAGGAAGACCTGCAGCCTCCGAAAGCGTGCACGTCTGGGATGATGAATGCAGTTATTGCAAAACATTTTTCAGGCAGGTGGAAGTAAATGTTTAAAAAATATGTTTTTTATGATCATAATAAATGCTTATAAAAAGTGATGAAAAAGCTCTCAAAACAGTGCTGCATGTAAAAAATTATGGATTTTTGTGTCTTGAAAATAGGATGAAGTAAATAATTACAAAGAGTAAATTTACCACATTTTCATCAGTCAGAAATTGTTTTATGATATCATATATTGTGTGGTCTAATTTTTCTCAGTTTGATTTTCGTCGTCAAATTTTATCTCTTTACCATTATGGTTATTAAAATTACTTACTACTTACTAATTATAAAACAAGAAAAAAACATTACACATCTAGTTAATGTGTTAGTATAATGTAGTTTGGACAGAAGCAAAATTACAGTGTGTTAACAATTATTCTATAATCAAATATAAATTATGTTTCTAATTTGCACTAATTAAATATGTATTTATAATTTTATTAACTTTTGTTTGTTTTAATTTTATTTCAATTGCACATTTCCTTAATTACTGTGCTTTTCCTGTGCTTTATTGTCTTATTGTGTTGAGGTTTAAAACTCTACACAAATAGTCATTATTAGCAAATGGATGGATGGATGAGATTTATTGTCATTGTCATTACAAGTGCAAATATATTAATGTTTAGCAAATAGTCATTATTATTAACAAATACTGTCAGTATTAACAAATAAAATAACTATTAACAAATAACCATTAAAAATTCAATATTGACAAATAAAGTCAGTATTAATAAATAAAGTCATTATTAACAAATAGAACAAAGTTATTATTAACATGTTGTCATTATTTTGAAGTAATTATGTTAGTATTAACAAATAATTATACACAAAAGTCATTAACAAAATTCCATTTTAACGCATAAAGTCAGTATTAACATATACACATCAGTTTGTAATGTGACTTCTACCTCTCATAGTTTTTCCACAGAAGCAGTTGACAAAACTAAAAATATGAAAGAGGAAAAACCAGACTCACAGCAGCGTCTTTGTGAAGGGTGTGTTGTTTTGTGTGCTGCTGGCAGAAACGTGCCCGGCACTGAAGTGTTGAGTGATAAAGAGCCATGGATCCTTGTATGTGAGAGACACCTTGAGGGGCTACAAAGCTGATGTTGGACGTGTCAAAGTCTGATTAAACTATAAATAAATGAAATAAAATATGCATGAAATGTAATTTCTTTTAGATTTAAAGATACAAACAATGTTAAAAAAATCTTATTCAACATATACCTCTTTTATATGTTTAGGGAAAAATATTATAATATACATATATACCGAATAATGTTTTAAATGTTTCATAGCACATTGGAAACATGGTCTCTCAAATGACCAATTATGACATATGTTTGGGAAAGGGAGCAGGGGTGTTACAAGGTTCAAGTCCCCACAGAAAACATATTTCCCACTGAAGTGTCCTTGAGCAAAACGTTGGAGTCAGCCTTCTTCCCATGTGGGCCATTTTATCGTTAGCCTGACCTGACCTCTGACCTCACTGCAGGGAAGCAAATAAATGTGTTTCCTGAACATTTAGTTTCAGTGACCCAAAATTACAGGAGAGAAATAGCAGCAGTGTCACATGAAATTAACAGAAATATAAACCAAAAGGCAACATTTCTTCTCTATGTTGATGTAATTATTTGAAGGATGGAGATGCTGTCCTTGCCATTTTTAATTAATACAACTTATGAAAAGGTTTGCATTTTTCCACTCGGCGGGCTTCTTCTCCTGCTAGAGCTGCAAAGAATGAAATCTCAGAAAAGTTCAATTAAATAAGCATGGAAAACATCAATAATGAAAGGCTGAGTCATTGTCAAGGGCAGCTTTTTATATTCAGAGCAGGGTGCAACATATGTGTTGTTGCATCTGAAGCTGCTGCTATATTACGACTGCACTGTCGACAATAAAACAGCATATGGTCCAAAAGTCTTCTGCAATGTTTAATCAATGACTAAAGCATTAAAAGACAAAATATCTGTCTCCTATGATACAGTGTGTGTGTGTGACCACAAGCGGGGGATTTTTTTATTTTTTTTTTAATGTATTTTGATTGAGATTCAGCCTCATGTTTAAATATTGTACTCTTATGATCTGTGTGCAGTGAGCAGCCGAATATTTATTAATCTGATTGGAATAATATTCGTTCCAGGGGTTGGGTATTTCAGGAAAAACACCTGTTTTATATGCACTTTGCTGTAATTACCATTTTTTTTACAAATGCATCTAATTAGAATTAAAATCTAAAAGCATTAATAAATTTGAAAAATTGCCACTTTTTGCTGCAGTATAGTTCCACAATGATGCTTGTGTCACATGCATGTCGTCCGTCAGGATTGCAGCTCTGTGCGTGCTATTTAGTCACATCTGTAATTCTATATTTAGACAAATGTCACTGGCACAAGCGTAAACACGGGGAGTGTCACTTTTTGTATTAAAAGCTGCAATTTGTGCAAACTTTACTCTGTGACTCTTTTCATCACCTAATTATTCAATGGCAGTCCTAAAATTAGGAAAATGTTCAAATTAGATGCAAATTACCACAAAGTGAAAATAGTCTGTGTTGTGCATTTGTTGTCTCTTGGTGGCAAACTGAATGGTAAAGAATAAAATAACAAAAAGCTTTCTTTCTACTATTACAGTAAAACTAATTATATGTAATACAAAGTGACAAGAGGCGACTATCGGCTAAATCACTGGTCTGACCTTGACTGGATTTGCTAATCACACATTCTGATGTGGCAACACTGTGATATAAAATATGACACATGCTTTAGTTTCTGCAAAACTCACTATACAACATGTATTATTTTAATGTTTTATTTTATTCTATTTTATTTTTAATTATTTTATTTTAGTAATTGCTAAATGTTGAAAGGCACCAATAGTGCTTACTCAGATGTAAACCCCAAAAATCATTTGTGTGGACATGAAAATATTAAACTCAAACTACAATACATTATTATCTGAACTGTTACTTTTTAACCCCAAACTTTACTTCTAAGTTCTTCTTGGTGATTGTGTCATTTTGCATGAAAGTCTTGGGCCTGTTTTCTGCAATTTAACATGTAAACCTGTCACTTATATGATGAGTTTATAAGCAAAAGCACATATTTCAGGAGCTTGCACAGCGAGAATTTAGATGAATGTGTGAATTGTGCAAGAGGTTGCAGTAATCGGAAGGAGAACAACACTGTGGCCCTGTGTGTCTCGATGATTTAGAGTGTTCCTTTTTGTTTATAACTTCACTTTATGCGTGGTTGTTCTGCAGCTATTCTGGTGCTGAATGTGCTCGATGACTCTGTCTGCAGCTCAAAGGCAAAGAAGGACGGTCATTAGACAATTCTGTAACATCAGGTACACCGCTCGCTCGCTCTCTGTTTCTCTGTGTCTCTCTATCACACACACACACACACACACACACACACACGTTCCATCTTTGTTGCTCCATTTTTCTATATCTCTCTCTTCCTCTCTCTCACACACACACACACACATTTATCCTGTGCTCTGCGCCACCAAAGTCAAGTCCTATTTTCTGGTACAGAGCGCCATCTACAGGCTTCCATCTCTCATTCAATGACTTCACCAGCATGCTCAGGCTGAGGATACACACACACACACACATATATATATATATATATATATATATATATATATATACACACACACACTTTGGTGCAACTTTATCGTTCAGAAAGGTTGTAAGAATTCAGAAGTAAGAATACGCTGTATTAAATGACACTGCTAGAGTTGATAAAGAAAAAAACTAATCCACATTTTCATGTAACATGATTGGTGTTGTGCAAAAGACAGCGTCTCCCAAACTGGGGGTGGCTGATGCCTTCTGTGAACACAGTTGCATTGCAAAATATGAATTACAGCAAAAGTTAAATTTATCTAATTTGTGTTTATTAGTAATCTGCAAGAGGCACCAGGCAGATATATGGCACTGAGATGTACAGAAAGACAAAGAATACACACACACACACACACACACACACACACACACACACACACACACACACACACACACACACACACACACACACACACACACACACACACACACACACACACACACACACACACACCAGTATTAAATTGAACTGAACTGTTTCTGTGCATCTGAAGCAGTGAACATAAGTCAGAAGTTGTTCCTAAAAGTCTGCACATTGCACTCACATGGCGTGACAGTGTTTTGTGGTGACTTGTTTAATGTCAGCTGTCCTATCGACTGAGGGGATAAAACTAGTAAAATTGGAATATGTTGAATTTGTGGATTCATACGTCTCTGCAAAGCTATGCCAGCTGCATGACTGTATTTGATGTAAATTTTGTGTTCAAAAGTTTTAATCACTGAAGAAAATTGACACAAAATGTAGCTTTTAAATCATGTATTGGATCAACATAACATCAGATTTGAGCATTATTTATTTATTCCGTTATGATTTAGAAAACAAAAAGTAATCAAAGTTCATTTTTAAATTAAAAGCTATACATACATATTGGATCATCATTCAGTAATGAAATGATTGTTAAAACATGATGAAGTACAACCAGAGGTTTTTTTTTTTTGTAAATGATGGAAAGCATTTGTTGGTATTTAGGTGAAATATGGACATGCACTTTACTTATTTAAATTGATTTATTTTTTAACAATTGGTATTTGCCATTATTTGCAAAGGTTTCAGGCACGAGAATGGGCTTAAAACTTTTTCTCAGTGTTGTATGCGAGTCTCAGCACAGGCCGGAGTATGGCGGCTTTATTTTCAGTCTTCTATTTTGCAAACAGCTTCAACGACAACTTATATTTGTTAAAGTGATGAATGAGTTTGCCCAATCCATTCTTCATTGTGTGTGCGTGTGTGTGTGTGTGTGTGTTGTGGCATTCTCAAAGTCATTGTTTCCCAGGAGGGTGGTCAGAGTGCTGGTCAAAGCTTTGTGCCGCCGCCCTCACCTCCACCACAGGGGCGGTGACTGAGTTAACATTGTGATTTCTCATCGCTTCTCTTTCTTCTAAAATATTTCTAATTTAACCCATTTTTATTGTAACTTTATCGTTCACAAAGTTTCTAAGAATTTAGTAGTTAGAAGTTAATTTAGTTTAATTTAATTTAGTAGTTAGAAGAACAGGAAACTTTGCTGAGTAAAATTGACTCTGTTGGGATAGCATTTGATCCCAGTCTAAATAGAGTTAATTACACTCTATCACAGAGTGAAGCAGCTGGATAGTTGTCGCAGACTGAACAGTCCCACCCATAAACACTGGTCCGCTCTGCCTCCACTGCGCATGTGTCATTCCGGAACCCTGCCGCCCGTCTGACACAGTCTCTTCACCCAAAGCGATGGAATGGATTAACGGAATTGTTAACCATCAGATGACAACATAAAACCTCATAAATCATTCTAAAGTCAGTTTTAAGCAGAAACGAGGCTTTAAACTGTGATGCATGAAATGTCCGACGCACAGTGAACGCATCAGCTAACAGCTTGTGCAGCCGCGCCACTCTGATCGCTTCCTCCATCTGTTATTATCGAATAATCTTGTCCTCATAATTTATGAGGACAAGATTGTTGTACAAAAGCTTCAGATATCTGTCACTGAGATAGATGATGACTGGAGTGCAGTTTTAAGCAGAAACGAGATGATAATCAGTGAACCGCGGCTGATGACCAGTGTTGCCACAGTTACTTTGAAAAAGTAATCCAATTACTGATTACTGATTACTCCTTGAAAAAGTAACTTGTTACTTTACTGATTACTCAATTGTAAAAGTAACTAAGTTAGATTACTAGTTACTTTTTTAGTTACTTTCCCCAGCTGCCGACAACAACCCACGTCAACATGACAATGATACCTGTTTTGCCAAAACTCACTTTATAGTCACCCTTTCTTGACTTCAATGAAAATAAATGCTTGTTTTATAAAAGTAAAATAATCTTTTTTGACCTCATATTTAACTGTTGACAGCACTGTAACAGTAAAACTTGCAATTTCTAACCTACATTGTTTATAAATGTAACTATTAAATTCTAACATTTTTCTAACATTTAAATTCTCTATAAACATTTTACTTGTCAAAACGATTATTATTTTAAGTAGTATTAGTAGTTGTAGTAAAAAAACGGCTTCAAAACTGGACCTTTAATCTAGGGGTGTTGTGGGGGGGCACATCCCTGCCCCACACCCCCATTCCACCTGGATTCGCCCCTGTTTTGGCGTTTGAGCACAAAGAATGGATAACATTTATTTATGCAGAAAACATGACCAGATTTACAGGTAAGAAATTTTTATTGTGTTTTCACATCATGTGGTCCTCAGAAAGAGAGTTTAGGTGCATTTGAGTGGAAAATAGTGTTAGTTGTTGACGCGTCGCGGAGGATCAGCTGTTTTTAACGAGACGATACGGAGCGGCTCAGCTCAGAATTCTAAATAAAGGAGAAAAATAAAGCATAAAAATGACTTTGTAAAGCTCAGTGCAGGTGTGCTGTCACCGTGCTTTAAGAGGTGAGGACGAGTCGGAGCTGATGAAAAGCTCACAGCTCGTTTAAAGTGGGCAGTTCAGTCGAACCCCGACCCCCCTGCCCACGGACCAAGTTTAATGCTGCTGTCGACCCACAATGGAAAAATAATAGTAACGCACAGTGACTTGGAGAAGTAACTTTAATCTGATTACTCATTTGGAAAGATTAACGCGTTAGATTACTCGTTACAAAAAAAGTGGTTAGATTAGAGTAACACGTTACTAAGTAACGCATTACCGGCATCACTGCTGATGACACATGCGCAGAGAAGGCAGAGCGGACAGATTTTTATGCCGCGTTCACACCGGGCGCGACCAGACGCCGCATCGGTCGCGTGGCGACAGACGCACCACCTTCACCCAGTGTGTTGCTTCCATTCTGCTAGCCGGCTCTGGTTGTCAGTCAAGTTACTGAAGCAGCAGGACCTTCGTGGCCGGGACGACGGTGGGGGATCGAACCCACCGTGCTCGCACCAAAAGACCGTTCCTCTACCAGGTCAGCCAAAGGGGAACTCCCCGTTAGCCAAGCTAGCGGGAACGTCTTTTCAATTGGGACCCGGGACTTTCATCCCGCTACACATCTCCCCACCATTTCTGACTTCGTCCCGAAGTCACAGGTGCATGTTAGCATACTCTGTGACCCACATCCTGTTCGTGACGCGAGACTGAAGCAGCAGGACCTTCGTGGCTGGGACGACGGTGGGGGATCGAACCCACGCGGCTCGCACCAAAAGACCGTTCCTCTACCAGGTCAGCCAAAGGGGAACTCCCCGTTAGCCAAGCTAGCGGGAACGTCTTTTCAGTTGGGACCCGGGACTTTCATCCCGCTACATTAACATGACAGACCTTGATCACACGGAGCGAGTTGTTGTGGAAAGTTGACAAACGTCATGAGATGTTCCCAATTCGGGGAGTATCATTATTTGCTGCAGGAGCGCCGTCTGGATGATGGCCGCTTTCAGCGGTCCTTCTGCTCCCCCTGCTGAGGGGCTGCCGCTTGCTCTTCCCCCAAACTCTGTCATAATTGTGAAATAAAGGACAAAAGAGACATAAGTCCTGCTCACAGGCTGCTACCAGATACAGGACATGTTCACATCCTCAGTCAAACTCCAGACATCTCCACGTCACTACATATTCAGTCCCTGATTGGTCATTGCAGAGCGATAAGACGAAAAAGTTCCGATTTTTCAACTTGGGGAGGAGGGCAATGCGATGTGGTGTGACACAATATTGCGCCACAAATGCGCCAATTGCTCAAAATCGCTTCACTCGTGTCGCTTCATTCGCGTCCATCGCATTGCACTGCGTGGCTTGGCGCCACAACTCGTCCTTCAATAGGGATTACATGGCAACCTGTTGCTGCTGTTGTTCGCGTCGCGCCCGGTGTGAACATGGCATTAGGGGGGACCTTTCGTTCAACAACACTGTCTAGTCAATGCAAGTGGTGTTACTCCAAAAAGAGCTGATTTTACACTGTGAGTTGATTTAGGTCTGTGATAGAGTATATTTCACACTATTTGGACTGGGATCAAATGTTGTCCCAGGAGAGTAAATTTTACTCAGCAAAATTTTAAATGACACTGCTACAGTTGATGAAGAAAAAAAAAAAAAAACCAAACCCATATTTTCACGTAACATGATTGGTGTTGTAAACAAAGAGTGTTTCCCAGAGTGTTTGGCGGCACTGCAAAATGTGAACTACAGCAACAGTTAAACTGATCTGATTTATGTTTGTTGGTAATCAGGAGGAGACATTAGGCAGATACATGACTTCTAAGATGGGCACAAAGGTAAAGAGAGCAGGTTTCAATCAAGCAAACATCAATCAAGTCCTGGCAAGAAAAAAAAAATCCTTCTTTGATCTTGGTTTTCCTGTGCCTTTTATTGAAAAAAAAACATATGACTTTATAACCTTAAAAATCCCATCAGTTTAGTTGTAAATTCTATTCTAGGTTGCAAAGGTTAAATAAATAAATAATAAGTGCAGGATATGCTTCATGAAATTAGTTTAATAAAATAAAAGTTTTTAAAACAAATGTTAATTTTTGATTAAAAATTAAACTTGTCTATCATTGAAAGAAGGTTGATCCTGAGGTGCACAGAAAATGTTTGCTGACCAGTGTGCAATCAGAATTCTACATATTCAATGCATGCTTACCTCCACTGTGTCACGTTGGAGAAAAGCATCAGCCAAATCAATGTAGTGTAATCAAATATATGATTTCACTTGTGACTGGTGATTTGTTGCTCATCATTAATGGAGTGACTTTCATGAAACATGGCGGAGGAGCATGTGCAAAGGAGAAAAAAATATACCAGACCTAAACCACTCAGATAGCACAGCGATACGCGCACACTCACATTCAAAATATAACAATACTAGAGCACCCCACTCATAGAGCGCAAACCTCCACCAACACTAGTTTCCAATTCCACTAATTTTTACCTTGGAAAAAAATTTCAAGGTCTAAGTCCTGTTAGAAGTGTTTTTTCATAAATTAAAATATCATAGAAGCAGGTTTGTAATGTAACAAATTAGAAATACTTTGTTATTGTACTTATTTATATTTCTGACAACTTTCACTTTTACTCCACTACATTTCCTCAATAAAATGTATACGTTTACTTAGATACATTTCTCTTAAACATCTTTGTTACTCGTTACTAAAATATAAAACTGGAAGAAAATTTGATTGGGCAATGCAGAGGCAAAAGTATAACCCAGAGCAGTTCACATTCAGTCCACTTCAGCAGGAGCGCAGCACCTTTCACCCCTGCAGGACCAAGTGCCGTGTTTGACGTTGAAACACATTTAAACACGTTTAACACGCTCCTTCAGAGCGGCCGTTGTTTTTGCGGGTGTTTGTCAGGAAAGTGATCATTTCTCTACATTGATTACAGACCCTGCAGAGCGACTCCACATTGAAGCGTGAACCAATGAAACAGTGCTTCGATCCGCTGGCTCATTGGTTCTTTGATTCGCTGCCCTTCAGAAGCAGCAAGTCCGATTCTTAACCCCTCTTAAAGCCATTAAAATGTGTCAATCATGAGTCACTTTTGTGTGGATTCAAGTCACTAACTGGGACTCCTGTCTTGTTGCAAAGAAACGAGAATTGTCCTCCGTTCCGTTGGCACAGCTCCAAATGCTGCGCAGCTCTCTGCCGAGACACAGTCCAGTCGGAATTAATAACTTCAAAACGAATTGCTGCTTTAAATAAAATGACACCTCTTACAAACGCTGTAATACAGACAATAAGCTACAATCCAGTAAAATGCTTTTTCCTCACAAAATGAGACGTCCTGCATTCTTTATGAACTGCATCCTGATGTACAGCACAGCCAACTGCAAGAGCTCAGCTCAGAGGTATGGAAAGACATTAATGCCAATAATGTCTGAAAAGAAATGCTTTTGACAAAAAATACAGATTTTGCTTATTTCTATTTATGTCTAGAGATCAAGGATCCACCATGTAGAGTTTATTATGTACAGAATTTAAGGATCCAGTGACCAATTTCATATTTATTTACTTTAAGACTCAATAAAATGTTATTGACATAGAAAACCTGTAAAGTCTACTTTTAGTACACAGAAAATTCACAAGAGGTATCGATAAGCGGAATCAATAATGGTATCGATATCGAAAAAATCTTATCAATATCCATCCCTAATCAGATCAGATCTGGATCAAACTTGGTGAGGTGATAGTGAGTGTCAGTCTGCACCTCACTTTCAAATATGAGAGTGATTGGGTGTGTTTGATTAAGATATAATGTAAATTCTTGTCCAATTTCATTTTTTCCACAAATCTGATTGGTTAATCATGTGAGATTTCAGACCGTATAAAATCAGGGTAACGGTGGCAAAATTTTAGACCATTTCACATTTGGATGTATTACTCCGCGCCCTGACCGGTGTCATTCCTGTTGAGAGGCCAGCCTTCCGCACAACTGCGCATGCACACGCATATTGTCAGGATGTGGAACTGTCCATTTATGCGATGAGATACACATCTCCACAGAACACCAGCTGCACGCTGCTACGCAGATGTCATAATGGCGCTGTTAGCTGAGAGTGAGAGAAAGTTGCATACTGACGACAATGCAGAAATGGGTGAATTTCAGCTACCATACAAAAGTACTGATGTGGACTCTGATACAGAATTACTCCTTTTTACTGGTGACCGTAAAACCAGCATGAACGTCCGCAAATCATCAGACACAACAGGGTTATTCCCTAAATATACATTAAATGGGGTTTTAATATTACATTTAAGTGGCCATAAAATCTGTAATCTGGATCAAATCGGGATCAAATTTTGTCAGTTGATAAAGGATACCATCCTACATAACACTCTCAAATATGAATGAAATTCCATCCTTTTTTTGACAGAGTTATGAATTTTTGAAAATTCTTTCAATGTAAAAGACTGGGATTTTTCCAGTTTTCCAAGATTTTTTCCTGACTTTGCCATTTGACCTATGACCAATGAAAACTTAATCACTTCTTCCCTATCAGAATATGAATCTTTATAAAAAATTTCATAATTACATATGAAAAACTGCGGGCAAACAGACACACAAACAGACAAACGGGCGATAACATACGTAACCTCCTCCAACTTTGATGGTGGAGGTAAAAATATCAGAAGTCTTTTCTGTAAGATTTTCTATATATGAGCATGGTTCTGGAAATCTGACCTTGACCTCTGAGCTTGACCTTTGACTGATTCTAATCAATATCAAATTACTTCCTCCCATCAATAGACCTAAGGTACGTGCCAAATTTGATCAAAATCACATTCTGTGTTCTGAACATATCGTACATACACAGAGACCAAGGCCATCATGTTTTTATTTTCGTAATTTTACCCAAGGCCAAAATATGGCCATTGGGTATTACGATGACTTTTCATCCGTCCATCTGTCTGTGTACAGCACAAGTCCAGTCCTATTACTGCCAGCATCTTCAAATTCACAGGGAACATTCTTGGGACACAGACCTTGGACAAGTTCAAAGATAGTTAACCTTGACCTATTTTAAGAGGTTAAAAAGGTCACATTGTTTCTACACACTCTTTCATTGATTACATGCTCATACAGCCAAGGTTATTTTACCATTGTGTTATATTTCATTGTTTTTGTCTGTTTCTAGTGAAAGAAATTGATTTTTACATACATCAGCAAGTTGGCAGCACAGTGGAACAGTGATTAGCACTGTTGCCTGACAGTAAGAAAATCTGGAGTTCAGATCCGCTCAATATGTCTCTGGCTCTGTGCATACAATGACCACTGTTCAAAATTCGAGTGACAGCCTGTGACTGCATGCAAAGGGATGGCACCGCCCAGCGAATGTCATGCAAATTCTCATGAAATCCCTCACAAATGCCGGTCGCAAGCTATCGCAGCCCAGTGAGATACAACCCTTAACCATTTAGCGCCTATAAACATAGTGTTTTGTACAGATTCAGATCCTCCACGTAGTTTGCAGGTTTAGAGGTCAAATGATTGGAAGTTGAAGTTAATCAGTTGAAGTTAATATTTTTAAAGGGTCTGTTGCGTCTTGTTGGAGGGGTACACGCTGCACTTTCATTTTTATGATGCACCCTTAAAGTACAAGGCTCATATTTAGGTGACTCTCCAAATGTGAATAACACTGTGAAACTATTAAAGAGAAAGTTCAAATTTTCAGATTTTACTAAAAATCATATTTCTGCAGCACAGGTGTAGTTTAGAACAAGAAGAAATATTCAAATCAAGACCTGCCGGTGAGGTCATAGGCTCACTTCCCCATCTCATTCTCTGTCTCTCACACACACACACACACACACACACACACACACACACACACACACACACACACACACACACACACACACACACACACACACACACACACACACACACACACACAGAGCCATTATTACACAGTGTGTCTTGGGGGTTGAGTATGTCGTCTCTCTTCCCCCGTTTGCTCACTGCCCCTGGAACAATTTCAATTTTAATAGCTTTTACTATGTATCTGAAGCACTGGAGACAAAGAAAGAAAGGGCAATGTGTGCACCCGCACCCGCACATACACAGACATACCACAAAAGCGTACGAACCAGTCACTCTTGTTGAAAATAGAGCCATCAAAAACAGAAGATGAAAACAGGACGGCCGACAGACACACAGACAGATCTGAGGAGCATCTTCTAATTATCCCTGTGGACAAGTTGCCGCTGGCTAGGCTCAGTTATCCACCGCAACCCCTCTTTCCATCATCCCTCCATCCTGCTGCTAACCTCTGTGCTGCTAATTTCATGTCGGGGATTAGCCCCCGCTTTCTTGTCTATCTTGTAATATTTCTTGGGGGGCGGGGGGGCTCTGAAATATGGACACCTTCCACTTACAGTAGGACTTACTGAGCTGAACCGGGGCACACTCGCACTCCCATCCCTCCCCAACTGCTAGTCAGAGATGGAGAAAGAGGGTTAAAAATGGAGACGAGGAGAGAGAAAGAACACCTCAGGAAGTGGAGTAGCTGCGACGCAAGCTCTACCGGGAAGTGACCCTGGAGAAAGAGTGAAGGTGAAAGTGGCGCATAGAGGCGCAACGATCTGGTAGTACCTGCGGGGCAATGCAAGCTGTTTTCTTTATGCATAAAAGAGAAGGTGGGAGGGAAGAGGGGAGCCTGAGAAAGAAGAGCCACGCGTTGGATATCCACCACCGAGTCTTTTGTCTCTGTTGTTCTGGGAGTCCTTCACATCTGTCTCACTTTGACGTCAGTAAAACACTTTATTTCACATGCCTGGTTGTGTGCTATTTAATAATATCTGCAAAAGACATGATTAAACCTGTTGCATCCAGATCAGGTTTGGGAGCAAGCATGCGCTGGTGCTGAGCATTGCGGTGTCCACCACACCATAGAATGACTGCGTAGCAGCTATGCAGGTAGACCATCAATCCATCTCCACCTCTCAAAAGTGACCATATTTCTGCTGCAATGAGGAGAAATGTGGTGGTCCCCTTGTACTTCTCCTGCCGAGGGGTTCCTCAACAATGAGGCACGACTCCAAAGACCTGAACCTTCATTCTACTGCAAAGGTATGAACATAGCCCAGTGTCTCTTTCTAGCAAATGTATGACCCCATGAACTATCTCCAGGTGTCTCTCAGTCTCAAAGTCACAACACCCAGGAACAGGAATGTGACTAAGACAAGTAAATGTCTCTATACGTTCAACACTTTCAATACAGATTCTCTTCTGATGTCAGACTACAGGAAAACACTGAAAGCCTGGATGTTAGTTTTATTTAAAGTCAAATGCAAACCCAGACAATCTGAATCCTCACACAGCTTCTCAAGTGCCTCAATCAGGGTATCATTTGATTCTGCACAGATCGCACCATCGTGGCCAAAGTCAAGGTCATAAATCTTTCCTCGCCAATAAAGCTGCTAGTTTCCAAAACACACACAACACCCAGTCCGTACAGTGTATTAAAACTTTGTCTGAGAATCTATGAAGGACAGCTTTTACTGGGACGAAGTCAAACATATTGCCCCTGCTACACACATCACTTACATGAACACATGCATCTCCTCTACGCCAAAAATCCATCATGGCTGCAGAGGATCATCCAAAGCAGTTCTGTCATGGGAAATAAATAAATAAAAAATGTGCAATGACTCATGGGATTGTTTGGGCCTTGAAGGATATACCTGCTGTATCCTTGGTTTTCGGGGGGGGGGGGTAAGAAGACTGCACGCCAGCTGCTTCACAAGCAGCCTTCGAAATGGGTCAGGTTACGTCACTTATGATGTAAACGGCCAACGCTTGCAGAAGTGTGCTACCTCTGAATTGGGACACAGCCATTGTTCTGTAGTCTGTATCAAAAGAAAGACATCCTCACCAACTTTTGAAAACAGATTTTTCCGAACATTCCAGTTGATTTGCTTCCTCTGTTGATACATAGTGTTGATAGATAATAAAGTACAAGTGAATGAACTCAGATCTCAGTGTTTTAATTCATATTCTCAAGAAAAATTCAGTTAAATGCCTCAAAAAGTGTGTGTGTGTGGGGGGGGGGTTAAAGGTTTTCTACTTATCCCATATATTTTCTGCCAGGAGGTGTTGATGACATCACCAATACCAAGACGGTGGATGATCCAAGTGAGATTAAAAAGTGGTAAATCATACTTTACATCTTACTGAACCTTGTTATCTAACCCTAAACCTAACCTTAACCAAAATGCAAACGTGCATTTCTGGACAATAAATATGAAACATGGGTTCTGCATGCATGAGGGAATTTGTAGGACTACGCACAAAACAAAGCACTTAACTTTTTGTATCATGTCATACAAAAGGTATCATGAGCACATGTTGGTCCGCTCGTCCATTGGCTTTGGTGCTTAGCCCTGGATAGCATGAAGTGAATGAGAGGTTTGTTTTTTCAGGTTTCTTCTCCAGCTAAGAATGGTACCCATTTACAGCTCAGACAATGCAGATGAAGCATTTTCTCCAAGGACACAGGCAGGTAGCATGACTGGGAATCAAACCCAGGTCTCCAGCTTGGTAGTGCAGCTTATATCCCATTGAAAAAATGAAAGAAATAAAAGCTGCATTATTTATATAAAAGACAGAGACAGCAGAGGGTCTTTATATGCATTAGCATGTGTGATGCTTTTGGATATCTGCATGAGTGTTAATCTTTGTTGTGACTGCATTTGTGCTGCAGCCTTAAAGGACAGAAATGTTTCTTATTGCCTTTGTCCAAAGGAGATAGTATTTTTTGCTCCATCTGTCCATCTGTTGTTTGTCTGTCTGCACAATTATGGACAACCCAGTCTCACAGCAAGTCGTGATTCAGCAGCACAAAATGTACATTAATCTATTGGTTCGTGATATTGTGATGAAAAGCGCCTCATTTTCGTCACAGCAGCACAAATTCATTCTAATTCATTCTGTGATGGCTGCACAAAATTAAAAGTGAAGTGGGGGGGATAGGGGGTGGTTATGGTTAGGGTGGGGGGAAGGAGTAAGATTAGGTTATGGTTAAGGTTAGGGTCGGGGGTAGGAGTAGGGTTAGTACAGCCCAGTGTCACTTTTTTTTTCGTGCTCCCGTGACGAAATTAATCAAATTTCCGTGACGTTTTTTTTTTTAACTCACTATTCCTAACCCTACTGAGGTGCTTGAGGTGCTTTTGTCACAATATCATGAACCAATAGATTAATGTATATTTCGTGCTGCTGAATCATGACTTGCCGTGAGACCAGGTTGGGTTAGTAATCGTGAGTTTAAAAAAAACCCCGTCACGAAAATTTGACTCATTTTGTCAAGGGAGCACGAAAAAAATAAAACGTGAGACTGGGCTGCTATGGAAACACTACCACTGATTTCTGTGAAATTTAGCAGAGGTGCCAAAAACAACCAATGAAATTTTGGAGAAGATCCAGGACAAGGATTGATCCAAGATTTTCTTTATCTGTTTCTTTAAGATTTAAAAATTAATTTTTGTTTCTTTGTCTTTTACAGTTTCATTCACTTCTCAGCAAATATTGAAATTAAATAAAATTTGTTTTAACTAAAATGTATTTATATAACTGGTATGCATAAGGGAGGTTTAAACCTTATCCACCCCATGAGCAAGCGCTTTGGCAACAATGGTCAAGAAAAATTTCCTCAGTCACGTTTTGAGGAAGAAACCTCAAACAGACCAGACTCAGTGGGGTGATCATCTGCTGTGATAATAGTGACAATAACATAACAACCAAATAAAAAAGGCACAGCAATGAGTGAATCAGTCGGTGTCTTTACTCCAGACAGATCAGTCATTAAAGTTTACAGCCCAAACACAATAAAACTCCAAATGAATAAGTCTTTAAAGTCTGTCTCTCATTTCCAGTTTTTGACACCCAATTCTCCACTTTTTTTTGGCACAGAAAACAATCAGCTACCTGTAATAATGGTGCAATTATATAACACTGTGACCACTTAGGCATATTTTGAACATGTTCAAAAAAATTGTGACGTCAAGATGAATCATGATCCAGAAAAATTAATAGTTGATTGTAATTGGTGCCGATAGGGGTCATTTGCATCTTTACTGTAATTTCATAGATGGCTTTGGTTCTTATTTCATTAGTGAATCTTGAAAGAAAGCATTGCTGTTGCAATGTGGATTTGACTGCTCACTTAGTTTGACGCTAGGCTACAATTAACAGCTAAAAACAAAATAAAATGCTGACTATAGTGAGTGGAGAACACTTTTATAGACCAGAACAAACAGCCGTTGTGCTGCACAGTGGTGTTAGGACAGGTGCACAGCACCACTCATCACTCCGGCATGTGGCAAAAGTGCGGTGCGTCCAGAAAGCATTCACAGCACTTCACTTTTTCCACGATTTTTTTATGTTACAGCCTTATTCCGAGATGTGGTAAATTAATTTTTCCCTCAAAATTCTACCAACAACCCCATAATGACAACATGAAAAAAGTTTTTTGTTTTTTTTAAATTTCTGCAAATTTATTAAAAATAAAAAAACTAAGAAATCTGATGTACATATGTATTCACACCATTTGCTTAATACTTTGTTGTACCTATTTTTGGGCAGTTTGCTCAAACCTCTCAAGCTCCAAGGTTGGATGGGGAGCGTTGGCACAGACATTTTCAGATCTTTCCAGAGATGTTCAGTCAGATTCAGGTCTGGGCTCTGGCTGGGCCACTCATGGACATTCACAGAGTTGTCCTAAAGCCACTCTTTTGATATCTTGGCTGTGTGCTTAGGGTCATTGTCCTGCTGAAAGATGAACCATCACCCCAGTGTGAGGTCAAGAACTCTCTGGAGCAGGTTTTCATCCAGGATGTCTCTGTACATTGCTGCATTCATCTTTCCCTTAATCCTGACTAGTCTCTCAGTTCCTGCCACTGAATAACATCCCCGCCATGCTTCACTGTGGGGATGGTGACTGCTTTCCTCCAAACATGACACCTGGCATTCATGCCAAAGAGTTCGATCTTTGTCTCATCAGAGCAGAGAATTTTGTCATGTCTGAGAGTCCTTCAGATGCCTTTTGTCAAACTCCAGGCGGGCTGCCATGTGCCTTATACTAAGGAGTGGCTTCCGCCTGGCCACTCTACCATACAGACCTGATTGGTGAATTGCTGCAGAGATGATTATCCTTCTGTAAGGTTCTCCTCTCCACAGAGGCATGCTGGAGCTCTGACAGACTGTGCATTGGGTTCTTGGTCACCTCCTTGACTAACGCCCTTCTCTCCTGATCTCTCAGTTTAGACAGTTTAGACAGGAAGAATCCTGGTGGATACGAACTTCTTACATTTATGGATGATGGAGGCCACTGTGCTCACTGGGACCTTCAAGGCAGCAGAAATGTTTCTGTGCCCTTCCCCAGATTTGTACCTCTTGACAGCCTTGTCTCAGAGGTCTACAGACAATTGACTTCGTGTGGTCTTGTGGTCATGTGGACTTCATTGGTTTGTGCTCTGACATGCACTGTCAACTGTGGGACCTTATATGTAGACAGGTCTTTTCCAGTCATGTCCAGTCAACTGAATTTACCCCAAGTGGACTCCAATTAAAGATCACAAGGATGCAGTAGATGGAAACATGCTGTAGAAATGTAGTCCATTTACACAACAGTACCTACAAGTGAGTGGCCTCCAAAGATGTTACAAACATCATGTGAATGTTACTGTGTCAAAAGGTTCTGAAGAACAGTTGCAGATAGAAGGCTGTCATTGGTTGTTTGAGTGTTGTCACCAACATGTGTATCTTTGTGCTCATGGAGTTTGTGTATTTGTACAAAAAATGACCTGTACCCCTGTGCCTGTCACACACACTCCTCGCCATCACTCCAGCCTCTCATTACAGCTGCAGAACCCCAGCCTGTCACATAATTAAAGGCAAAGTTATAAATGACCACCAGGCCAAAAGCCATATTTCACAGGTGGTTGTATATTTATTTATAAATTTTCACCTTTAAATGTGTTTCTTATGCAAATTATAGCCAGGACACTTTTCAATTAACTTTGGGGGCCAGTCCCTCTAAGTACCGCTAAAGCTTGTTATTAGAAATAGAGTATTTTTGTTGTGGACCATAAATTATTCCCACATGTCACAGAAATTGGAAGATGTATGAACCTCTATGTGGTAGCGCCAGAGGTGGTGCTGCGCGTCCCCTCCTTTAAGGACCTGGTGATTGGTTTTCTGGAAATAACACTTTTTCATTGTCTCATACAGTCATGTGCAACAAATGTATAATTTGAGAATTTTGAGTTAATCTTCAGTTTGGCTTTTTTTTCTTCATCAATGAAGGAAACTCAGGATTAAAAATATCTAAAGAAAACTTTAAAAAATTAAATGATAGGGTTTTATGTTTATTTAAAGAAACTAATACTTTTTAAGTTACAGTGCAAACCTCATTTTCATTTTTTTTTTTAAATTTGATTTCTTTGTTGGTATACTGCTGATGCCACGCACTTAATAATAAAATAGCTAAATAATTTGAGCAAAATTAAATACTGCCCAAAATACACACAAATTGCATGAGAACACATTAAAGAAATTATGTAGTTTAGTTTTAATTAGATGTTATAGGCATCCTAGAATTTTGATAATACTGTTCCATTTTTATCTTCATTGGTAAAACAGCAGAAAAGTGAATCTGAAGATTACAAAAAATTCTCATTTCAACTTAAATGTTATGAGGTTTTTAATTTCAATTTCATTAAATAAATTTATAATCTTTCAAGTTACAAACTTCACTGATTTTTTTTCAGTAGCTGTAATTTACAGCACAACAGATGACAGTTGTCAATAAACATATCAATATTTTCTTGATGAATATTGTATTTTGTTGAGATTGTAAGAAGTTCTTAAATATTACTTTAAATTATAATATAAATTATTTGAAGTCTTGAAATTCCCCTATAATTTGCTTAAGACTGCCAAAAAGAGAGTTTTAAAAGGTAAAAGTGACCACGTTTTTGCCTATATTTTTAGATATTATATATTTAGCAGCTTGACATTACTTTTCTGCACATTACAGCATGCACAAGTTTGTGAAATTCTTCTGCTTTCTTTACATACTTTTATTTCCTCTCTCCCTGTTTATTTCTCACGTGCACACCTTCATGCAAAGATGTGCGTTCAGCAGCCGCATATGCACTTTGCACTGCAGGACAGTTTAAAGGTATGTTTCTTTCACATGAATGCTTTCTGGTGCACAGCATATGTCCTATATAGGCTCTGAGTCAAAAAAAAAAAAGTCAGATTCTGTAGAGACTTTCAAGTCCAGACTTAAGATGCACTTATTTTCCCTTTAGTATGTTTAGCGTACTGGCATAGTATGTTACTATGCTTTACTTTTTTAATTCATTTTATTAGGAAACAGAGCGGGCCGTGGGCTCAACCTTAGTATTTAGTATCACCTTAGTATTTCTTCTGTTTTTCTTGTTGCTTAATTTTGACAAATTATACTGTATCTGTTATCTTTCTGATGCCTGATTGTTTTTTTGTTTTTTTTCTCTCCGTTTGAGGTGCGGCTCCATCCAAAGATGGGTGTGGTGTCTGTTTCTGAAACCCTCCTGTCCTGTGCACCGGGAACATTTCCTGTATATTCATTTTGTGAATTGTTTTGTAATTTGTGTAGGTAGCATGGCCCAAGCAGAGGGTCACCCCTTTGAGTCTCGTCTGCTTGAGGTTTCTTCCTGAGAAGGAGTTTTTCTTTGCCACTGTGGCCTGTGTGCTTGCTCTGGGGGTTGGTGAGGTTAGACCTTACTTGTATGAAGCACCTTGAGGCAACTTTGTTGTGATTTGGCGCTATATAAATGAAATAAATTGAAATTGAAAATTGAGTCTTAATCATGTTGGGTTCTTTTTGAAGACATATGTTCTAGGCTCTGAGGCCTGCTGGTGCAGATACTTATCTCCAGATACCAGAAGAGGTACATTTCTGCTCAGTTCCTGTTCGACCCTTGAAGACTTCTAGTTAGGAGGTAGGTCCCGTTCTTTTACGGTGACAAGCTGAGTGTGTCCCCATCTGCCTCATTTTCTCCTTAATTGACCTGCCGAGGGAAACAAGTGGAGCGATGCAGTTCTCCCATTACTCCTATTAGAGGAAGAGAACACAAGAGAGTTCGAAAAAGAAGCAAGGAATGAAGAGAGAAGAGAAAGAGTGGGAAAGAACATGTTCTTCCTGTCCTGCTGCCCATCAGTCATCCCTTACTGTGTGAGATGTCTGCGATACGCTTTGAGGTAAGCTCATGTGCCTTAACGTGTGTTACGATGTGTGTGCATCATGTACGAAAAGGTGTGTGTGTGTGTGTATGTGTGTGTGCAGCCGTGCCCTCTCCCCGATGCGTAAAAAATGTCCATTAATTGATTCCCCCTAATTTCCCCTCAGCCTCGCCTTGCGGAGCGAGACGCCTGCCTGCCAGCCGAGCAATGCCACACTTCAGGTAAGGTGGATAATGGAGGATGACATTCGTGTCCCAGCATGCCTCGGGGCAGCATGTGATACATGGCTTCCTCTATGAAGGTTAAACTCAGCTAACCTGCCTTTGGCGTTTCATTACCCACTTGTTAAATACTCTTTTGATAATAAAATGATTAAAAATTTTATTGCTTCTCTCAAATGAGGCCCCTTTTCAAAGGAATTTAATGACTTTGGAGATGGATATGTGTGTGTGTGCATGTTCAGACAAGTGCATCTTCTGTTAGGCACAACTAGTGTGTAAAAACCTAATGAGAGTGATACTCTTTACAGCGAAACCACCATTATTCTCAGCCAAACGACCTGGACCGTCATTATGTGTAAAGCAGCAATAGCTTTTCCCTCGGCTGGGGCAGATTCAAATAGACACATTTTACATACAGCTCAGTCTGTGACTTCAAGCGAAGTGAAGTATTTATACTAAAATGAATGGGCCCAACTATTTTTACACCACAAGTTAAGCACTGTGGCTATAGCAACGGGACATAAAATATTATATTCAGCCCATTAATAGGAACTACAAGCCTTGTCTAGGCCAATATGGCTCCACAGCGGCTTAGCAAATCATCATATCCAGTGTGATTTTGGTTGTAAAATTAGCAGTTAAGGGATGAAAAAACTGATCTCAAAACCCAATAAAGCAGCTTCTTACTGTCTCAGTCAGGAAACAAATATGGGTCATGTGGGCCAGTTTTAATGCCCTATAAAATTGAGGAGAAATATGGCACTGTGCAAAGGTTTTAGGCCAACTGAGTGTGACTAAAACTGTTCAAATGAATGAAAAGCTGTTGCATAGCTAAACTGTTCAAATGAATGAAAAGCTGTTGCTTAGCTAATGTTTTTAAACCAATCAGCCACTTTTAGATTTTTTTTTTTTTTTTTTTTTTTGGTGATTAATAGTTCTGAGGTATTTTATCCAGTTTTTGCCATCAAGCTGAATCTTACTGGAGCTTTGATGCTAGATCACTGCACACAATTAGATTAATTTCAAAACTATTTTTGCATTGCAGTTGAGATTCTTTCTCGGTTGACAACATATTTATTTAACCAATCCCCATGTGTCTTGTATTTTAATCCTACTGCCAGATCCTCTGCAGTGAAATATGGGATACTTCGTGGTTCTGTTGTAGGTCCTTTGTTATATTCACTTCATACAATACCTCTTGGACACATAACTACAAAGATATGGAATTCAGTGAAAAACTATGTAATTTAATTTTTCTACTTAAAAATTCTGAGAAGACTCAGATGATGGTCATTAATCCTGCAAGAGATAGTATGATCGCTAACATTATCACTGCATGTGTGTCATTTGTCATACTATAACTTAAGTCTGTTTGTTTCCTTACTCCTCCCAGGTCCTTTGGTGGATTAAGGGTGACCCCAGAATTTCCCTAAAAAGGTTTGTTTTGGCAAGACCCAAGGTCAGAATTTATATTTTCACTTTGATGTCCACAGGATTTGGCATGAATATGTTGGTGGATTCTGGAATTTCCCAAATGAGCTCAAATTTACCAAAGACCAATCACTTGAGTCAAGGTGACTGGGGTCAAAGGTCAAAATATAAAATTTTCTTCACTCTGATTTACAGCATATTTGACACACATATGTGTTCTGGAATTGTCCAACGTCAAATTTTCTAAAGGTCAATCACTGAGGCTAACATGAGCTAAGCGTCGCGCAGCGGCGCAAAGCTCACTCATAGTACAGGGCGCCCTAAACAGGAAGTACCAAAATTAAAATCCACAGTAAAGCAGGAAATGTTCAAATGTGAAACACTTCCTGGATTGACAGACGAGATCCCATGGAATCTCGTGGGAACTCAGTGGCAAGCTCACACTCAAACAGGAAGTGCCGAATTCTCAGTCACAGTGAAACAGGAAATGTCCAATGTTGAACACTTCCTGGCATGGGTAGAGCTAGAGCTTTTTTCTAAAATTATCTTCCTAAACTCAAACTGAAAGCAAATCTCTACAACTATATATAAATTAATTAAAAATAATCCAGCTTTCTGATGAAGCGATGTAGAGGAGGATTTTCTTAAAAAGATTACCTGAAAGTTCAGCTACAATTTGACAAAGTACACTTGAGATGAAAGCCTAGATTTGATGTTTTGGTGAAAGAAACTTTTGTATTTCTTCATAATTTATGTAAATAAAGTCAAAGACATATTCAGTGACTTGGAAATGTTCATGTTTCCATCCCGACTTGTCTAAAGAAAACTGGCAATAAAACTGATTATTATTTACAGGTTTTATCAAGTTTTAAGAGATTTGCTTTCAGTTTCAGTTTGAGGAAGATAATTTAAAAATTTTTTATTTATTTATTTTATTTTTTGTATTTCTTGTATTTAAAATGGCATAGACAAATTAAAATTTTGGAAATTCCAAGTGTTCCAATACTTTTGGAGGGCACAGTATCCTAACCTTATGATCAGTGAAAAATGACTGTGGTCTTATTACCTTTTTGTTTAAGAATGTTTAATTTTCACTGTTGCTGCACTTTGTGCCAAATCATAGTCATATCGTATATCATATTGATATGAAAATTCAGTAAGGTATATCTTCAGTTATACATTCCAAATCTAAGGTGGAACTCTACTAGTGTTTACTAAGGTACACCTAAACATCTTAAAAAAAGAAAAGAGAGTAGAGCCACTTAGGTGCCTGGTCTTGAGAACCAGGGATGGTAGGTTGAAAGCTTTTTTATCCCATGGGAACTCTCCCTATATATGACATTTACATGACAATTTATAGCAATACTGAGATATGATAATTTGGCCATACTGTACAGCCCTACTGTCAACTAGCTGAAAACCTTTGAATATTAATTTAAATCTACATTAAAAAAAAAATGCTTACAAAGGTGGGTGGTAGTCATGCTCATGCTCCCAAGAACCATTTTACTGAAAAAATTCTGAAGGACCTAAAAGAAAAATGCTTAATGGGGGGGGGGGGGGGGGGGGAGCAGAGCTCCCCCAGAAGCTGAAATGTTTATGCCATATTAACGCTCCCCTGAAGCATTTACTCAAAATAAAGTCTGAAGGACCTAAATGACATGGTGAGATGCTGACGAGCTTCGCTCGTTCATGTCCGCGATATATGCATATTATCATGTCTGCCTATTTGTTGGCCTGCTTCTCCCAGGTCCTTTTGCTGATTTTGACCAAACTTGATGCGTCAATGAAGACTGACCTTGAAACTGCCCTTAAAGAATTAATTTTGGAAAAGGTCAAGGAATTTGATTTTCAACACGAATTAGACCAAATGTGGCATGGATTCCAGAATTGCCCTGATTGCAGATTGTGGCATGGATTCCACAATTGCCCTGATTTGACCTTAATTGATTGGCCAATTGATTTGTGCATTTGGTTTCAGTGCAGAAAGTTCCCAGTTCAAACCCCTACCCCCGCCACATTTCTCCATGTAATCTGGAGTTGTGTCAGGAAGGGCATCCAGCGTAAAGCTTGTGCCAAATCAACATGCAGATTCACCTTGGATTTGCTGTAGTGACCCCGAGTGAAAACAAGGGAGCAGCTAAAGGGATTTACTTGAGTGATTGCAAACAGTGCCATTTTCCATTTGTAGACTAGAGGTGATTCTGCCTATTTTGTGTGCAACTGATGCAGAGACATTAGTTCATGCTGCTGCTTCACCTGGAACTGATTATCTACTCTGTTTCAAACTATTAAACCCTTGAAGGTGTCAAAATCCAACCCCGTGTCCCCATTGTGACACCAGAGTAATGGATCAAGTAGGGGATTACCTGTTGGGGTGAAATACAATGGGGACCTTGTGTGCTTCATGGCTGCTACAGTAGCTATGAAGGTCCAACAGGAACCCTGAAGATGAAATGGCTAACAGGACTCTGGTGAAACAAGAAGTCCTAAACGGCAGATCAGGAAGAAGAGGTGATGGCTTGTAATCCAATGGCTGTGAAGGTGGATGAATGCTGCAGCAGGTTCTCACATCCTGACTCTCTGGGATTTCCCAGTTATTGGGCCAGGCTAAGGATCTGTCAAGGACTGTGTGTTTGTTGGCATGCCATGACATTCTCAGGTTAAACAAACCAATGAAAAAGCGTCTCTAGATCAATCATCTGCAGACCCTCGAGTGATTCCACAACATTGCTTGAGAAGTGTCCTTCACATCAGGTGGGAAGACTACTGTACCAACATCAGCATCCTGGCTGAAGCCAAGCTTCAGAGCATCGAGTGTATCATCATCAAGAACCAAGCTGGGTGGGTCACATCGTTAGGATGGATGACAGCCGACTTCCCAAGCAGATCTTCTACTCCTAGCTGAGAAAAGGAAAATGGTCCAAAGGAGGGCAGAAGAAATGCTATAAGGACCTCCTGAAGCACAACCTCAAGAGCTGCTTCCTGGACTGGAAAATCTGGGAAGAACATGCAAGGGGCCAAGCCAGCTGGTGAGCAATGTTCCACACAGGTATGGAAGTCTTCTTAAAAAATGCAGATGAACAACACAAAGAAGAGGAGAAAGACAAAGGAGAGAGAGAGAGAGAGCAAACTCCTGACTGGCAGAAGCTTCCCACAGCAACCATGCTTGTCAAGACTGTGTCTGTTCAGTCATCTCTGTGTCCACCATCTTGTCTGGTAATTGACCAAGAGACCATGTTCCTTGCCATCAAGCGATTGCCATTGCCATGACAATTACAACCTTTTCCCCTTCATTGACCTGTGAAGGGAAAAATGTCTTATTTTCTCCTTTCATTAGTTATTTTAGTGTTTTGTGTGTGTGTGTGTGTGGACAAGAAAGACAAAAAAATTAACAATTCCCAGTTGCCTAAATATTCTTCACAGCAGTCATCGTTTTGATATAACACTGCAGCCATAAACATGGTCTGAAGATTAGACTCTTTGTACTGAATCACAGCACAGTATGACTCTCGAACCACCTGAAATCACATCTTGCAGTTTTGCTTAAGATATAAAATGCAAAAATATATGACTTTTCTCCTTTATTCATGTAGTGCTGAATAAAAACCTATTCTAAAGCTTTAAAAATATGGAAAGAGCCACCGCACATGCAAAAAGACTGCAGCCTTGTAATTTGTGATCCCTGTGTGTCCGAATGTCAGTGTCTCCTTTGTGAGTTATAAAATTTTGAATTGCTTGAAGCAAAATGTATAAGTAGTTTATGTTCAGGGATTTCCCAGATTTGCCTGCCTCCCCGTTGGCTCTTTGAGTCCTATTCAGTGTTGTCAGGGATTCATTGTTGTACTGCAGCTATGTTACACACACACACACACACACACACACACACACACACACACACACACACACACACACACACACACACACACACACACACACACACACACACACACACACACACACACGTACTTAATGAATGTCCAGGTCCGCCTCCCTCGGGCCACAGACGTTGGTGCTGGCCGGTTCATCTGATATATCATGGCAGTCCGCGCTGCTCTGCTCCACTGGACCCTGTCCAACACCTGTTCTCCCATCAGGGGATGTTGTGTTGGCGTGGCGTGGCTGTGCCACTGCACAGATTGGCACTGCCTGGCCCACGCAGCACAAAGGATGAAGTATGAGATTCCCAGTGACAAAATGTAAGCTGTAATTAGAAGGGAAGCCCTCAGTGGAAGTGTTTACTATTCAGTGTTTAGTATTCACGTTTATGATCCTGGTATGTGGATGCCTTAGGAATGACTTTGAATTAAATCACATATTGAAGGACAAATGTGTCACTGCAACTGCTGTCTTACAAAAAGCCACAGTGACTAATTTTGCCATCAGTTCTGCTCAGGTTGAAATTGTATCATTAAAGGCCGGTCACACGGCATATGACGATTCCTGAACAAAGGGAAAAAGTAAAAAGTCACAAATCGGTGAGAAAAGGTGGACAAATGAGTTTTTGACTTTTCCCTTCACCAAATAGCGTGCGAATCAAGAGCGCAAAAGGAACAAAAGAAGAACAAAATGAAACCGAAGCTAGCGTTGATCTCGACGCTTTAAACGAAATGCGCCTGGAGCCACTGCTGGAGCAGTGTGTGTCTGCATCCTGCTGTGCATTCCAGGACTCTGTGCTGGGACAGAGCTCTGTAGTGCTTTGTCTCTTGGAGAAGCTGCAAAGAATAAGCGTGCAATCAGATACACTGTGGAGATCTGTGCGCACGCCGGTGGATCCATCTGCTCTGGTTCCTCATCCAGAACAAAAGAGGGATCATCTCCTTCATCATCAGAATCCTCACTGTCTGGTTCAGACTGATTAAATGCTATGCGTTCCATCTTGTTCCAATAAAAAAAAAAAAAAAAAACTGACTTCCTGTCTGATGGGCGAAGCGATGACAGCATAAAAAGAAAGCTCCTGACAGCTAAGTCAGGAAAACACCTGAAATCAAACTCGAAAGTACCCGTACCTTAACTATTAAAAAGGGGTAACATAAATGAGACAAGATGTCAAAAAAAAAAAAGAAGATTAACCAGCAACCAACTGAACGGAGTGAAGATGGAGAAAAATTACCGCTAGCTACTAGCATTAGCACTAGCATTAGCAGCATGGAGTTACCGCAAAAAGCTAATGCAAAAGAAGGAGAGGGCATGTCTGACCAAATCCTAAGAGAGCTTCGTGAGTTTAGAAGAGAAAACAAGGAACAGCTAGACGCAATGAGAGAAGATATGAGTGATATTGGCAGGAGAATGGATGAAGCGGAGGAACGAATCTCGACTGTGGAGGATCGCATTCAGACCTCGGAGGAGATGCTAATGGAGCTAGCGAAACTGCACTCACAAGTCGAGGCTAAACTTCAGGATCTACAGGGCCATTCCAGGCATGACAATATTAGAATTTACGGAGTGGTTGAAGGAGCTGAGGAAGGTGCATCATCCGTGACTTGTTGAAGACCTTCTAGTAAACGGATTGAGCCTTCAGGAGCCCACTGCCCTTGGCATTGAGAGAGCACACCGCGCTCTCGGAGCCAAGCCCCCTGCCAGAGCACAGCCGCGGTCCTTGGTGGTCAAGTTTGCAAGCTACCGGAGGAAGGAAGAGATACTACGCCAAGCATGGCAGGCACGGGGTTTTGATTTCAAGGGTAAGAAGATCTACGTGGACAATGATTATGCTCCGGAGGTACAACATAAGCGTAAAGAGTATACAGCGGCAAAGGCAGCGCTCCGTGAGAACAACATTCGCTTCCAGACGCCTTTCCCGGCCAAGCTGAGAGTGCACTACAGAGAAGGAGCGGTCACCTACAACTCTGCCCAGGAGGCCACGGAGGACATGGTGAAGAGAGGGATAAAGGTTGAAGTTTTCAAAGCCCCCGTGTCACTCATGAAGCAACTCAAACGACAAATGTGGCAAACGATGAGCAAGAAGAGAGGACAGAAAGGCGACGGGACTCAGATGCCTGGATTTAAAGAAAAACTCCAGGCGTTTCGGCACCAGGATGACACTGCATAAGGACCACTTCCCAGAGCCGCAAAAACTCTGAGGTAACACATTGCTATTTCTTAATGTATAGTCAGGACTCCTCAGCTATACCCTATTAGCTTATTTGACATTCTTTACGGGTATGTGACTTGAAATGATGTCGGAATCATTAATTATGTAAATGAGAGGCACCACAGACTCACATTGCGGCCTGCAGGCTGAAGAGGGCGCTCTTGCACAAGAAGACGGAGCAGCTCTTCCCCTACCCAGGGCCTCTGAACGGGCCTTTTTGTGGAAGTTCACGTTATTTTTGTTTATGCTTTTGTTATTCTAATGTTTATAGTTCTATGTTACAGGGAGTACAGGTTCTATCTGAAGGTTTCACTAAAACAATTAGAGATGCACAATATTAAATCAGTAAAAGTAGCTACATATAATGTCAATGGGCTGGGAAACCCTATTAAAAGAAGCAAGATTATGACAAAATTAAAAAGGGAGGAAACAGATCTGGCTTTGCTCTAGGAAACACACCTACCCAAATCTGAGCATGAAAAACTTGAAAAATGGAAATTTAAAGTTTTCATCTTCCTGTTCTCAAAGCTCAAGAAGAGGGGTAGTAACACTAATTTCTAAAAGATTCATCTTTGAATGTGTCCAAGAAAAAAGAGATTCTGAGGGGAGGTATGTACTGCTCAAAGGTTACTTACAGAGTGTTTTGATAACAATTATAAATGTGTACATCCCCCCGGGATCTGATTGGAAATTTTATAAACAAATTTTTTAACTAATTGCCTTGGAGACAGAAGGAATTCTCATTCTGGCAGGTGATATGAATGTCCGTCTTAATTTCTTAGATTCATCAAACCCACAGATACAAGGTACACGTAAAATCACTAAAAACATCAAAGTGACAATGAAAGAACTTGGTCTCTTGGATGTTTGGAGAGAACTTAACTCGACACAAAGAGACTACACATTTTTCTCTCATCCTCACAATCTTTATTCATGATTGGATTACTTCTTAGTATTTCAAAATGACATTCATAGAGTGACCAATTGTAAAATAGGAGTTATGGACATATCAGATCACGCTCCAGTTTATATGGATATAATAACAAATGAGGAAAAAAGGGAAACTTCCTGGAGGTTGAACACTAGCATTTTACAGCCTATGAGAGAACAAATTAGAAAAGACATAGAAAATTACCTAGCTGAAAACAATAATGAAGATGTTAAGCCCACAATTGTGTGGGACGCTTTGAAAGCTGTCATTAGGCGTAAAATTATTGGTTATAGCTCAAATTCAAAGAGGAAAAGGAATCAACGTCTAATGACCCTCCAATCTCAATTAAAGAATTTAGAAAATGCCCACAAAATAAGTTTAAACAGAAACTTGAAAACAGAAATTGGAAAAATTAAAAATGAAATTGAGATTCTCTCAAGTGAAATAAAGAAGAAAATTACTTTTATGAGGCAACGTTATTATGAAGCAGGAGGAAAATCCGCAAAGTTACTGGCTTTCAGATTAAAAAAGCAATAACTGGAAAATACCATTCATAAAATAAAGGAGCCATACACAAACTACAGTATCAAGACTAGAGGATATTCAAAAGGCATTCTTGACTTTCTACAGACAATTATACACCCAACCAAGTGTGGATACCAACCTTATGACTGAATTCTTAGATACAGTAAATTTACCAAAAGTAAGTGAGGATCAAAACAAACTTCTGGTCTCTGATATAACAGAGATAGAAGTTAAAAAAGCAATATCTGAATGTAAAACGAAAAAACAGGCTGGCCCGGATGGGTTTCCCTCCGAATGGTATAAGGAGATGAAAGACCTTATTGTTCCTATATTGACAGCCACATTTAACCATGTATTAAAATTTGGATTGATGCCTCCATCTTGGGATGAAGCAACTATCTCACTGATACCAAAGGAGGGAAAAGATAGAATGTGCCAGCTACCGGCCCATAAGCGTGCTCAATCAAGATTATAAACTATTTACACATATAATTTCCAAAAGACTAGAAAATATCTTACCTCAAATTATAAGTTTAGATCAGACCGGCTTTATTAAAAAGAGACAGACACAAGATAACATTCGCCGAACGCTACATATAATTGATTGAAAGCAGCATAAAATGTTGATGTTGAGCCTTGATGCCGAAAAGGCATTCGATCGGGTTAATTGGGAATTTTTGTATAAAGTCTTAGAAAAATGTCAATTCCACCAATCATTTATAAAAATAATACAAACACTATATAAATATCCAAAAGCAAGAATTAAAGTAAATGGAGCCCTTTCCAAATCATTTAATCTGGAGAGAGGAAATAGACAGGGCTGCCCTAGTAGCCCATTATGCTTTGCCATTTTTATTGAAGCTTTGAGTCAGGGTATCAGCCAAAACACTAATATAACTGGGGTGAACATGTGTGGCCAAGAACACAAGATTTCATTATTTGCAGATGACGTGTTGATTTATTTGACAAACCCTGACACATCTCTTCCTAGCCTTCTTTCCTACTTAGACACTTTTAGTTCAGTATCTGGGTATAAACTGAATATTTCTAACACACAAATACTGAGTTTCAATTATAAACCATCTCAAATACTGACTTCCAAGATTCAAACAAATTGGAATTTGGAGCATATAGAATATCTTGGAGTAAACATTTCAAAAGATTTATCTAAACTGTATGAAATTAATCTGACTCCTTTGTGTCAGAAGATTAAAAGTGATATAAAAAGATGGGATCTGCTACCAATATTCAATTTTGAATCAAGAGTGGACACAGTCAAAATGAAGATTTTACCCAGGATGTTGTATTTATTTCAGTCACTACCAATTCCAGTTAGTGATGAGCAGTTCAATAAATGGGATAAATTAATCTCCAAGTTTATTTGGCAGGGGAAAAGGCCAAGATTGAGATTGAAGACCCTTCAATTGGTCAAAGGGAGGGGAGGCCTAGCCTTGCAATGTTTCAAGGATTATTATATGTCAGCCCAATTTAGAACATTGGTGTGTTGGTGCAACACAGATTATGAAGCCAGGTGGAAGCAAACAGAAACTAAAATTTCAGAGAATTGCCCAATTCAAGCCATACTGGGAGATAAAAGACTTGTCAAACAACAAATTCAACAAAATAATCAGTGGATTATTATGGTTGCATTTCATTAAAAAATATAATCTTTATGAACAAGTCAGAATATTACGGTGGGCTCCCAATGATCTAGACTTTGCACCAAATACAATGGACAAGACGTATGAGGCCTGGGCAAGGCGGGGCCTAACTTCATTTTGTACATACTTCTTGAAAGAAACTATGGGGGACTTTCAATCATTACAAAGACAATTCGAATTGATGAACAAAGATTTCTTTCGATTTTTACAAATTCATCACCATATTATGGTTTTTTTTACCAAAAGACAGCAATGTATTTGAAATACCAATTTTAAGGATATTTATCAAAGCATATCAAGGTGATTCTGGCCTTAAATTGATATCAAGAATACACAAGGATTTTCAGAACATCAAAAACTTAAACACAGAATACATTAAACAAAAATGGGAAATGGAGTCCAATTCAATCATGTCTAATGAAAGCTGGTTAAAATATACTGCTTTCCAGTGGAAGATCACAAATTCAAATTCCTGGAGAAGTTTTGGCTGGAAATGTCTTAGCAGATATTTTATTACACCTGCTCAAAGTTCTCATTATTCAGGTCAGTCCGATTGCTGGAGGAACTGTGGGACTCAAACAGCAAACCACTTTCATTTGTTTTGGTCATGCCCCTTGATACAAAATTTTTGGATTAATGTTCAGTCTGAACTGAGTACAATGTTAAATTTACCATCAAACTTAAACTGGGATGAGTTATTGTTTGGCTTTTTGAACTCTGTGGACACCAATGCTAACGTGAAACGCCTATTTGGAATTTTAAGTTTAGCAGCACGTAAATCTATCACTAAAACGTGGCTAAAGCCTGATTCCCCAACAACTGATGATTGGCACAACCTGGTCTATTCAATTTTTATAATGGAAAGAATTACAATGTCTAACAGACTTGAGGGAGATAAATTTGAAAAAATATGGGCTAAATGGAAGGTTTATATTGTGCTACGAAGGCCCGAGTTTGTTTGATTATGTAACCTGTAATTTTTGTATATGGATCATACTTAAGGACAATACTGTACACCTTGTAGATGTTCTGTGTTATTGTATTTTTTGTGTAAAATTATTTGAAAATTTCTAAAAAATAAAATTATAAATAAAAAAAAAAAACTGAAGCGCTTGCTCAACATTCATAATCACATCGTTGCATTCGTAGATTTGCTTGCAGCTGCAGATGTTTGCTTTTAATGTATGCATACTGTCGTGTGTAGCCCTTGCCGCTATTCACCTCTTTTCTGTTCACTCCTGCCGGTTATGTAGAACACATCGCTGCGCTTGGAAAACAGTGGACTGTATCATGAGGTTTTTACAGTTGCATTACCGCCACATATGTAGCCATCATTGCTATTTTCTGCCTCTGTGGAAGTGCGCTCCGTTCTCAAAATGGTTCATGGAAAGCAAATGGCACTCATGTTTTCCGACGTGCAGTGGGACACAGTGCTGTCTCATCGTGGCTCGTAGCAGCAGATCACAAAGTTCAGAGCCTGTTGTGCGCTCCCCGCCCCCCCCAATAAAAAAAGAAAAAAAGGAAAATATTGCCATTTAAACTCACATACTTAAAAACATCAGGCTTCTTGTTTGACCATGAGAGTGAGAGAGAGAGAGAGAGCTGTCTCTCTGTCTGCTCTTTTTTTTCGAGACCTGCTGTTTGTGTTCTCTGGATTTTGAAAGAAATCCATTTTATGAATTGAAAGAATTTAACCATGTTTTCTGATGTGCATTTTAATAGATGGATCCCTGCCAGCTCATGCACACACGCTGTGGGCTGTGTGGATAATTTTTATCACAGATTCACAAGCACGTTGGATCACATGCGCTGTGGGCTGCGTGGATCAAACCTGTTCACATGCAAATCTGAAACCTTTTCACACTTGATGCTCAATGTCATGCTTCTGTAAACTGCTGCCTGGTTTGCACAAACTGAGGCGCAGTTTATTCTGAGAGATCACCGCAGATGACATGAAATATTATTACATTGTGACGGCAACGAGGCTGATCGCGCTCCTGCAAAGCTCCCCTGCTGCGAACAATACACAGCCATCAAGGATCACCTCCTCAAAACTTTTGAACTGTCAGACTGAAAGGGCCAACAGGCTCTTCTCTCTACACAGGCTGGGGGACAGAAAGCCCTTCAGAGTTCATGGACAGAATGCTACAGCTCTGGCCAGACTTTTTGTGCAGCAACTCTCTCCTCAGACACTACAACAACACTACAATCACGGATTGCCATGCGCTGGCAGAGGAGGCCGACAAATTCTTCCTGGCTGGCCAGGCATGACAGCAGCCACACTCGCCCCATCACACACAGCAGCAGGAGCCCCACATCATACCAGCACTGCCACGGAGGAGCTGCATCTCTCCACCACTGCAGTGCTCACAAACTGGGTTCTGTGCTGTGTGAAACAGAGCTGCCACAAATGACTATTTTGATAGTCAACTAGTCAATGATTACTTTTGGGATTAGTCGACGAGTTGGATCAGACGTAAATTGCAGCTTATCGCATTTTATCGATATTGATACCATTATCAATTCCACTTATCAATCGGATTCCTTATCGAGATATCGATAGATTATCAATAGATTATCGATATCTTCTGTAAATTTGTGTGTTACAAGTAGGCTTTACAGGTTTTCTATGTCAACAACATTTTATTGAGTCTTAAAGTAAATAAATATGAAATTGGTCACTGGATCCTTGATCTCTGGACATAAATACACTCTACATGGTAGATCCTTGATCTCTAGACAGAAAAAAATCGCTTGTTTTTGTCAAAAGCATTTCCTTTCAGACATTAACAGATTAGATGTCTCTCCATACATCTGAGCTGAGCTCAGCTGGCTGCTGGAGTCTGCAGGTCTGCAGCCATACAGTCTTGGGCTGCTGCACATCAGACAGGACATGTCACTTTGGGAGGAAAAAAAAACATTTTGATCGATTGCAGTTTATTGTTTGTATTACAATATTTAGAAAGAGATGTCATTTGATTAAATGGTGATTTGAACGGTCAAACGAAGTAGAACTAAATGCCAACATTACAAAAACTAAGCAAACGGTTTTCGGCGGCATTCGTTCAAATTTTTCAACAGTTTAAAAATCCTGACGAAGCGCTAGCTGCAGGAATGAAGCTGTGTGAAGGTTAAATGATGTCAACGAAAGTCCAGATTTCTTGTTTTGTTTAGGGCTTTGTTGCCCTTCATTAAGTGCCGTGTGACCGGGCCTTAAGAAATCTGATGTAAAAACAGTTGACTGAAGAAAGATTACTATAATTTATATGTCTACCAAACAAGCACAAGTTAATGTCACACATCGACACAGAAAAAAAAAACAAATTTAGGTTGTTATTATTATTATTATTGCTGCTGCTGCTGTTGTTTGTGTCTTTCTTTGTTAATGCTTTGTACCTTGTGTCATTTATACTGGCACATTTTACATTCAGATATTGAAACATTATTTTCATATTCCTATCTGCATTTGTATATTTTTCTTACATTGACCTTTTTTCGGTATTCTTGAGGCTGCATTATGTCATCACCGGACATAAATTTCTTTCAAGTTTTCGCTTCTTTGGTGACAAGGATTCATATGTCCTTCCTTCTTTCATAAAAAGCAGTGTATCTAAGCCACCGTTTCACAAAAATGGGTGTTCTTAAAGTTGATAGCCTGCACTACGTAGCAACCAGAATACAGTGTAAAAGGAGCACCCACTTTTCCTTTTTCTTCAGTCTTCCGATTGCTCATAATCAGTGTTAATTGTATCAGCATATGGTTTAGTTCAAGTCATAGTCGACTAAAATGTCATTTAGTTTTAGTCATTTAGTTATCAGAATTGTTTCAGTTTCAGTCTCGTTCTCCCTTTCTGTTCATACTCTACACCTCTGACTTCAGGTTCTGGTCACAGTCCTGCCATCTGCAGACGTTTTCGGATGACTCTGCCATTGTGGGCTGCATCGACAGGGACCAGGCTGAGTACAGGAGTGTGGTGGACAGGTTTGTAGAGTGGTGCAGACTCAACCACCTGAAGCTCAGCGTATCTAAGACGAAGGAGCTGGTGGTGGGCTTCAGAAGACAAAACACCCGTCCGAACCCAGTTACCACTAATGGAACTGAGGTGCACATTGTGGACTACAACAAGTACCTGGGTGTCCACATAGACAACAAACTGTACTGGACTGTAAACACAGATGCTGTGCATGAGAAAGGGCACAGATGACTGTACTTCCTCAGGAGGCTCAGATCTTTCAATGTCTGCAGAAATATCTTCTTTGTCTTTCGGCTGTTCCCGTTAGGGGTCGCCACAGCAGATCAATCATTTCCATCTCACCCTGTCCTCTGTATCTTCCTCTGTCACACCAACCACCTGCATGTCCTCCCTCAGCACATCCATAAACCTCCTCTTTGGCCTCCCTCTTCTCCTCCTGCCTGGTGGCTCCATCCTCAGCATCCTTCTCCCTATATACCCTGGGTCCCTCCTCTGCACATGTCCAAACCATCTCAATCTCGCCTCTCTAACTTTGTCTCCAAACCGTCCCACCTGAACTGTCCCTCTGATAGGTTCATTCCTAATCTTGTCCATTCTTGTCACTCCCAAAGAGAATCTCAAAATCTTCAGCTCTGCCACCTCCAGCTCTGCCTCCTGTCTTTTTGCTAGTGCCACTGTCTCTAAGCCGTACAACATAGCTGGTCTCACTACTGTCTTGTAAACTTTCCCCTTCACTCTTGCTGATATTCTTCGGTCACAAATCACTCCTGCTACCTTTCTCCACCCACTCCACCCTGCCTGCACTCTCTTCTTCACCTCTCTACCACACTCTCCATTACTTTGAACAGTTGACCCCAAATAGTTAAACTCATCTACTTTCACTTCTACTCCTTGTAACTACACTATTCCAGTGGGCTCCCTCCTATTCACACACATGTACTCAGTCTTGCTTCTACTGACTTTCATTCCCCTTCTCTCCAAAGCATATCTCCACCTCTCCAGACTAGACTCAGCTTGCTCTCTACTCTCACTACAGATCACAATGTCATCTGCAAACATCATAGTCCATCGGGACTCCTGTCTGATCTCATCCGTTAACCTGTCCATCACCACTGCAAACAAGAAAGGACTCAGAGCTGATCCTTGGTGTAATCCCACCTCCACCTTGAATGAGTCTGTCATTCCAACTGCGCATCTCACCGCTGTCACACTATTCTTCTACATGTCCTGCACTACCCTAACATACTTCTCTGCCACTCCAGACTTCCTCATACAATACCACAGCTCTTCTCTTGGCACCCTATCATAAGCTTTTTCTAAGTCCACAAACACACAATGTAACTCTTTCTGGCCTTCTCTGTACTTCTCCAACAGTATTCTCAGAGCAAACATCGCATCTGTAGTGCTCTTTCTCGGCATGAAACCATATTGCTGCTCACAGATCTTCACCTGTTTTCTAAGCCTAGCTTCTACTACTATTTCCCATAACTTCATGCTGTGGCTGATCAACTTTATGCTTCTGTAGTTACTGCAGCTCTGCACATCACCCTTGTTCTTGAAAATAGGAACCAGCACACTTCGTCTCCACTCCTCAGGCATCGTCTCACTTTCCAAGATTTTATTAAACAATCTGGTTAGAAACTCTACTGCCATCTCTCCTAGACATTTCCATGCCTCCACTGGAATGTCATCTGGACCAACTGCCTTTCCACTCTTCATCCTCTTCATAGCAGCCCTCACTTCTTCCTTACTAATCTCTTGTACTTCCTGATTTACTCTCACCACATCATCCAGCCTTTTCTCTCATTCATTTTCTTTATTCATCAGCTCTTCAAAATATTCCCTCCACCTTCTCAGCACACACTCCTCACTTGTCAGCACATTACCATGTGCATCTTTTACCACATCCTTTCCAGCTCTGTCCCTTTGTCTGCACAATCGGTACAAGTCCTTTTCTCCTTCCCTACTATTCAACTTCTTGTACAGCTCACAATATGCCTTTTCCTTCACTTTTGCTACTTCTCTTTTCGCCTTACACTGCATCTCCTTGTACTCCTGTCTGCTTTCTTCATATCGCCGACTATCCCAAAACTTTTTCGCCAACCTCTTTCTCTTTATGCTTTCCTGGACCTCTTCATTCCACCACCAAGTCTCCTTGTCTTCCATCCACTGTCCAGATGTCATACCCAGTACTGTCCTAGCTGTCTCCCTCACCACATTTGCAGTACTTTTCCAGTTGTCCAACATTGCTTCCCCTCCAACCAGTGCTTCTCTCACCTGCTTGCTAAATTTCACTCAACAGTCTTCCTCTTTCAGCTTCCACCATCTGATCCTTTGTTGAGCTCTCACTCTGTTCTTCTTCTTTACCTCTAAAGTCATCCTACAAACAACCATCCTATGCTGTCTAATGACACTCTCTCCTGACACCACCTTACAGTCTCTGATTTATTTTAGCTTGCAACGCCTATAAAGAATGTAGTCCACCTGTGTGCACGTTCCTCCACTCTTATATGTTACCCTGTGCTCCTCCCTTTTTTCTTAAAGTAGGTATTCACCACAGCCATTTCCATCCTTTTTGCAAAATCAACTACCATCTGTCCTTCCCCATTCCTATCCTTGATACCATATCTACCCATTACTTCCTCATCACCTCTGTTCCGTTCACCAGCATGCCCATTGAAGTCCGCTCCTATCACCACTCTTTCATGCTTGGGCACACTCTCCACCACCTCATCTAACACACTCCAGAAATCTTCTTTCTCCTTCATCTCACAACCTACCTGTGGGGCATATGCACTGATGATATTCATCATCACCCCTTCAATTTCCAACTTCACACTCATCACCCTGTCAGACACTCGCTTAACCTTCAACACACTTTTAACATACTCTTCCTTTAAAATGACCCCAACACCATTTCTCTTCCTGTCCTCACCAGGGTACAGCAACTTGTACCCACCTCCGATGCTCCTTTTACTTCCCTTCCACTTGGTCTCTTGCACACACAATATGTCTACCTTTCTCCTCTCCATCATATCAGCCAGCTCTCTCCCTTTACCAGTTATACTACCAACATTCAAAGTCCCCACTCTCATTTCCACCCTTCTAGTTTTCTTCTTCTCCCGCTGTTTGTGGAAATGTTCTCCTCCTCTTCTTCATCGTCTTCGCCCAGCAGTAGCCCAATTTCCACCGGCACCCTGTTGTGCAACAGCACCGGTGGCGGATGTTGTTAACCCCGGCCGCGACCGATCCGGTATGGAAATTCGATTCTTAGTCTGCATAGTTGGGTTGGCTTGTTTTACGCCAGATGCCCTTCCTGACGCAACCCTCCTCATTTATCCAGGCTTGGGACGGCACTCAGAATGTACTGGCTGCACACCCCATGTGGCTGAGTTGTCTGCAGAAATATGTTGCAGTTATTTTATCATTCAGTGGTCTCCAGCATCATCTTCTATGCTGTAGCGTGCTGGGGCAGCAGGCTGAAGGCAGCTGACATGAACAAACTCATCAAACTCATCAGGAGAGCTGGCTCTGTCCTGAGTGTTGAGGTGTCAGAGAGGAGGATGTTGAGAAAACTGCCCAGCATCCGTGACAACACCTCCCACCCACTGCATGCCACACTGATGTCCTGTCAGAGCACCTTCAGCCAAAGATTGAGACCACTGAGGTGCAGCACAGAACACCAGAGGAGGTCCTTCCTACCTGCGGTAGTCAGACTGTAGAACTCCTTCCCCTTCTGCAGGATGAATACATGACTATCAGAGTTTTTCACTTACCCAGAGCTATGTGCAATACTGTCAACATCTTGTGCAAGTGTCTTCAGTCATTTCGCATAAACATGTTGTACTCATTGTTCGTACTATTTAAAAAAGCAGCAATATTTACTGTTTCAGCACTCTGCCAAAAATAATTACCTTCTGGATTAATAAAGTTCTTTCTTCTTATTATTATCTTCTTATTCTTATCTTTAGGCGCTGTAATGTATATAAGATTTTCGTCAACTGAGATTTAGTCGACTAAAACTAGACTAAAGCTAAACAGCTTCTGGTGACTATGACTAAATTTAAATGATGTTTTAGTCAACTATGACAAAAATGAAACCAAAATATGTTGCTGAAATTAACACTGGTGAGGCAGCCCAGTCTCACGTTTTTTTTTTTGTTTTTTTTTGTTTTTCGTGCTCCCATCATGAAATTAGTCCAATTTTCATGACAGGGTTTTTTTTAAACTCACTAACCCTACTCCTACCCCCAACCCTAACCATAACCACCCCGACCCCCCCCCCCCCCACCTTTAATTTCGCGCAGCCATCATGGAATGAATTGGAATGAATTCTTGCTGCCGTGATGAAAATGTGGCACTTTTCGTGACAATATCACAAACCACTAGATTAATGTATATTTCGTGCTGCTGAATCACGACATGCCATGAGACTGGGTTGGGTGAGGATGTCCCTTTTGGTCTTATCAACATGGAAGTGCAACATGGCGGCCTCCACAATGGAGCCCGATCCCATGTATATATGAAGGCTTGTGTGAGTCCTGATGGTAGCTGATAGAAGATAAAATTAGTGATACAGTGTCTGAAAAATGCACACCGATTCAGAGCTATTTTTAGCCAGAAAAGCAATGTAACCTTAGGTGTTGACTATTTCCTGCCTGAAGGTCACTGCACCTGTGTCCACTTCATGACTTATTCCAGTACACACAGTCAACATGTTTTTTGTTTCCAAATATAATATGGTTTTATATGATGTTAATATGATCGAAGCAACACGCAGCGGTGCAAAGCTCGCTCACTGTACACTGTGGCCCAAAAAGGAAGTGCCAAATTCTTAATCCACAGTGAAACAGGAAATGTCAAATGTCAAACACTTCCTAGATTGACACTTCCTGGATTGACAGACGAGATCCCATGGAATCTCGCAGGAACTCAGTGGCAAGATCACACTCAAACAGGAAGTGCCAAATTTTCAGTCACAGTGAAACAGGAAATGTCAAATGTTGAACAATTCCTGGCATGGGTGGAGCTAGAGTGGAGGCCAGGGTTTCACTGGACTCCCCTGAAATCTGATTGGACACAGATGATTGACATGTCACAGCACCGCACATCTGGTTGAAACAGCTGCATTTTGAAATTAGTGAGTTACATTGACTGCTAGGTTCCTCCTGTCCAGTAGTTGTTGCTGTGTACCACAAAAAGTTCTAATCCACCTTAGTAGAAGAAGAAAAATGTTTGTCTCAAATTTGAACTGAACACACTGTTTGAACTATGGACTTCTAATCACACCAAACTTATATTGGTGAGTAAATGACCGTATTTTATGCCAGAAATGAGGTCCAGGTTGTTAAAATTAAAAGCAGCATTCCTCCTTTAACTCGGGGGGGGTCTTATATATACACGTTTAACCCTATTCAGGACTTTAGTGAGCACAATATGGAGAAAGTAACTGCCATGGGGTCCAATGGACCCTAAAAGTCCTGAATGGGGTTAAGCTAACAGACAGCAGTTGGTTCATGCTCTGTTGGCTTATTAGTGCAGCAGATAACTGAAACAATCCTTCAAATGGTGATACAAGCATTAAATTTGGCACAAATAATCCATAGACATGAACTCTGTTGAAAAAAACTGATTGTCCACTTGAATTTTCAATAAGCAGCTAGGTAGGGTTCAATTGAAAAATTACACAGGTGTCAAAATTTTAAAATGCTCCAATCAAATTGAAAATACATCACATTATTTGTCTGATTATAAAGATTCCAAAAAGGTATAGTTTGGACTATCTATGACTGAATGTTATGGAGTTTTGGGGTAAAAACGGCAAGAATGGTGACAAAGGTCAATTTCAGTTTGTACAGGGGTCAAAAGGTAAAGATTTGGTCTAATTTTGGTTAAAAAAAAAATGATGCAAATTATTGTTTGAGTTAATAGGATTAATAAATGGAATAGTTTTGACAGTGCTGAATGCTTGGTCTCCAAAGTAAAGGTCAAACAAGGTCAATGTCCATTGGATTCTATGACATGTGACATATGTTACCCTGTAACATGAACTAAGCATGACACATGATGCAAACTGTTACTTTTTAAAACCCGATTAACTCAACCAATAATTTGCATCAATTTTCCCAAAATTGGAGCAACTTTAACTTTTGACCCCTGTACAGACTGAAACTGACCTTTGTCACCATTCTTGCTCCTTTTACCTCATACCTCCATAACATTCAGTCACAGATTGTCCAAACTATACCTTTTTGGAATCTTAATGATCAGGCAAATAATGTGGTGTAGTTTTCTATATGACTGGAGCATCTTTTAACTCACTCGATGCCATTGACTCTAAAACGCGTCTTTTGCAATAGTAACACCCCGCACCAAAGACACATCATTGAGCCACTTTCTTTTCTTCTCTTTTCTTGTGGTATGTTTGTTGTTGACATGGACATAGAACTCAATTTTCTATGGGTCTTGAAAAAACACTCAAATGCTGAAGAAATCCTGGCACTGGGATGTTCTGACCTTTGAAAATAGCTGGCACTCAATGAGTTAATTTTGACCCCTGTGTAATTCTTCAGTTGACCCTACCTGGCTGCCTATTGAAAATTCAAGTTGCAAATCAGTTTTGTCAAAAGAGTTCATGTCTATGGATTATTTGTGCCAAATTTGATGCTTGTATCACCATTTGCAGGCTTCCACTCTAAATATTCTCTTATCTGCTGCACTATATATGAGATGTACAATGCTCCTCAGTGTTTCTCAATTGCCCTCAAAAGTATTGAAACACTTGGTATTTCACACATTTTAATTTCTTTATTCCATTTCAAATCCATTTTGTCTAAAATGATCTTCCTTAACTCAAACTGAAAGCAAATCTCTACAACTTGATATAAATTAATTAAAAATATAAAATCCAGCTTCCTGATGAAGTGGTGTAAAGGAGGAAACACACTTTGTTAAGAATTTTCTGCTGGCCACACGAAAGGAAAGGATAAAATCTGTGGTTAGATCCATGTACTGAAGACCATTCTCACGCTGTGCTGGGCTTCACTTGTGCTATTTGTACGAGACTCACTAGAAAAAAAAAAATCTCACTTCTCATCTCACTTTCCTCCTCAAAATATCCTCCTGACTGCCAGGAAGGTAGTCAGGAGGATATCTGGAAAATCTGTCCACCTAATAAGCAACAATAGTCATGTGACTCCATACTTGCAAAATACACCTTTTAACCGTTTTGATGTCTCTGTCAAAGTCCACAAAAAACACATATTTAAACACTAAAAAAATAATTTTTTGCCACATTCATTTTAGGGGCGGGACCTGAGATGATGTCACCAAAATTTATATTCCCCGCGGCTTGACATTTCTGAGCGTTTATCAGAGGCAAGTGAAACCAAGCTGATTTCCCCATGTTTATGATTTAATTTCTCGGGGCATATAGCCCCAAAAACAAAATGAAATACATCAACATTTTCATAATCCTTTATTTATTTAGAATACTCAGCAAATTTGACATTTTATTTAATATTTATTATTTATTTATTTATTTAAAAAATAACCAAGTCAATAGGAATCATAACCAGAATAAGATATTTTGTACATCACAAATGTCTTTTAACATTATATTATAGTTTAGTTTATCCACATTTAAGTTATTGTAATACTGTATGGGGAAGTACCTTTAAAACTTATATAAACAAAATATTTCTTCTACAGAAAAATTTGCTCGAATAGCTACTCATTTGAAACCTTGTGCTCCAAGTGCACCTCTGTTTTTTAAATTGCAGCTCTTAAATATTTTCCATATAAATATTTTCTTGACCTGTACGTTTGTTTTCAGAGCTCTCTATGATATTAAGTGGCCTTCCTTCATTAAATATTTTTTTTTGTATAACCATCAAATTCATAATTATCCGACCAGGCAGGCTGCACATTTGCATTTACCTTTGCATAGAGCGACTCGTTATCAGCATCACATCAGATATCATGGCGTTAAATCTTGGAATGATAATGTACATCTTGTGAATCCATCTATTACCTTATATACGTATAAAAGTGGACTAAAAGTGAAGATCCTGCAGGAGTATTTATTTTTTCTCTTTCTCTCTCTTTTGTTGTTTTATGTATATACATTATTTTGTATGAGTTTTATTTTGTGCTAAATAAATCAAATCAAAAAATTATTATTACAACTTTATTTCAATATTATTACAAAGTGTGCTGCACAGTTCACCAAAAACTGTCAAATCCATTGACTGTGCCCCCTATCAATTCAACAGTAATAAATACTTGTATCACACTAACTATTGAAAGTAACTCATGTACAGCTGATGTATTTTCACTTTTGTTGTTCCTTCAGATAAGAACAATGGTTTGGATAAATGTGAGTTCATTACAGCCTGAGTGATTAACACACAAATGAATGCCATGGTGGCTGTTTGGTACTAGTCACCTGACTGTGTTGGCGGGTTAGAGCCACGGGGACATTTGGCACGTGGGAGTGGGTGGAGGTCTTGAGCTTGTCCCATCAGCATGACAGATTGCCTGAGAGAGACAGGAGGCGCTGAGTGACAAATGATCATTTTGGCTGTGGCGTAGGTGGGTTTTCTCCAAAGGGAGTGTGACATACTCTGCTCACATGTTCATAATTCAGCACATGCTGGTCAACACAAAGGCAGAGGTCATGTAGAGCACGCGCGTTTTCCTTTAGCTAAAACAGAATCGTTATTCTCGGATGAAAGGGATTTTTATCTTCTTCAAAGAATAACCTTCTCAACTTTGGAAAACATCAATAAAACAAGCCTCCATAGATTATTCACACACACACACACACACACACACACACACACACACACACACACACACACACACACACACACAAACGTTTCAATTGATCTTTTTGCCTTCTCTGCATACACCTTTTTGTCCAGTAGAGGGCGACAGACATCTCTAAATGACAACGGGCTCCGCACTGAAGTAAAGACAAGTGTTGATAAAACTGGTACATCATCACAAACTGAAATGGCAGCTAGATTTTCATTTGAATTTTATAAATATTTTCTTATTTTGGGTGTCAGTTTTGTCATTTCAATGACCCGTTCTCATATATGTGCTATGAATTTATACTTGTTTCTCAAATATTTCTTCACAGGTCTGACACCAGGGTCGGACTGGGAACAAATTTCAGCCCTGGCATTTTTACTCTGGACCAGCCCACTATTGGCCCGATCAACTTTCAATCAATCAACTTTTTTCTTATATAGCGCCAAATCACAACAAACAGTTGCCCCAAGGCGCTCCATATTGTAAGGCAAGGCCATACAATAATTATGAAAAACCCCAACGGTCAAAACGACCCCCTATGAGCAAGCACTTGGCCACAGTGGGAAGGAAAAACTCCCTTTTAACAGGAAGAAACCTCCAGCAGAACCAGGCTCAGGGAAGGGCAGTCTTCTGCTGAGACTGGTTGGGGCTGAGGGAAAGAACCAGGAAAAAGACATGCCGAGAAGGGGGGCAGAGATCGATCACTAATGATTAAATGCAGAGTGATGCATACGGAGCAAAAAGAGAAAGAAACAGTGCATCATGGGAACCCCCCCACAGTCTACATCTAAAGCAACATAACCAAGGGATGGTCCAGGGTCACCCGATCCAGCCCTAACTATAAGCCTTAGCGAAAAGGAAAGTTTTAAGCCTAATCTTAAAAGTAGAGAGGGTGTCTGTCTCCCTGATCTGAATTGGGAGCTGGTTCCACAGGAGAGGAGCCTGAAAGCTGAAGGCTCTGCCTCCCATTCTACTCTTACAAACCCTAGGAACTACAAGTAAGCCCGCAGTCTGAGAGCGAAGCGCTCTAATGGGGTAATATGGTACTACGAGGTCCCTAAGATAAGATGGGACCTGATTATTCAAAACCTTATAAGTAAGAAGAAGAATTTTAAATTCTATTCTAGAATTAACAGGAAGCCAATGAAGAGAGGCCAACACGGGTGAGATATGCTCTCTCCTGCTAGTCCCCGTCAGTACTCTAGCTGCAGCATTCTGAACCAACTGAAGGCTTTTTAGGGAACTTTTAGGACAACCTGATAATAATGAATTACAATAGACCAGCCTAGAGGAAATAAATGCATGAATTAGTTTTTCAGCATCACTCTGAGACAAGACCTTTCTGATTTTAGAGATATTGCGTAAATGCAAAAAGGCAGTCCTACATATTTGTTTAATATGCGCTTTGAATGACATATCCTGATCAAAAATGACTCCAAGATTTCTCACAGTATTACTAGAGATCAGGGAAATGCCATCCAGAGTAACGATCTGGTTAGACACCATGCTTCTAAGATTTGTGGGGCCAAGTACAATAACTTCAGTTTTATCTGAGTTTAGAAGCAGGAAATTAGAGGTCATCCATGTCTTTATGTCTGTAAGACAATCCTGCAGTTTAGCTAATTGGTGTGTATCCTCTGGCTTCATGGATAGATAAAGCTGGGTATCATCTGCGTAACAATGAAAATTTAAGCAATGCCGTCTAATAATACTGCCTAAGGGAAGCATGTATAAAGTGAATAAAATTGGTCCTAGCACAGAACCTTGTGGAACTCCATAATTAACTTTAGTCTGTGAAGATTCCCCATTTACATGAACAAACTGATGAATCCACCCCCAAACACGCACACCCACCCGTCCATACCAAACCCCCAATGAACAAATACTATACACCTAAACACCATGAACACACACCTAAACACACACTTTCACTGTCATTTCACCTTGATCATAGTACAAAATGGAAGCAAAAGCACACAGGTGGAAAAAAGCTTTTGTGTCTCCAAAGTGTGTGTGTGTGTGTGTGTGTGTGTGTGTGTGTGTGTGTGTGTGTGTGTGTGTGTGTGTGTGTGTGTGTGTGTGTGTGTGTGTGTGTGTGTGTGTGAGAGAGAGAGAGAGAGAGAGAGAGAGAGAGAGGAGAGAGAGAGAGAGAGAGAGAGAGAGAGAGAGAGAGAAAATTAAGGTAATATTTTGCATGAACATTACTGAGTGGAATGGAGGCAAAAAAAGAAGCTTGAAAAACTTAAATAACTTGACTAACTAATAACACCAAAACCTTTAAATTGGTTAAAATTAATTAACAGTGTAGAGGACAAATCAAATTAAGTATACAAAACCACTTAATTAAATGCGTTGCTAAACTTGGGTTTGTCTGACTATAAGTGTCTTGTGTGAACTCAGTGGCTGAGTTAGAATTTCTTTAAAAAACATGCAAATTGCTATTTTACGGTTTTGTTTTGTTTTTAAACTGAGCAAATAATTTGTTTTAGAGTGTGGACTACTCCAAAGAATATTTCACTTCTGTGAACTGATCCTCATAACGTGTAAAGTGAAATCAAAATGCCAGCATGGCTGCAGCTTTGAACACTGTTACAAACAGCCCCGGCCTCCCCTATTACCATTATAATTGGTCTGCTGTCCCAATAAAGATCACAGCTTTGACCCCCTAAAACAAACAAAAAACATCACTCATTTGTTTTATCTTAAATTTTCACCCTCGTTTCCACACCAGGAAGGCGCCGAGGACTCAGTCCATTCACAGGGGCGCAGTGTTGCCAGATATGAAATATGAAACTATCGTACCAAAACCTCAAAATTATCGTATTTTGGGAGAAATGATCGTACAAAAACAAAACGCATACAACGTAGCTATTTTAGCGTTTGTTTGTTTTTTTAATTTCCAAAGAATTTTATGTCACATTTTTAAACAGTAATTATAGTAATGGGGAAACTAGAACGCACTACTAGATTTTTTTTCTGTGAAGGGACACAAACGTGTTAATTACCAGACTAGAAAGAGTCGAATTCAACCTCGAGGTCGCTGTCGTCATCCGTTGCCATGGCCACTTGTGCAGAAACACAGAAAAAATGTTGACACCTCCATAAGGAACTTTAACTTTTTTATTTTTCTTGTATATCTCTTTGCTCTTGTGTTTTGTTCGTTTGTTATTGCATTTGTTGAAATAAAGTTTCGAAAAAAAAGGTGTTGGTTGGGGACTCTTTCTGTCACGGCACAGATTGGATGGGAACTCATTACTTTGTATGAGAGGGGGCGGGCTTTCAAATGACTGTCCCGAGCCGCCAGAGCCAGCAGCAGCCCTGTGTGTGGTGTGTCTTTGATGCCGCCTGAGTGCAACGCCTGCAAAATGGATTCTTGGGTGTCAGAGAGAGATGCGTGTTTGGGCAACCAACTGAAATTAACGTACATTTTGGATTTTTTCCCATTATTGATCGTACAGAGGGTAAAACTATCGCACAAATACGATAATTATCGTACATCTGGCAACACTGCAGGGGCGGGAGCGGCCGCCTGCTCTTCCTGCAATCTGATTGGCCACCCTGTATGCTTCTCCAATTGTCATTGGCTGTTGGTCATGTCAATCATTGTGCTCGATGTAAGTCACCGTTGTGTGATCAAACGGAAAAAAAAGTGAAACCTAGAATAAGACTGCGCCGTGTATGAAACACTACAGAACTTTTATTTTGACACAAATTCAGGAAGTAGTTCTGCAGCTGCGCCGATTAAATGCTGTAGCTTCACCGATCACGGACTTTCCTCGTGTTGACAGCAGCGCGCGGTTTGAGAACACTGTATTTCCATAATCTCTATAAATATGGGAGGGCCGGCCCACGCACGTGAAAACGTGCAGCGGCCCACCGGGCAAATGCCCAAAATCACAGATTATCAGTCCGAGTATGACTCAGCCCCACTCTTGTTGCTTTTTTTTTTTTAACATCTTTTGGGGAATTCGAATCTTAAATTGGGGGGGAGCAGAGTTCCTCCAGTAATTTGAACCATGGAGATGTCTATCAACAACCTTCGCACTGACAGAAAAACTTCTTGATGTCACAGTCTTCACAGGAATTCAAAAGATTACTGGGAAAAAACTGTTTTAATCACAGACTGTATAGATTTGAACATCTTGAAAATCTAGAAACAAGATCAAGGCACAGTGACAGAATACCCCACTTCAACATGGCGACCCTATACCAAGGTATGGTCAAGGTTTCAAACCATGACCTTCCAAGATGTTTATCCGTGAAAGTGGGAACACGGTTTAAGTCCTACATACTCTTAAGGCCCATCAAGTTGGTGCATATCTCCAGAGAATGTAGCAGGAACAAGGTATGAATCTATGACTCCACTTGGATGGGACATCAGTTTGCATGAGGGTACTTCTCTAGTCATGTCCATCTGCAACTGGGTGGACTTGGATGATGCCTATAAATTGTCTTGTCCAAGAATGCAGACAAGTAACCTGAAGCAATACAGCGATTTACCTGTGCTTTGGTTCGGGAATATAGAAGGACTGCATATCTACTGTGCTTTTCCATCTAGCAGAGGCTCAAAGTGCTTTACAACAATGATGATAATCATATGTAAGAAATCAAGCTCCCATTCCGCCTGAATTACAGGTCTGACACTAAAGTGGCATGACAGAGTCTGGAAAACATTAATGGGAAACCACAGTGGAGCAGAACACATGCCTGTACATTTGCAGCTGTTTCCTTCAGAGGCCAAATCTTATGACTTTTTAGTCTGGGTGACCATGGGGGGTAGCAGTGGAACAGGGAAGGTGTTATTCCTTAAGCAAATACACCTGGACAAACCATTAACTGACAACTCTGACTCTCACAGCTTTTTCCACAAATGTAAAGGGAGTTAAGTCAGAACTTCTTGATAAATGGTATCATCATCCTCAAGGAGCAAGTGTTCCTATTCAAAAATATCATGTGATACTATTACTGATGTTCATTCCTCAGTGTTTTCTTACAGTCACAGGAACATTTTGTCAGTCCGATTCATGCAGAATTGTTAACTTCTACCACATTTGCCTCGAGCTAAAATATTCTCCCAGAAGGTGGTTCTGCCCAGACTGCAGGAACACTGTGACAAAGGCATCCAAGAAGAAGAAAGAAGAAACTGTTGTTGGGTAAGAATCATATGGCAGTAAGTAGGCACTTATTTCTGTCCTTGTGCTCTCAAAATATCCATTGAGCACTTATTGTATATGTTCATTTTGTATTTGATCTTGCCCTTGAAAAGTTTTTATATGGGCCCAGTTGCTGCTCACCCGTTGTGAAGACTGGAATATTTCATTTACAGTTCTATAATTCCACATAATCTCCCACATCAAATTCCTCATGTAATCGGACAGAATGACATCACCAGGTGTCAAATTGTCCAAGGCAACTTAGAGTGGTATACTGAACTTTGCCATCCAACCGTTTCATAAGAATGAGATGGAGCCCAGGAGAATTACTCCAGTCAAATATTTCATGATAATGTCGGATTTGTACTGAGCATGTCGGTAATGTTCCTTTAAAACCCCCATCTTGCTCTAAAAATCTCAAAGTTTCAAAGTGTCTGTCACATGAATAAGATCTCTGACAAGATGAGAAAGTGTGAAGCCAGACACAATAAATAAGTGAGGCAAAAACTGCATGCTTATATCCAGTGTCAGTCTCTTGTATCTTTGCAGTACCTACTCAAATGGAGTGAGTGGTTTAAAGTTACAGTGTGTAAGACTTAGGGATGCATTTTAGCATTAATGGAATATAGCATTCATAACCATCTGTTCATTAGTATACGGCGTATCCAGAAAGTATTCACAGCGCTAGACTTTTCGCACATTTTGTTCTGTTACAGCCTTATTCCAAAATTGAGTAAATTTATTTTTCCCCTCAAAATTCTACTCACCACAGTCCATAATGACAACATCAAAAAGTTTTTTTTTCTTTTGGCAATTTTTTGCTAGTTTATTACAAATAAAAAAGTAAGAAATCACCTATACATAAATATTCACACCATTTGCTCAATACTTTGTTGATGTACCTTTGGCAGCAATTACAGCCTCAAGACTTCTTGAATGTGATGCCACAAGCTTGATGCACCTATCTTTGACCAGTTTTACACATTCCTCTTTGAAGCATCTCTCAAGCTCCATCAGGTTGGACAGGGAGCATCGGTGAACAGCCATTTTCAGATCTCTCCAGAGATCTGAATACTGTGAATACTTTCTGAATGCACTGTATAATTGCCTGCAATAATGAAGTGTTTTCATGAGCTTACAGTGGTATTGGGCCCCCTCACAGAGGCCACCATGATGACCCAGTAGCAGTAGAAGAAAAAAAAGAGGAAAACGTGCTTCTCCTCCCCAATACCAACCCAGTATCACTTCAGTTTGTGGCAGCATTACGAAGACTACATTAATCTATAATCTATGGGCTGGTGACAGGAGCACAACAATTCGCCCTATTGAGGTTTCAAATCTTGCAAAACTTCAGTGAGTTCACAAGATGTCAGTTACATTGAGAACTGCATTGAGATGCTCTGATCAGGCTGCACTTTAACCGCTGCCCACAGACAACAGCATTAACATCGCAACATAAAACTCTTTGTATATTGTGCCTAAAACTCTTGTGAATATATTATCTGGGTTTATAGATGTTATTGTGTTTCTTTTATGTAAACATGCGAGAAGCTCAGGTCTTAATCCGGTTTCACACTGGTTAACTAACCAAATTATAGTGAGAAGCAGCTTCACTGCAGTTTATACAACCCCTGGCAAAAATTATGGAATCACCGGCCTCGGAGGATGTTCATTCAGTTGTTTAATTTTGTAGAAAAAAAGCAGACCACAGACATGACACAAAACTAAAGTCATTTCAAATGGCAACTTTCTGGCTTTAAGAAACACTATAAGAAATCAAGAAAAAAAGATTGTGGCAGTCAGTAACGGTTACTTTTTTAGACCAAGCAGAGGAAAAAAATATGGAATCACCCTGTAAATTTTCATCCCCAAAACTAACACCTGCATCATATCAGATCTGCTCGTTAGTCTGCATCTAAAAAGGAGTGAACACACCTTGGAGAGCTGTTGCACCAAGTGGACTGACATGAATCATGGCTGCAACACGAGAGATGTCAATTGAAACAAAGGAGAGGATTATCAAACTCTTAAAAGAGAGTAAATCATCACGCAATGTTGCAAAAGATGTTGGTTGTTCACAGTCAGCTGTGTCTAAACTCTGGACCAAATACAAACAACATGGGAAGGTTGTTAAAGGCAAACATACTGGTAGACCAAGGAAGACATCAAAGCGTCAAGACAGAAAACTTAAAGCAATATGTCTCAAAAATCAAAAAATGTAAAACAAAACAAATGAGGAACGAATGGGAGGAAACTGGAGTCAACGTCTGTGACCGAACTGTAAGAAACCGCCTAAAGGAAATGGGATTTACATACAGAAAAGCTAAACGAAAGGCATCATTAACACCTAAACAGAAAAAAACAAGGTTACAATGGGCTAAGGAAAAGCAATTGTGGACTGTGGATGACTGGATGAAAGTCATATTCAGTGATGAATCTCGAATCTGCATTGGGCAAGGTGATGATGCTGGAACTTTTGTTTGGTGCCTTTCCAATGAGATTTATAAAGATGACTGCCTGAAGAGAACATGTAAATTTCCACAGTCATTGATGATATGGGGCTGCATGTCAGGTAAAGGCACTGGGGAGATGGCTGTCATTACATCATCAATAAATGCACAAGTATATGTTGATATTTTGGACAATTGAAAGGATGTTTGGGGATGATGAAATCATTTTTCAAGATGATAATGCATCTTGCCATAGAGCAAAAACTGCAAAAACATTCCTTGCAAAAAGACACATAGGGTCAATGTCAATGAGCAGATCTGATTTGATGCAGGTGTTAATTTGGGGGATGAAAATTTACAGGGTGATTCCATAATTTTTTCCTCAGAATTGAGTGATTCCATATTTTTTTCCTCTGCTTGGTCTATAAAAGTAACCGTTACTGACTGCCACAATCTTTTTTTCTTGAATTCTTATAGTGTTTCTTAAAGCCAGAAAGTTGCCATTTGAAATGACTTTAGTTTTGTGTCATGTCTGTGATCTGTTTTTTTTCTACAAAATTAAACAATTGAATGAACATCCTCTGAGGCCGGTGATTCCATAATTTTTGCCAGGGGTTGTAGTAACTACCTTTATTAATTTTATTTATAGACACAACAAACAATAACAACATAACTTAATTAAAAGCAAATCCATAAAAAATAATGTTAATATAAATTCTCGTAACTGCATATCTTTAGTAGCGTTATTAAAAAAAGCTTCCCTGTTTGCTTGCTTGAATTGGTTGAGATCTGCATGAGGATTTGGCACAAGTTTTACACTGGATGCCCTTGGATGCCAGTTGCAGCAGCTCTACATAGAAAAAAATGCATAGAGTCCTTGGTGCTACTCTGCTTACCTTCTGAGACCGTACAGAGTTAAACAGCTGTATTTCACCAAACAACACAATAACAATAATAATCATGGGTGCAATTTGACCTTTTCAACCAGGGGGGACAAAATATGGTATGTCCCCCCCACCTTCTGACATATATGTGTGTACTTGAAACATGTTATGCCAGTCTTATGTGCAAATCATGTCACTCTTATGTGCAAAACCATGTCAGAATAGTATCTTTGTTTCTGCAAGTTTGTATTTTTAGCAGCATTGACTTGTTTACAATACCTGTTTCTTGTTTGTCACATTCGGAATTTTCTGGGACTGCATTTGCCCAGATTTGAAACCAAAAATAGTTGCCTCTAGGGACTAGTGTCTACACATAAGTATCAATGGACCATATGCTAATTTACTAAATTCTGAAAGTTAGAAAAGGAAATCAGAAAAGCTATCTGGGACCTCAGAAAGCCCATCTGCAAGTATTGCTTGATCTCCAAAATCAGTCTATGCAAGCGAAATTATGTTCAGTATGAGTGTTGTCAGTGTTGCCAGATTGGAAATATGCAACTATTGTACCAAAACCTCAGAATTATCGTATTTTGGGAGAAATTATCGTACATAAACAAAACGCATGCAACGTAGCTATTTTAGCGTTTTTTTTTATTTCCAATGGTGAGGGGGGTGGGCTAAGCTACGTATGTGCGCATGTGCAGCCAAAACAGTCCACATTACAGGTCAGTTGTCTCGGGCCCAGGGAGGGAGGGGCAGGGCCGAGAATTGGGAACTCATTACTTTGTATGGAGAGGGGGTGGGCTTTCAAAGAATCTGGCACAACACCGGCCAAAGCAAGCAGCAGCCCTGTGTGTGGTGTGTCTTTGATGCCGCCTGAGTGCAACGCCTGCGAAATGATTCTTGGGTGTCAGAGAGAGATGCGTGTTTGGGCAACCAACTGAAATTATCGTACATTTTGGATTTTTTCCCATTATTGATCGTACATCTACGCACAAATACGATAATTATCATACATCTGGCAGCACTCAGTGTTGCCAGATGTACGATAATTATCGTACATCTGGCAACACTCAGTGTTGTCATTAGTGCCACTTCGAAAATTCTATTCATGATAAGTAATTTATCTTAAACTTATGATCTGTTGTTTTTTCAAACTTGTGCAAAAACAATAGTATGCGTTAGTTAATAATTAGTAAGAGCCTGTTCTTTCATATTTATGAATACATTTTACCACATTGCAGTTGTTTTTTTAATGAGAACTCAACCTATCATTCTTTTTGAGTTCTACACATGTGGTGATACTTTATTTACACCAGGATGTTAGTAAAATCAATGCTGGCTATTCTCTGAATAAAGTACTTATATCCACAGTTTCAAATTGTATAAGTCAAATGGTGTCCACTTTATGGTCTTCTCAAAACATTAAAATTACTGTTGTGGATGCTCAGAATGTATCTGAGCTTATCTAGAAACCCTTGGCTTCTGGGGGCCTAAAGCTGCCAGAAGCCAAGGGTTGGTTCTCCCCCCCCCCCCCCCCCCCCCCAATTTCTAGTTCTAAATTGCGCCCTTGATAATAATGTAAACATGTTGATGGACCAGGCCAAAGATAACACGTTTGAAATGTTTCCATGTGTCATTACATATTAAAATATTAATTAAAAAGTATGTCAGTAATTTATCCCGCTGGACCGTACCATTATTTTGCTGGAAGGGGGCGGGGCCTTTCCTCCATCCGGATCAGAGGTGATGGCACGCGCCTCAGTCCGGTCCCGGGTCTCGTGCCGTCGACATGGTGACCGCAGGTCAACCTTTAGCTTTTTCCTGAACAGCGGTGACTCTCCGTTGGAGTGCACAGGTACGAGTTTCACTTGAAAGGTACTTTTTTCTTTAGCAGTATCTTCTCTGTGTTGTCCTCAGTAACCCGAATGACACTCTGCTCAGCTGCTGCTGGTATTACAAAGTAGAAAATCAGTGCAAACTGTGAGAGTTTTTACTGTTGTTTTATGTGGAGCTCGTAACCTTAAATGTTGTGAAACCTACGCAATAAAATAATGTTACATTCCTGAAGCTAAATACAATTAAAAGGACGGTTTTCTGAACAATATAAGAATATTTAATTTCACCAAATAATAAGCCTCATTTTTTTTATTTTCATGTAGGTTGCATCTTTGCATCTTTAAGAAACCTACTGCTATGAGATGTTATAAAGTGTTGTCTGACTTTTCTGCAACAGATAACTCTTATCAGAATATATTTGGTAATTAGCATGTACTTAAGGACTGTATTTATATTTAAATTTAGCTGATACATTTTTTTTGGGGGGGGGGGGGCAGTTGCTGCTTGTTGCTTCTATGGATCATTTAGCTATTTTGTTGGAAAGAAATGATGTAAAAATAACTTCTGTTGTCTTATTATTATGATCCTCGGCCATTAAGAACAAATATTCCGCCCTGAAAAGTTGAGGTTGGGGGTGCACGTAGCTTCTATGTCGTGTTTTTGTGTGCACAGTATGTGCAAATGTTAAACTGTGTTATTGTCATTAAAAAATTGGATGGCTGCTAACTATCTGTCACTTAATACAGCAAAAACTGAAGCTCTTGTTTGTGCCCCAGATGAGTTCATTCCCTCAGTGATTATGAACCTTGGCTCTGTCCTCTTCTGTTGACTAAACAGCCAAAAATCTGGGTGTTTCATTTGACTAGGCTCTCAATTTTGAGTCACTTGTTAGCTGTCTTGTTCATTCTTGCTTCTTCCATTTATGGAACATTGTCCACCTTACAAACATCTTATCTCAACTGGGCAGGAAATGGTTATCCATGCTTTTATTTCATCCTGTCGAATACTGTAATTTTCTGATCCCTATCTTCAGTAAGTCTTCTCTGGATCGCTTTCAAATGTCCAGAATGCTGCTGCAAGGCTTCTTACAAGGTCCTGTAAGAGGTTTCATGTAACACCCATTCTGTCCTCTTTGCATTGGCTTCCCATTCAGTTCAGACTGCAGTTTAAAATATTGGTGATGGCTTTTCGAGCTCTGCACAGCCAATCCCACTCTACATCAGCAAACTTTTGCACCCTGCTATAACAAGTAAGTCTCTGAGGTCCTTGGGCCAGAACCTGTTAGTGGTCCCTAGGTCAAGGCTGAAGACCAAAGGAGACGGTGCATTTGAGCTTGTGGCTTCCAAACTGTGGAATGCACTGCCAGTGCATCTACGTTCTGTAGACTCTGTTGAAACTTTTAAAGAGAAGCTAGCTCAAGACCAACTTGTACAGGCGTGCTGTTGACTAGTTTTATGTTACTGCTGGTTCAATTTCTGTGTTTCTTTTTTATTTCAATGTGAACCATTTTATGATTTTATCTTCAAAGGTGCTACACGAATAAACCTTACTTAGTTACTTAATTGCTTACTTGTGTAAAAGGCTGTGCAAATCATAATCATCCACATACTGTATACATACAGACACACATGCATACATAGCTGTACATGCCTTCTAGCATATATATATATATATATATATATATATATATATATATATATATATATATATATATATATATATATATATATATATATATATATAGACACACACATACGTAATTCATGATGGTGGTGATGCTCTTTCAGCTTGTTTGTCAGCTAAAACTGAGATACGTAGCTTAATGCAGATTTGCATGTCTGTAGTCAACACAATTTTTATGGACTTATGTAAAGAAGAAATAAGAAAAAACACATCAAGGACACAGTTGGCAGGAAAAGTACCAAGATGAACAGACACATAATGGGCAGAACTTGGAGCTTTGTGATTTATTTTGGAGATACATATTTTGTTCTTTTGTCCAAATCTCAGTTTTTGTGTGTTTTCTTGCCAGCAACAGTTAATATTAATAGATTATGAAGTACAGCTTGATTTTTACAACTTCTAACACAGCAGTTTACTGCAGGTTTATAATTTAGCAGAGGTGGTGGTATAGCTGAGTGGTGAACAGCTGAACGGGTGGCTGAGGGGTTTTGCTGTCCAACTGACCATTGATCCCGTGTCTGTTTATCAAACTGTGAATGAGAGTATTTGCTCTGGGTCAGTGATCAGTGGTGAGGAGGGCCTGGTGTATGTGTGCGTGTGTGTGTGTACACAACAAATGGTGCTGCAACTAAAAGATGTTTTCTTTTTCAGTCACTATGGGGTTTATTTCCCTCTCCCCACTTAGTCAAAAGGGTTTTTTAGATGCCAATTTATTTTGATCAAGCCCTGCAAACAGAGGCACCCATCAATCTACCAATTCAGAATCTGATGATTAAAAAGTCGATTGACACAGTAATAAAAACAAAGATTAATTTTGCCGAAAACAGGCCTTTATTTTTTTTCTTTCCTCTGTTGCATAAGTTAACATTAAACAAGTTAAAAAGTTAATGGTTAGTAAAACAGTCACAATGAAACACAAAGCTACAGAGTAGTTAAGAGCAAAATAAGGCTGTATCTGTGTAACGTCAGTTTTGATAGACAAGTTTGGCTGATGAAAATCACCTGTTTTTCTTGCCTGTCAAATATCTTAACCTATACCTCAGGTCTTGTCTTTCTGTATGTCTCGGTCAGAACATTTGTGTTTGCACCAGCATTGCAGTGGCTCTGCATCCTCCAGTATGGACCTGTCCCTTTCTTTGGTAATTTAGTCTATGAAAAGGCAGAAAATGATTAATATACTTTTTTTTTTCACAAATACCAGATACCAAAATTATGTCTTAAAATGTCTTTTTGTTTTTGTTTATTGTTTTTGTTTTTTTTTTTGTTTTTTTGTCCAGCCAACAGTCAGAAACCCAAAGATATATTAAATCTGCAAATCTACATGGTTTGAGCTCAACCCAGAGAATGTCTGGCATTTTAGCCAGTCAGTTTACTTTTCTGAGTTTTCATGTGTGCTGAGCTGATAACCCTGTGTTTATGTTTGGATGTAGGTGAATGCTCATAAAGTATCTGGAAGGCTGCCTCTTCTGGTGTTCAGACTGAAGAGACGCTGCAGTGACTAGCCGACACCATGAGGCACTCTGCTTCCTTATCACTGCCAGCTGGCATTTAAGCAGAGTTTCAGGTGCTTTTGTGGTCATTCAGTCAGTTAAATGTGTGGGTCTGCATGTGCACAGATTGCAGGATGGCGGCAGCGCTCCTGAATCTTCTACTAAACACAGAGAATGAATAGCAGGGATGTTGTATGTGTGCGTAGCTGCTGGTATGTGGGCCTGAAAGAGCCTTGGATTCTTATCTGACCTCTCCCAGGACTGACCTTTCACCCTCCCCAAGACAAGCCCTTTGTGTCTACTGAGCCAAAGCCTATGGGATAACATGCCGGTGTGCGTGCATGTTTGTGTGCATGTGCATTCGAAGTATAGGAACTTCAAAGTGTTAAACATTATCTGGAGTCACCTTTGACCTTGTAGTCATGAGACGTTCGTCACAGCAGAGCCTCTGTGTGTGCGTGCACTTGTATTTCGAAGAAATAGATTAGGAAATTGATTGAAAGTGTGTGGACATGAATAACAAACTAGTGTTCTCTTGCAAAAAACAAAGCAAAACAAAAACATCTGAAATACAACAAAAGCAAATTATATATCTGAACCTCAGATGCCGATCATATACATGTATCAGTTGTGGTACACAGGTTTAATTCCTGAGCAGACTGATCTTTGCTGCATTTCTTCCTGTTTGTTGTTTTACTAAAAAGCCTGAAATGCTGGTCAGTATATATATCTGGACTTGCGCTTGTTCATACAAGGTCATTATTATGACACTTTTTTAGATTCATTTGACATTTAGAGTATAAGCTTTACGTTTTGCACACAGTGAGAGCAAGGACACGTGCACATCTACCCCTGTGTATTAGGGCTGATAACAACTAGTCGACTAGTCACGACTACGTTGACTACTGAAACCGTCGACAACTAATTTAGTAGTCGACGACGAGTCATTTATTTTATTTAAGTCTTTGTTTTTTCTCCATTCATAGTTTTAGGCAGCGAGCCGTCCTGCCATCATTAGGACATTCAAATTTGGATAAGACGGCCGATTAAAACAGTGGCCGTCTTGTTCAAAGCCGTTTAAAATGCGCAGTTTATCGTAGGAGCTGTCGGTGTGTGTGTGTGTGTGTGTGCGTGTGTGTGTGTGTGCACGCGCGCGGAGTCAACTGATGGTAGACTGCGAGGGACGGAGGAAGATTCCTGAACGGAGGCACAAGACGTTACATTCTGCTGAGAACCATCAGTGCATGTGAGACAGCGATGTTAAAAAATCCGAACCAAACCGCGGAGCTGCCTTTACTTCTCTCTGCACTTTCTCTACCCGCGCGGTTCTGATGGCACCGTCCTGTTTACACCATGTGTGCATCGTATACTGAATTTATGAGATCATGAGATGAAATAAACAGTTAAATATCCTTAAAAATGAGAATAAATAAATGAACGGAGCAAAAATTACAGATACACGGGTAAAAACCCCTGCTGTGGAGAAGCTGCAGTGATGTTCAGAGGCACAGATCACAAAAAGCAGGTGAGAACTCTGAACTTTAACAGCTGTTATTTTCCAAAGCTATTTATTTGTTTAGTCTTAAGCTTAATGTAGTGTTCAAGCACAAAACATGACTGATAAGTAGAAAAAAATGACTTCATCACACTTAAATGAACTGGAGTCAGAATAAAAATACAAGCTGCTGATTTTTGTTATTTTTCAAGTTATAAGCTGCGGCTATATGTTTTACTTATTTCAAAAAAATTATTTCATTATTTCAAACTCTTATTTTATTCTGATTTATTTATACAAAAAATATGGGGAGTCAAATCAGTCTGCATTGTTTTGTTCAGTTTACGAGGTCTGTTAGAAAACTATCCGACCTTTTTATTTTTTGCAAAAACTATATGGATTTGAATCATGTGCGCTTGCATCAGCCAAGCTTGAACCTTCGTGCGCATGCGTGAGTTTTTTCACGCCTGTCGGTTGCGTCATTTGCCTGTGAGCACGCTTTGAGTGAGCAGTGGTCCACCCCCCTCGTCGGATTTCCATTGCGAGGAAAATGAATGATTTGGAGCTTTGCTACATCAAATTTTTCCAGAAACTGTGAGAGACAGTCAGGTGGAAACCTTTCGGAAGATTCAGATGGCTTTCAGGGACGATTCTATGGGGATCACACAGATTAAGGAGTGTTACAACCGGTTTAAAGACGGCGCACAATGGTGGAGGGCGCGCCGCGCTCCGAGCGGCGATCGACAGGCTGAAACGACCAGATCATTTCCAAACTGAATGCTGTGTTGATCCGGGACGTCGTCTGACTACCAGACAAATGGCAAAAGATATGCACATAGCACTTTTTCGCCACATTCCACTGTTACAGAAGTTTTTGTCATGGAAAGAGGAGCGGAGGAATTCACCAAGGAGCCACTAATGGCGCGGGACAAAAGCACCTCCGTGTTTGTCTCACAGGACATGTTCAGTCGTGTGACTATACGAGAAATTGTGGACGAGCTGGACATGCCACAACATGTCCTGTGAGGCTTCATCACGGCGTTGCTTTTTGTCCAGCGCCATTAGCGGCTCCGTCCCGACGCGCATATTCCTCCGCACGTCTTTTCATGACAAAAACTCCTGTAACAGTGGAATGTGGCGAAAAAGTGCTATGTGCATATCTTCTGCCATTTCTCTGGTAGTCAGACGACGTCCCGGATTAACACAGCATTCAGTTTGGAAATGATCTGGTCGTTTCAGCCTGTCAATCGCCGCTCGGAGCGCGGCGCGCCCTCCGCCATTGTGCGCCGTCTTTAAACAGGTTGTAACACTCCTTAATCTGTGTGATCCCCATAGAATCGCCCCTGAAAGCCATCTGAATCTTCCGAATGGTTTCCACCTGGCTGTCTCTCACAGTTTCTGGAAAAATTTGATGTAGCAAAGCTCCAAATCATTCAGACATTTTCCTCGCAATGAAAATCCGACGAGGGGGGTGGACCACTGCTCACTCAAAGCGTGCTCACAGGTGAATGAAGCAACCGACAGGCGTGAAAAAACTCACGCATGCGCACGAAGGTTCAAGCTTGGCTGATGCAAGCGCACATGATTCAAATCCATATAGTTTTTGCAAAAAATAAAAAGGTCAGATAGTTTTCTAACAGACCTCGTATATCAAAGTTTGCCTGCACATCTGTGTAATTTTTTCCTTCTTTCTAAGAGTTTGGTGTTTACATTTGCTCCACAAAGTTTTATAACACAATAAAATGTTCACACTTTTCTTTAAAGCAGTTCTGTAATTTTAGAAATGCAACAAAAACAACCACAAATCAGAAAAAGCTGAGACTACGTAAAATAAAGATAAAATAAAAATGTTGCACTATTTCCAGTTTCTTCACTCACAGAAGCCAAAAATTCTTCCAGAGATGTGTCTTGGTGGCTTCCCTCACTTGTCTCCTTCCAGAATGGACATTTATTGTTTGAGAACTGCCTACCTGACACAGATTGCCTATAAATTACCACACTGTATTTCTGAATGGTTGATGTAAATGAAGTCTAAGAAATAGTGATTGATTTGGAAATGTTCATGTTTTCATCCCCTGACATTTCTCAGAAAATGCTGCAGGCCTTAAATTTAGGAAATTACGTATGATCCGACTAGTCGACTAATCGCAAAAATAATCGTTGACTAGTCGACTATCAAAATAGTCGTTTGTGGCAGCCCTACTGTGCTCTGCACACATATATACACGCATGTGCATATGCTGAAAGAAACCATTAGTCAGTCAAGAAACTATCTTTAAAAACAAGCAAATTTAAAATGTGACAATTTTCTAATTTTCTTTGTTTCATATTTTGCAAACTAATTTTGGACTGTTGTGTATGAAAACAAAATTTGCAAACTTGTGGTAGGTTTTTTTAGGGGGATGGACAAGTGTCATCACATAAAAACACAGTAATCAGAAGCTTAAATGATAAAGGGCTTGTTAGTTGCACCCTTGGACATCCTGGGGTTCAGATCTTAAGGGATCTTAACTGTTAGTGCGTATGTGTGAGGCTGGTGGGAAGAGGGTCCACGGGGTCATAAAACACCACAGTAGGGTTACGCTCCCCAGGGGGAAAAGCCAGAAGGGGGGGAGGGGGGAGATGAAAGGATCTCCCACTTCCCTGTCAGGGAGAGAGGAAGAAGGGGGGAGAGATGGGAGGAGAAAAGATCAACAAAGCTTCCTTAAAGGTTGCACTCTGCTTAATTCTGTCATGTGCGTTCAGTATTTTCTGTATTTCCTGTTCTGTGAAACAGCGAGTGCACAGGTTTTGGGGGCAGCAACATATGCTCTGCACAGAACACTGCAAAAGATGCAGAGATTAAATATATTTTCATTCAACATGTCACATCTCCCACGCTGAAATTAGTTTATTGATGAAAAGAAAAAAGTAAATTCCTTCCTCTGCTCCCTTGTTTTGCACTCGGAATCGCCACAGCAGACCCGAGGTGGATCTACATGTTGAATTGGTACACGTTTTACGCCGGATGCCTTTCTTGACACAACTCCACATTACATGGAGAAATGTGGTAGGGGTGGGGTTTGAACCGGGAACCTTCCATACAAAAACCAAGCGCACTAACCACTTGGCCACCACCCCTGCACCTTATCGATCAACAGAAAAATATTTTATTTTATGATTACTGTAACCATTCAGTTAATTGCTGAATGTTAATCCCAAGCTATATTTGATTACATTTTAAGATTTACTTTTTCTTTTTTAATTGAATACTTTTGGATTTGGACTGTTGGTTTAACATTAGTGAGTTGAAGATCTGGTGTCTGCTCCAGAAAGCTGTAATTTCTTTGTAATTATTTAATTAATTATGAATTAAACTAGTAATTCATCTACAATAAAGACCTATGCATTAAAATAAAATGGGAGACAGTAATTTAAACAGCATTTTACATCTCATTATGATTGCTAAAAGTACTTTTGCACACATCTTAGATTTAGATTTTACAGCAATAGCAGTTATAGTAATAACACTGTGAACATGCCACAACTACATATTTTAGTAAGAAAGCACAGAAAACGTTTTCCATTGGGCACAAAAAATGACCTACACAACATTTTTTTTTTATTTCCCAACAGCTAACATGAGACACAAATGTGTTTTAAAAATACATTAAGGAGAGCGTTGCAATAGGTAAGTAAGCAAGCAGTAAAATGTGGGAGTTCATTAATGACTATAATATTTTAGCCTTTGTTGCTTTTTGAGTTGAGGACTTTGTTCAGAATTAAAGAAAAAGTGGAATACACTTGTGTGCTTTCATCTCTTCCCTCCCTGTCTTGTTTCACTGGTTGTAAAGGTCAGTCTGTTCCTAGATAGAAGGTGTGATTACTTCCTCTCAGTGGCTGTGTTATGACTGGGTTTTGTCTTTGTCTCTGCAAAGTGCTGCGGGAATGCATGGCTTCTTTTGCATATGAAAGTGTGGAAGCAGAAGGCAGCTGGAAGGTCTTGCCTCATCTCCTGTGTCACTCTCTTGTGGTTCATTTTAAAAGCATACGCTTTCAGGACTTAGCACCATGACGTCAGACATTATTTGAAATTAACGACAGTATGCATTAGGGGTGTGAATCTTTCAATATCTCACAATTCATTTTGATTCTGATTCTTTTTTGTGATTGAAATTTTATTGCATTTTTCATTATAGTACACACAGTACACTAAAGTTGCCCTGACACTTGCACAACTTTGATCCACGCACTTGCATGCGGATCGTCGTGAGGATCCCACCTGCTGTGTTCCCAGCTGGATGCCGTGCTTTTTTCCACTGGCTGCCACGAGTTGTGCGCTGGACACTGCGTATATAAAATAATTATTTTGTAGCGGATTAATCATTTTCTGTCCGAGTTAGCTGTTGAAAACACGTAATCACTTACAGAATCACAGAGGAGCGCTCCAGCTGCTGCTTTTCTTACACAAACGCAGTGGAGAAACCATTTGGAGATGTCTAAAAAGGCAATTATTTGTCATGTTTATCTTGTAATGGCTTGGTAAAACAACTGCATATTCTTTCCTTCTTGTGTCCAGCTGTAAAAGTGTGTTTGTGATAGATTTAACATCTCGTTATAATCGTTCAGACGAGCTGCGCTCTGATGCGGTGCATTGACGCAACCACTCACACTGTTCACTTCTTTACTCTTGACGAGCTGCACGTAGTGTTGGCGAGTAGATCGCACAACATTCACTAGCACTTCACGTTTGTTGCACAACATTTATGCGTGAAAGATTTCTTGAACATTTCAAAATTCTCTTTGCGCAATTGCACACGCCGGTGCCCCTCTCATGTTCAGTCTACACCTGTTAATGACGAGTCTACTCTCCTGCACGACACAGTGCTTGCAAGCGTGTGCATCAAAGTCGCGCAAGTGTCAAGGGGCTTTAACTTTATCCAGTCACACTCATCACTCACTCATCTTCAACCGCTTATCTGGAATCGGGTCATGGGGGCAACAGCTCTAGCAGGGGTCCCCAGTCTGTGCATTCACATTCAGCTCAACTATAAACAGTCACACCCAAACGGAGGCAAAACAACCAAACAAAGAAAAAAAAATAAAGAAAAAGTTAAAATGCTACATTTTTTGGACCAGTCAGTTCTGTTTCTACACCACATTAATCCATTTATTTATTCACATTGATGACTATATACACACACACACTCACATCTTCAACCGCTTAGTCCAATTAAGGGTTGTGGGGAGCTGGAGCCTATCCCAGCAGTCATAGAGCGCGAGGCGGGGTACGCCCAAGACAGGACGCCAGTCTGTCACAGGGCCATAAACAAACAAAGACAGTCACACCCACACGCACACCTACGGACAATTTAAAGTTTCCAATCCACCTAACCCGCATGTCTTCGGATATGGGAGGAAACCGGAGCACCCAGAGGAAACCCACACAAACACGGGGAGAACATGCAAACTCCACACAGAAAGGCCACAGGTGGGAATCGAACCCATGACCTTCTCGCTGTGAGGCAACAGTGCTAACCACTAAGCCACCGTGCTGCCCTTGACAACTATAGAATGAAGATTAAAAAAATAAAAAGGTAGTAGAGGCACATACACATCATTTGTATACATCTCTCTTCCCAATCATTTCCAGATATGGAACCCAGATATTTTTTCATTTGTTTAAGTTATTATTTACTTTGTAGATGAGCTGTTCAAATGAAGCTGTCTTAGTCAATTCATCCCTCCATTCTTTAAAGCTGACCGTCTTTTCTGACTTCCATTGTCTGAGGACCACCCTGTTTCTTCTCACAAGGACAGGTCTCACCCAAGGCCCTCCCTTGCTATTACACCCGTTATATAGAATGCTGGGTCCTCTATGAGCTGTTTTCAATGTCTTGTTAATACATTTGATAATGGCTGTCCATAGCGCATACGTATGCCATCTCAGTGTCCCCTTCCCCTTCTTGCATCCCCAACAGCAGTCATCCAGAATCAGGTCGTCTGCAAGTGATTTAGCACCAGGTTCAATTCAATTTTTCAATTTTTTTTTTATATAGCGCCAAATCACAACAAACAGTTGCCCCAAGGTGCTTTATATTGTAAGGCAAGTCCATACAATAATTATGTAAAACCCCAACGGTCAAAACGACCCCCTGTGAGCAAGCACTTGGCTACAGTGGGAAGGAAAAACTCCCTTTTAACAGGAAGAAACCTCCAGCAGAACCAGGCTCAGGGAGGGGCAGTCTTCTGCTGGGACTGGTTGGGGCTGAGGGAGAGAACCAGGAAAAAGACATGCTGTGGAGGGGAGCAGAGATCGATCACTAATGATTAAATGCAGAGTGGTGCATACAGAGCAAAAAGAGAAAGAAACAGTGCATCATGGGAACCCCCCAGCAGTCTACGTCTATAGCAGCATAACTAAGGGATGGTTCAGGGTCACCTGATCCAGCCCTAACTATAAGCTTTAGCAAAAAGGAAAGTTTTAAGCCTAATCTTAAAAGTAGAGAGGGTGTCTGTCTCCCTGATCTGAATTGGGAGCTGGTTCCACAGGAGAGGAGCCTGAAAGCTGAAGGCTCTGCCTCCCATTCTACTCTTACAAACCCTAGGAACTACAAGTAAGCCTGCAGTCTGAGAGCGAAGCACTCTATTGGGGTGATATGGTACTACGAGGTCCATTCCAGTCCAGGTTCTCCACAAACATGAGTTGCGTGGGAGGAGAGGGGTGGCCGCATATCCGGCCGCGCCCCAGTCCAGTCACGAGCTGCTCTGCTCACCGGGCCCCCCCCCCCAGGGGGGAGGCCCAGCTATCAGGGACCAACCGAAAATCCACGGCCCTTCAGTATAGGCAGGATTCTGACTTAGAGGCGTTCAGTCATAATCCCACAGATGGTAGCTTCGCACCATTGGCTCCTCAGCCAAGCACATACACCAAATGTCTGAATAGTTAGGTTAAAAAACTCCAGCTTTTGTTGGCTTCTGGTTTATTCTTCTCTACAAGAGTCAAGACAGAAGTCAGACTACCAGAGCAAGAATTTTAGCTGAGGAAGCTTCTGTGATTTGAAGCGAAACGTCCTCACGTCAAGCAACCCAGTCCAGTCGAAGATTCAAGCTTCTCTACTATGGAAACCACCTGGACAACTGAGATCCTACACAGAAACGTCTGAATCTGCGGTTCCTCTCGTACTGAACAGGATTTAATTTAAAATTCTTCTTCTTACTTATAAGGTTTTGAATAATCAGGTCCCATCTTATCTTAGGGACCTCATAGTACCATATCACCCCAATAGAGTGCTTCGCTCTCAGACTGCAGGCTTACTTGCTGCTTGGGTCACATGTTTGGAAACTATTAAATTTGATATGGAGATCCGTTAAAAGAACAGAACCAAACAATTTTAAAGAATTTTTTATACTTGATACAAAACCAGTGATATGATTGAAGGTGACTGAATTATTTTTTGTTAAGGGGATGGGAGAATCACAAAATGTATACAAAGCTCTAACAAACATTGAGGTTAAAAATACAACCTTATTCTTTCAAATTAAATGAAAAATAACTAGAAGCACTCAGAGAGTGCAAACCTCCGCCAAGGCCATGGGGTCACTGACGCCATAACATCTACATGTCGTGGAATCATTGAAACTAAAAAAGTCTAACAATGATGTTTGTTCAGTAGTAAAAAAAAGTTTGTGACTGGATAGCATGTATCCTTAGCGCTTGGCATTACAGTTTATTGCAACTTGCACCTTTCCCAGAAGCTACTGTCATCTGAGCACTGATATTGTTATTGCATGTGCTTATAGACAAAAACAAATAAGAGACAAAATTCAATTTATTATTCAACTAAACTGCAAATATATGTATTTCTTAACATAGGGTCACTGACCCTAAAGAGATTCCCTCCTTGGCACAGTGATCTATTTCTTTTTGTCTCTTTCTCTAAAATTGTATATAATAATCATTAGATTATTAATATATAAACAAAAATAAATTTAAGAAATATTATAATTTGAAAACAAATGCACCCGAACGTGATGACAGCTGCAACTGCTTAATGCTAACTTTTAACATTGAAAATGCCATAGATATGCTAACGCGTTAGCATCGGGATCCGGATCGCGATCCGGATCACCACTAAAATTTAATCACTTTGTTCCTCTTGTCATTTCCAACCTCCTTGGCGGAGGTAAAAATAAATTTAAGAAATATTACAATTTGAAAACAAATGCACCTGAACGTGATGACAGCTGCAGCTGCTTAATGCTAACTTTTAACATTGAAAATGCCATAGACATGCTAACGCATTAGCATTGGGATCCGTGATCCGGATCACCATTAAAATTTAATCACTTGTTCCTCTTGTCATTTCCAACCACTCCACAAAATTTCAGCAAAATCCGTTGAAAACTTTTTGAGTTTCCTGCTGACAAACAGACAGACAAACAAACAAACGTGACCAAAAACATAACCTCCTTGGCGGAGGTAATAATGCATTTTCTATTCTGTTTTCCTTCAGAGATCTTGATTTCAATTTCAATTTCAATTTATTTTCATTTATATAGCGCCAAATCACAAAAGAGTTGCCTCAAGGTGCTTCACACAGGTAAGGTCTAACCTTACCAACCCCCAGAGCAACAGTGGTAAGGAAAAACTCCCTCTGAGGAAGAAACCTCAAGCAGACCAGACTCAAAGGGGTGACCCTCTGCTTGGGCCATGCTACAAACATAAATTACAGAACAATTCACAGAACAATTCACGGACAAATATACAAGAAATGCTATTGGCGCACAGGACAGGAGGATCGCCAACATACAACTCCCATCTCTGGATAGAGCTGCACCTTAAACAGAGAGAAAAAAACAGAATCAGGCATCAGAAAGACAAAAAATACTGTATAATACTGTATAATTCGCCAGTATTAAACAACGAGAAAAACAGAGAAATACTAAGGTGATCACCGGCCACTAGCCCTAAAGTTCACTAAAAACCAAGAATTTAGGTAAAGTTGAGGCCGCAGCCCGCTCCAATTACCAATAAATGAATTAAAAGAGTAAAAAGCGTAAAACAAAACTGTACCAGTATGCTAGCCATATGAAAGGGAAAATAACTGCATCTTAACTCTGGACTTGAAAATCTCCACAGAATCTGACTGTTTTATTGAAGAAGGGAGATCATTCCACAGAACAGGGGCACTATAAGAGAAAGTTCTGTGACCCACAGAGCATGGTTTATTGGTTCTTTTGTGAAGTTGTACCTATGCTTGCATGAAATATGATATAAGCTGGCTTTAAGGCTCTAACTGTGACAGCCCATCTTTTCACTGAGAAGACGTGCAGTCACACGCAGCGTCTTGTATGCCTCTGGCATCCAAACACAGGATTTGACCTCAAGCCTTATTATTCCCCTCCTTGCTTACCCAGTTATTTCGATCTGACAGAAGTCCCAAAATTTTATAATTTCAGGCTTTATTTCACATGCTTTTAGAAAGAACATAAAACACTAAAAACAATATTTATGCAGAAGCATTCACAAGAAAAGAGATGAAGTGTTGTGTGGGCCACCAGAAGAGGAGGTACTGCTGGCCCACCACCAGAGGGCGCCCTGCCTGAAGTGCGGGCTTCAGGCACGAGAGGGCGCTGCCGCCACGGACACAGCCGGGAGTGACAGCTGTCACTCATTAATTCCTGACAGCTGTCACTCATTCTTCATCATCTCACTCCATAAAACCCAGACGTCATCTCCACCTCATCGCCGAGATATCGTACTTCTATGGAGGTAACTTTCTCTGCCTGTAGTAATTGATTCCAAGAGCTATTGTTTTGCAGCTGTCAACCAGAGGACCGGCGTGGGTCGCGACTGTTTCGTCCTACGTCCGTCAGATAAGTGGTTAAACAGACGCTGCACGAGTGTGTGTTAAAGGTGGAGGTGGCATTCCCACCGTTGTTGTTACGGGGTGTACACACACCCACACTTGACTGTCTTTGTTCTTCGCCAGCAGTACCAGATCCGACAGTCGGGGACGGTGATCACCTGGGAATTCGGGACTTGGCGGCTCCAGTATTCACCAGGTTCGGTGGCGGCGGAAATCGTGTGGTTCCGGCTCTTCTCAGGACAGACGTCTTCTATCCTCGAGCCTGCCCACACGTCACCTTTGTGGATTGACTGTTATCAGATTCTGAGATTGTCTGTGTATTCGTTGTGCACCTTCACAACATTAAATTGTTACTTTTTGGCTCATCTGTTGACCGTTCCTTTGCGCCCCCTGTTGTGGGTCCGTGTCACTACACTTTCACAACAGGATATCTCGGCCAGCGTCATGGATCCCGAGGGGCGTCATCCATCTGTTGGACAGCCAATGGAAGAGCAGGGTGCACAGGCGTCTGCAGGAGGCGTGCTCGGTGAGTTGCAGCAAATCCTCACCGCCTTTACTGCTCGGCTGGAATTGATGTCCGAGCAAAACGTCATCCTTAATCGCAGGATGGAGGCTCTCACCGCACAGGTGGAAGCGCGCGATCAGAGCGCTGCTGCGGCTCCTCCTCCTGCCGACCCGGTGCCGGGTATTAACATTCCACTGGTCGTTCAACAAACCCCCCCACCATCCCCTGAAGCATACATAAGTCCCCCTGAGCCATTCGGGGGTTGTATGGAGACGTGTGCGGACTTTCTGATGCAGTGTTCGCTCGTCTTTGCACAACGAACCGTGATGTACGCGTCTGACGCCAGCAAGGTGGCTTATGTTATTAATTTGCTTCGGGGTAAGGCACGCGCCTGGGCTACGGCGCTCTGGGAACAGAACTCATGGTTGTTATCAGCATACACTGGGTTTGTGGGGGAGTTCAGAACAGTGTTTGATCACCCTAACAGAGGAGAGGCCGCTTCAACAGTGCTGCTGTCAATGCGACAGGGGCGCCGGTGCGCAGCCGAATATGCAGTCGACTTCCGCATCGCAGCTGCGAGGTCCGGCTGGAATAACGTTGCGCTCCGCACCACCTTCATAAACGGACTGTCATCGGTCCTGAAGGAGCATCTGGTAGCTAAGGAAGAACCGCAGGATTTAGATGGGCTTATCGATCTCGTTATATGGTTAGACAATCGGTTGGAGGAGCGCCGTCGGGAGCGAGGCGAAGGACGTGGCTGGATACGCGCCGTCCCTCTCCCTTCCGGGTTCGAAAAGGGGCCGCCCTCCCCACGCTCCACAGCCGCAGCACTCCGTGGGGTTACAGCTCCCCCTGCTGACGTTGTTAGGGAAACGCACAGGGCCAAAATGAGGAGGCTGGTCCGCGGGGAGTGTTTTCTCTGCAGCTCAAAGGAGCACATACAGAAAAACTGCCCCAAATGGCCAGAACGACAACAACCGCCCTTAGAGACTGGGCTAAGGGGGGGTCATAACATTCACGTGGGACACACACAGATTGCCACACGACTCCCAGTTACAATCCTGAGCGGGGATTTAACCCTTCAAGCCCCAGCACTGGTGGACACGGGGTCAGAAGGGAATCTGCTAGACAGCAGATGGGCAAGGGAGGTAGGGCTCCCTCTGGTGGCGCTTCCTTCGCCATTGCAGGTGCGGGCACTAGATGGCACCCTCCTCCCTTTAATCACACACAAGACACAACCAGTAACTCTGGTTGTGTCTGGAAACCATCGGGAGGAGATTGAGTTTTTTGTAACTCCTTCTACCTCCCGCGTGATTTTGGGCTTCCCCTGGATGTTGAAACACAATCCCCGGATTGATTGGCCGTCTGGGGTAGTGGTTCAGTGGAGCGAAACCTGCCTTCGGGTGTGTTTAGGATCCTCGGTTCCTCCCGGTTTGCATGCTAAGGAGGAGGTCAAAGCCCCTCCCAATCTGACGGCAGTGCCGGTTGAGTACCACGATCTTGCTGACGTCTTCAACAAGGATCTGGCACTCACCCTTCCCCCGCACCGTCCGTACGATTGTGCCATTGATTTGGTTCCAGGCGTTGAGTTCCCGTCCAGCAGGCTGTACAACCTCTCACGACCTGAGCGCGAATCAATGGAGACCTACATCCGGGACTCATTAGCTGCCGGGCTGATCCAGAACTCCACCTCCCTGATGGGTGCAGGTTTCTTTTTTGTGGGCAAGAAAGATGGCGGACTCCGTCCATGCATTGATTACAGGGGGCTGAATGAGATTACGGTTCGCAACCGATACCCGTTGCCATTGTTAGATTCCGTGTTCACCCCCCTGCATGGAGCCAAAATCTTTACTTAGCTGGATCTTAGAAATGTGTATCACCTGGTTCGGATCCGGAAGGGAGACGAATGGAAGACAGCATTTAACACCCCGTTAGGTCACTTTGAGTACCTGGTCATGCCGTTCGGCCTCACCAACGCCCCCGCGATGTTCCAAGCCTTGATTAACGACGTCTTGCGGGACTTCCTGCACCGATTCGTCTTCGTATATCTGGACGATATTCTCATCTTTTCTCCGGATCCTGAGACCCATGTCCAACATGTACGTCAGGTCCTGCAGCGGTTGTTAGAGAACCGACTGTTTGTGAAGGGCGAGAAGTGCGAGTTTCACCGCACGTCTTTGTCCTTCCTGGGGTTTATCATCTCCTCTAACTCCGTCGCCCCTGATCCGGCCAAGGTTGCGGCGGTGAGAGATTGGCCCCAACCAACAAGCCGTAGGAAGCTGCAACAGTTCCTCGGCTTCGCTAATTTCTATAGGAGGTTCATTAAGGGCTACAGTCAGGTAGTTAGCCCCCTGACAGCCCTGACCTCTCCAAAAGTCCCCTTCACCTGGTCGGATCGGTGCGAAGCCGCGTTCAAGGAGTTGAAACGCCGGTTCTCTACTGCGCCAGTTTTGGTGCAGCCCGACCATAGCCGCCAGTTCGTGGTTGAAGTGGACGCCTCTGACTCAGGGATAGGAGCCGTGCTATCCCAGAGCGGAGAGACCGATAAGGTTCTTCACCCGTGTGCCTACTTTTCTCGCAGGTTGACCCCGGCTGAACGGAACTATGACGTCGGCAATCAAGAACTCCTTGCGGTGAAAGAGGCTCTTGAGGAGTGGAGACACCTGTTGGAGGGAGCGTCTGTGCCGTTCACGGTTTTCACTGACCATCGGAACCTGGAGTATATCAGGACCGCCAAGCGGCTGAACCCCAGGCAAGCCCGCTGGTCACTGTTCTTCAGACGTTTTGACTTCCGGATCACCTATCGCCCCGGGACCAAGAACCAGAGATCGGATGACTTGTCCCGGGTACACGAAGACGAAGTCAAAACGGTGCTGTCGGATCCACCGGAGCCCATCATTCCGGAGTCCACTATCGTGGCCACCCTCACCTGGGACGTGGAGAAGACCGTCCGGGAGGCCCTGGCACGGAGCCTGGACCCCGGAACTGGTCCGAAGAATCGTCTATACGTCCCACCAGAGGCCAGAGCTGCAGTCTTGGACTTCTGTCACGGTTCCAAGCTCTCCTGTCATCCAGGGGTGCGAAGGACCGTGGCAGTTGTCCGGCAGCGCTTCTGGTGGGCGTCTATGGAGGCCGACGTCCGGGAGTACATCCAGGCCTGCACCACCTGTGCCAGGGTCAAGGCAGACCACAAGAGGTCCCAAGGGCTTCTCCAGCCACTTCCTGTGCCTCATCGCCCCTAGTCCCATATCGGCCTGGATTTCGTCACGGGCCTCCCGCCGTCCCAGGGCAACACCACCATCTTCACGATAGTGGACCGATTCTCCAATGCAGCCCACTTCGTGGCCCTCCCGAAGCTCCCAACAGCCCAGGAGACAGCAGACCTCCTGGTCCACCACGTCGTCCGTCTGCATGGGATACCTACCGATATCGTCTCTGATCGTGGTCTCCAGTTCTCCTCACACGTCTGGAGGAGCTTCTGCCGGGAACTGGGGGCCACTGTGAGCCTCTCGTCCGGGTATCACCCGCAGACCAATGGACAGGCAGAACGGGCCAATCAGGAATTGGAGCAATCCCTGCGCTGTGTAACGTCCGCACACCCGACGGCCTGGAGTGAACATCTGGCCTGGATCGAGTATGCGCATAACAGCCAGGTGTCCTCTGCCACCGGCTTCTCCCCGTTTGAGGTGTGTTTGGGGTATCAGCCCCCATTGTTTCCCGTGGTGGAGGGAGAGGTCGGTGTGCCCTCGGTCCAGGCCCACCTGCGGAAGTGCCGTCGGGTGTGGCGCTCCGCCTGTTCTGCCTTGTTGAAGGCCCGGACGAGGGCGAAGACCCATGCGGACCGCTGGCGATCCCCGGCCCCTGCTTACCAGCCCGGGCAGGAGGTGTGGCTGTCCACGAAGGACATCCCCCTCCAGGTGGACTCCCCCGAAACTCAAGGACAGGTATATCGGACCTTATAGAATCCTCAAAATCCTCAGTCCTGCCGCAGTGAAGCTCCAACTCCCGGCTTCACTGCGGATCCACCCAGTCTTTCATGTGTCCAGGATCAAGCCTCACCACACCTCACCCCTCTGTGCTCCCGGTCCGGCGCCGCCTCCTGTCCGTCAGCTTGGACAGTGCGCCGGCTCCTGGACGTCCGTCGAATGGGCCGGGGGTTCCAATATCTGGTGGACTGGGAGGGGTATGGACCCGAAGAACGCTCCTGGGTGAAGAGGAGCTTCATCCTGGATCCGGCCCTCCTGGCCGATTTCTACCGTCGACACCCCGATAAGCCTGGTCGGGCGCCTCCTGTTGTGTGGGCCGCCAGAAGAGGAGGTACTGCTGGCCCACCACCAGAGGGCGCCCTGCCTGAAGTACGGGCTTCAGGCACGAGAGGGCGCTGCCGCCACGGACACAGCCGGGAGTGACAGCTGTCACTCATTAATTCCTGACAGCTGTCACTCATTCTTCATCATCTCACTCCATAAAACCCAGACGTCATCTCCACCTCATCGCCGAGATATCGTACTTCTATGGAGGTAACTTTCTCTGCCTGTAGTAATTGATTCCAAGAGCTATTGTTTTGCAGCTGTCAACCAGAGGACCGGCGTGGGTCGTGACTGTTTCGTCCTACGTCCGTCAGATAAGTGGTTAAACAGACGCTGCACGAGTGTGTGTTAAAGGTGGAGGTGGCATTCCCACCGTTGTTGTTACGGGGTGTACACACACCCACACTTGACTGTCTTTGTTCTTCGCCAGCAGTACCAGATCCGACAGTCGGGGACGGTGATCACCTGGGAATTCGGGACTTGGCAGCTCCAGTATTCACCAGGTTCGGTGGCAGTGGAAATCGTGTGGTTCCGGCTCTTCTCAGGACAGACGTCTTCTATCCTCGAGCCTGCCCACACGTCACCTTTGTGGATTGACTGTTATCAGATTCTGAGATTGTCTGTGTATTTGTTGTGCACCTTCACAACATTAAATTGTTACTTTTTGGCTCATCTATTGACCGTTCCTTTGCGCCCCCTGTTGTGGGTCCGTGTCACTACACTTTCACAACATGAAGGAGCATTGGTATGTGTGACTTTGAGGCATCATCAAAATATCAAAATTCCATGAGAACTTTCCAACATGACACAGAAAATATGGTGGGTTTTTTTTTTGCCACAATTACAGCAATGACATCAGCCTTATAGTTTGGGCTTATTTGTTTGGGCTACATTTACAATTATTTTCATGACTGATCAAGCTGCTAATTTTCATGAGGAGGCAAAGTAATCCACTCATCAATAAATGGCAGTAAAAATTTACCAGAGCCAAATACGTCACATTTTAATGCCTTGGTTTATATTTCACATTCACGTGAGGTCAGTGTGCCCTAAGGTCGAGCAGTTTTGGCTGTCAGCGTCTTGCTCAAGGATGCTTCAAACACCAAAACAACCTGTTTGCTGTGCAGAGAAAAGCTGAAATGTATCACTTTTGACTAACTAGGTATCAATCAAAAGTTTAGCATTATTCATTGAGCTAATTGGTTTATTGATGTAATGATACCATTATCCAACAAAACCTAGGTCATTCCGCCGATCATTTATTCAGCTAATTTTTTTTTGTTTTTGTCTGTAACATGAAGATAAATTAAGTCCTTTTCTCTTCAATAACAATATGTTGCAATCTAATCATGTGGCTCACATCTGAGTTTTTCTGTGGGTTCTTTTTTGGGGGGGTTATGTCTACAGCTCAGAGGGAGAGAGAGCGAAAGTAGGAAAACAGAGAGAGGGAGTAGTGTCTAGGTCAGGGTGCCCTGACTGTCAGTGCAGCTGACTTTTTATGGCACGATGTCTGGACTGCTGCCATCCACAAGCAACTACTGTGTATGTGTGCAAGCCTGTGTGTGTTTCAGTGTGATGAGTTGTGTTGGTGTGTGTTTATATATGCATGTGTGTGAAGCAATAAATCTAAACTTGACACATATAAACAACAGACTCTCCTGCTGGATCTGATTTTCTGTCAGCCTATCATCACAAAGTTTGTGTTTCCATCTTGTTACTATTTATTTCACTGAAAATTGGCTTATTGCTCAGACAGAGATTCAGCCTTTCCTGTTTCTTTCTATCTCCTAAACCAGTGCTGGTAAGTGTTTGGAACATTCTACTTTTGGTTACTCTGATGTCCTTTTAAGCTTGTATATGTACTGAGACCAAAATGGGTGACTCTTTATTTCACCTATAAATAGCAAATCAATGACCTTCAGCAGATGGAAAGCTGAGTTGCGTATAGTAATACACTCTGCTTTTAGTCATTAGAAAAATGGGCTTGTTGATGTCCCGAGGACTGAGGTGACTGAGCTCCTGCTTTTTTTATGTGAGTGCTTGTGCCTCCACCTGTATCACAGTTTTATTTGCTACACACCCCATGTAGATCTGAACATTTGCACTCACACACCAACTCCACCCTGAGTAATCTTTGGGTTGAGGGTTTTGTTGGTGGTAAGGGGTGGGAACCAGTCTGTCAACTGTTCCTGTTTTACATGCCTTTATTCCACTGTTTTCATGGTCAGGAATACTCAAGATAATTGCACTAAACCACATAGTATGTGGAGGTGCCTGTTGGTCCTCAGTTACGGGGGGTGATTTGGAGTGGTGGTTGGCTGGGGGTGAGTCGGTCCTACGGTTGGCTGGTATGGGTGCTTGCCCACCACTGGGGAGTGTGGTTGAGTATCAGAATTAGAATCGCCTTTATTGTCATTGTAATTTACATTGCAACGAGACTTGAGTGCAACTCCAAAAGGTGGTTTTCCGAGGTGCGAATAAGTGTTAGCCAAATAAAAGCTAATGAAATTTAACAAATAAATTATTTAGAGTATGAGAGTGATGTGGGTGGTCTCAAGTGGGAAATTGGCCCACTTCTCTGGGTTTGGGGATAGACAGAACTTTATTGTCCCCAGGGGGAAATTTGTTTTCACAGCAACTGTCACATAAAAACACATGTAGACACAGAACACCCATACAAATGACAAGTGATCAGGACATGTTATAAACTGTTTAAAACTGCTATGGCAGAAGGGTCAAAGCTTTTACTAAAGCGCGCCTGCTTCCATTTCAGAGTTCTGTACCTGCGACCAGAGGGCAGCAGGCAGAAGTAACAGTGGAGAGGATGATCAGAGTCTGTGCTGGTTGTCCAGGCCATGCGTATGACTGCCTTATTGTTGAGTTGTGAGAGGTCCGTGGTGGGCAAGCTGATGATTCTGGATACTGTGTGAGTGACCTTAATAAGTTTATTTCTGTTGGTGATGGAGAGCATATTGAAGTAACAAGGTGAGCAGTACAGAAGGATGGGTTGAATGATGCTGGAGTATAATAATAACAGGAGTTTTGGGGTGACAGCGGGCACGGAGCTTACGAAGGATATGGAGTCTTTGCTGGGAACGTTTATGGATGTCAATGACATGTTGATCAAAGGTGAGCTTATTGTCCAATATGAGTCCGAGATATTTGAAATGATTGACACACTCAACTGTTTTGTTATGAATGTTAATGGGGTCGAAGTCCGGGGTGTGTGATTGAGTATGAATCAGTAACTCCTTAGTCTTGTCCACATTAAGCTCCAAGAAGTTATCCAAGCACCACTTAGTGAAGTGGGTAACAGACTGATGGAAGGCAATTATGGAGTTACTGTCCTTGAGAAGAGCAAGAATGGCTGTGTCATCAGAGTATTTAAAATATGTAGTTGTGGGTGAGGGGCTAGTGCAGTCATTGGTGTAGAGGGTGTACAAGAAAGGGCTGTGTACACACCCCTGGGGGGCACCGGTATTGGTGATAATGGTTGATGAAGTGTCTGAGCCAAATCTGACAGACTGTGGTCTGTTGCTGAGGAAGTTGTGAATCCAATGAATGAAGAGTGGAGACAGATTGAGAGTTTGGAGCTTCTTAATCATTTGGGGCCGTTGTATTAAATGCCAAGCTAAAATCAATGAATAGTATGGATGCAAAGGTACCAGGTGACTCGAGATGTTGCAACAAGGGGTGGAGGAGACATGCCACAGCATCCTCGGTTCCCCGCCTGGCCCTGTAAGCAAACTGGTATGGGTCCAGCAGTGGTCTGACAGCTGGGAGAATGGTGTGAAGAATAAGTTTTTCCAAGCATTTCATGATAACGGAGGTAAGAGCAATTGGCCTGTAATGATTTGGCTCGGATGGACGTGGCTTTTTGGGAACCGGGATGATTGTGGAGGTTTTCCAGACTGTGGGAGAATGTATGCTGATCTGAGGGAGCCCCAGAAGATGGAGTACAGAACAGGGGACAACTCCATAGCACATAGGTTCAGCACCCTGGCCGGGATACCATCTGGCCCTGATGCCTTCGCCACCTTACATCTACTTAGCTGCAAACGTACATCATCCTCCGTAAATGGTGGGTGGGATGGAATGTCCAGGGGAAGGGCACCAAGAAGTACCTCACGGAGGGCAGAGTTATCAGTACTATCAAAACGTGTATAGAATGTATTGAGAGTATCAGCAAAAATGGTAGGGTCAGGTATTGTATTGTGAGCAGGTGTTTGACCAGTGAGGACCTTGATTTTCTTGTAGGCCTGCCTAGTGTCCATGCTGCTGAACTCTTGTTCTGAGTTTAGCCTTAGTTATGTCATTTTTTATCTGTCTGTTCACTGTATTAACTGTGTTCCAATCCCCACGCTGGAAGGCTTTGAATCTGTCTCTCATACTGCTCTTAATGTGAGATGTAATCCAAGGATTAGAATTTGGGTATTTCTTAAATGTTCTTATTGGTATAGTGGATGATATACAGAATTGAATGTAATCTGTGATTACTGAAACTCTAGGCTCCAAATCTCCTTCAAAAATCTCCCAGTCCGTGCACGCAATGGAGCCCTGCAGCTGTGCAATTGCATCCTCCGACCAAATGGGGGCGCTGTAGGTGGAAGGCTTAGCCCGTTTTAGTACTGTCCTGTAATGCGGAAGCAAAACAACAACATTGTGGTCGGAGAAGCCGAGTGGAGGATGTGCCTGGACAGTAAACGTATCAGAAATGTTCCCGTAACATAAATCCAGAGTGTTGTGCTTTCTCGTGGGAATATCCACGTACTTATGTAATGATGGCATGACAGTGTCCAGTCTACAGCTGTTAAAATCACCCATAATGAACAGTGGAGCATCAGGGTACCTAGCTATCATAGAGCTAGCATCCTCAGCTAATAGCTCTGCTGCTACCCTGGTGTTAGCACTGGGGGGAATGTAGACACAGCTGACTACCACACACGGGAATTCCCTCGGGAGATAAAACGGCCATAGGGACAGGGTCCTTGTTGTGGTTGTGGGCCGTGGGGCCCCACCCCTAGTTTTGGGGCAGTGCGGCACTGAAGCAACTCTTCACATTCATTCACATTATCACACATCACTATCTATCTATCCACCAAATAGATTTATGGGCCTGAGCAACATGGTCTCACACATTGATGTACACATACAGGCATGAGCAGTATGTAACTCACACTTACAGAATACAATTCCTAACTCTTGGCCAATTATGCATACCTCTGTCATGTTAACATCCCCCAGGTAGCACTGTTTGGTGTTTCTTTGTTTTTTATTGTTTGTTTTTTTTTTTTTTTTTGCTGTCACTAGCTGGATTTCCATTACTGATTTACAAAGTTAAGCAATATTTTCAGAATGTTGACAAAACACTATAGCAAAATGACAGTGTTTCCATTGACTGATGGAATGTGACAGCTGGGTTTGGCCTCTCATAACTGTAATTCCATGGAGGCTCTGGCACAAACTGTAAATATTGGCATTTCAGGGGTGGGGAGGTGTTTGTTTCTATTATTGTTGTACATCATTTTTTGTAAGGTTTAACAAGCTGTCTGTCTCTCCCTCTGTCCACATGTACCATGCCATGTATTGTAGAATGTTATGTGCAGTGTTGCTACTATATTGCTAATAAAGTAACTAGTAATCTAACTTGGTTATTTTTAAGATTAAGTACTCAGAAAAGTAACTGTTTGTCATGAACTCGAGGTGATGTGGCACAGAAGGTTGTGCGACCCAAATGCAAAAACTCACAGACAGTGGAATTGAAATTGAAAGGCTTTATCCGTCAAAACAAGCTGGGATTCGGTACACAGTTAGACAGTCAAGGATGCAGAGGTACAGATAGTCGGCAGGCAAAAGCATCGTCCAAAAGGCAGGCTCAGATCTTTTACACAGGCAGACAAAGTACGTGGGCAGAAGCAAGACGAGGTCACAAAACAGAGCTGGGTCAGTACACGGCAAGACAAGGCAGAGCTATGAAAAGGGTGGTACGAGGACTGTGAAAATCAACAAACTGGCGGGGCTTGAGTGAAAACAGAGGGCTTAAATAACCAAGGTGGAAATGAGGAAAGTGAGAACAGGTGTGTCGGAAGAATCAGGAAGGGGGCATGGCAAACAGAAGAAACAGGAAAGTTCAGGTGGGCGTGACTAAGTGCAAAAATACTGAGCAGCAAAAACCAAAAGATAATCCTGATGAAGAAAAATCAGAAAGGACAAAATACAGAGACAAATGCAATGAGACAGAGACGAAAGAAAACAGAGAGAAAAACACCAACTGAACATCATAACATGCTAACGGAAAGAAATGACCCAAAAACTAGTAAATGTTAAAGTGAACAGACCAGCCAGAAAATAAAAGACTAAGACAAAACTAGAACGGAACTGACCATGACTAAAGTATAAAAACTAACAAGAACAAAATGGCAAAACAACCTACAGACTACAGAATAACAGATAATGCCTAAAATGACTAAACAGAAAACTAAGTGATAAACTGAAAACAAAACCAGAGACAAAAGTAAACTTCACAGAAAAGGCCAGACTAAAGCATAACACAAGAAATGAAATAAACAGAACCAAACTAAGACTGAAGTGACTAAGGTAACAATTAATGAAAACAATATGGCAAAACAGCTACTAAGACAAAACTACACAATAAATGAATGATGAACAGAAAAAAAAAACAATGAAAACATGAACATGGCGGGAATACAAATACAGATGTACAGAACAAGAAAGCAGAGATCAATGAAAAATTTATGACAGGAAGCCCATCAAGGGCAGGATCATGACACTGTTAGTTACTCTGCTGATTAGTTACTTTGCTGATTACTCAATCTTAAGAGTAACCAAGTTAGATTAAGGTACACCTTATTTGTTACATTACATATTAGTTACAAGTTGTCAGCAGCTCCTAATAAAGTAACTATATAAAGATGGTAATGAAATAACTATAGAGTAACAAAAAAGGAACTAATAACGTAACCTATAATTCAAAAAAAGTCTTTCCATTGCAATTTTTGAAAAGCTTTTTTGAATCACCTGAAAAGCCACCTCATGCAAATGTAAAAAAAAAAAAGAGCTTTTTTCCATATTTGAGAGTTTTTTTCTGAATAAACATTTTTTTTGTTAAGTGTGTTTTCTATGGCACAATTTGGAAGTAATGGAAACCTGCCTACTGTCTCTCTTGACATTTTTATTGTTGTAGAAGTTATCATTGTCCTGTCACTGTCACTTTATCTTGCTGCGAGTCGTGCTAGGGTACACAGTACTTGGAGGTTCTTGACAGCATTATTGTGTTTTTACAGAACAATGGGAAATTCGTATGCGGGCCAACTCCGGACCACGCGCTTTGAGGAGGTCCTTCATAACTCCATTGAGGCATCACTGAGGTCAAACACTGTGGTGCCACAACCTGTTTTCTCACAGCTTTACCTTGAGACAGAGCAGCTTTTGGCACATGATGGTGGGTTTCATGGTTTCATCACAGCAGACACAAATCCTCACAGACAACAGACACACTCACAAAAATGACTCATTGGATGAAATCAATTTAATTATGTGCAGGATTTTCATCTAATAAATATATGTAGCCCCAACTCAAAAAAAGCACATCCATGTAAGCAGGGTTCTAGCTAGGACCATTTTAGTGCCGGGTAAATTATGTGATCACAACTCATAGCTTTGGGGGGGGCGCGGATCCAGGGGCCCGCGGACCCTCGAAGCTATAGGGTTTTATACCACTAAAACATTCTTGGCAAGCCTTATTTTAGCTAATTTTGGGTGGTTTTAGATTAATTGAACGCAAAAATAAGAAACACAAAATTCTATTTATGTTTTATGCTTTTTTGCATAAAATCTAAGTCAAATAAGTCAAAATCTAAGTTAATAAATTAAATTACATTGAAATAACAATGCAGTACCAGGTAGAGCCACCCAGCGCCCACCCAGTATATATATATATATATATATATATATATATATACCCACTATAATGCAGTTAATGCATTACTCCTTCATGGGGAACCTTAGAACTTTTCAGCCTACCCTCTTATATATATATATATATATATATATATATATATATATATATATATACGAGGTCTGTGATAAAAGTAACGGACCTTATTATTTTTTTCAAAAACCATATGGATTTGAATCACGTGTGATTACATCAGACATGCTTGAACCCTCGTGGGCATGCGAGAGTTTTTTCACGCCTGTCGGTTACGTCATTCGCCTGTGGGCAGTCTTTGAGTGAGGAGTCGCCCACCCTCTCGTCGTTTTTTCATTGTTTATGAATGGCTCAGAGACTGCTGCTTTGTTTGATAAAAATCTTTTCAAAAACTGTAAGGCACAACTGAGTGGACACCATTCTATAAATTCAGCTGGTTTTCGGTAAAAATTTTAACGGCTGATGAGAGATTTTGGTCTGGTAGTGTCGCCGTAAGGACGGCCCACGGCGCCTGACGGCGATCTGCGCTTCGAGGCGGCAGCGTCTCGCCGTTTCAAGTTGAAAACTTCCACATTTCAATCAATCAACTTCAATCAACTTTTTTTTTTCAGGCTTTGTTTTTCAGGTGTTTTTCCTGTCGCGGCGCACACAGATTCGCAGAGTTGTTTCCGTGACTCTGAGCGCACGTCTTTCATTAAAAAATGTCCTTAAACAGTGGAATATCCGCATAAAGTCCTCATGCCGGCCTCTTCTGAATCTTCTCTATTCTCTCACGACGTCCTGGGTGAATTAAGCCTTAAATTAGGATGTTTTCAGGTCGAAACAGGCCGACGACGGCGCCTGGAAGCGCTGCACGACGTCCTGCTCTGTGGGAAGTCCTTACAGCGACAGAAACACCCCATAATCTCTCATCAGCCGTTAAACTTTTCACCGAAAACCAGCTTAATTTCTCGAATAGTGTCCACTCGGATATCCCTCACAGGTCCAGAAAAAATGTTGATAAAGCAACGCGCGCCGTCCGCAGCGGCTGTTCAGACAAAGAGATTCCGACGAGCGGGGTGGAGCACTCCTCACTCAAGGCCTGCCCACAGGCGAATGACGTCACCGACAAACGTGAAATAACTCACGCATGCGCACGAAGGTTCAAGCATGTCTGACGTAAAAACATATGAATCAAATCCATTTATTTTTTGAAAAAAATAAAAAGGACCGCTTTTTTCATCACAGACCTAACAGATGTCCTGTATATATATATATATATATATATATATATATATATACACGACATCTGTTAGAAAAGTATCGGACCTTTTTATTTTTTTCAAAAACCATATGGATTTGAATCACGTGTGATTGCATCAGCCAGGCTTGAACCTTCGTGCACATGCGTGAGTTTTTTCACGCCTGTTGGTTGCGTCATTCGCCTGTGAGCAGGCTTTGTGTGAGCAGTGGTCCACCCCTCTTGTCGAATTTTTATTGCGAATAAATGTCTGAACGATTTGGAGCTTTGCTGCATCAATTTTTTCCAGAAACTGTGAGAGACCTCCAGGTGGACACCATTCGGAAAATTCTGTTGGCTTTCAGGGACGATTTTATGGGGATTACACAGATTAAGGAGTGCTCCAGCTGGTTTAAAGACCGCCCACAGCTGCTGAGAGCGCACCGCAGGCCGGGCGCCGATTGACAGGCTGAATCAACCAGATCATTTCCAACATGAAGGCTTTGTTGATCCGGGACGTCGTCTGACTTACACAAAAATGGCAGGAGACGTGGACATCAGTACTTTTTCGGCACATTCCACTGTTACAGGAGTTTTTTTCATGGAAAGAAAAGCGGACGGATGCGCCACCGTGCCGTTCATGGCGCGGCACAAAACCACCTCCGTGTTGGTCTCACAGGACGGCTTTGAGATGGCTTTCAGACGGCTGTCGGTGGGTTTTCAGTCGTGTGACTAACCGAGAAATTGTGGATGAGCTGGACATGCCAGAACATGCCCTGTGAGGCTTCATCACGGCGTTGCTTTGCGCCATGCGGCAACGCCGCGACGCACGGAATTCCTCCGCTCCTCTTTCCATGACAAAAACCCCTGTAACAGTGGAATGTGCCGTTCATTTCCAAACTGGGCGCTGTGTTTTATCCGGGACGTCCTCTGACTAGCACAGGAATTGCGGAAGACATGGACATCAGCACTTTTTCGGCACATTGAGACAGACGTACGGAAGAATTCCGCGCATCGCGGTGGAGCCGCATGGCGCAAAGCAACGCCGTACTGATGTCCACGTCTCCTGCCATTTTTGTGTAAGTCAGACAACGTCCCAGATCAACAAAACTTATAGTAAGTTTATGGAGATATTTATGGAATTATATGACACACACTGTCCAATTAAGAAATATAGTTGTAAAAAAAGATTTGTGGAACGTCCTTGGATGAACAAAAGTCTACAGAATGCTTGTAGAATGAAAAATAGTCTTTACAAAATATTTATTAAATTGAAAACTAAGGAAGCTGAAAGAAAATATAAGCTATATAAGAATAGACTAACAGAGCTATTAAGAACCAGTAAAAAGTTATATTATAGAAAACAACTGGAAAGGAATAAATGTGATTCAAAAAAGGTTTGGGGAATATTAAAAGATCTTATGCAGCATGGAAGGAGAAAAACGATATATCCAGATTATTTTATTGAGAAGGGTAAAGATAACTATGAGATGAGTGAAACTGTAAATCATTTTAATGATTTTTTGGTAATATTGGCCCGGATTTGGCCAATAAAATTTCTGGTAAAGGTCCTGATGCTCCAATACTTATTAAGAGAAATATAAATTTATTTTTTTCGCTCTCCTGTAGATGAACTTGAAATTATTACTATTAGAAAATTTAAAAGTAAATCTTCAACTGATTTTCAAGATATTAACATGATACTGGTTAAAAAAGTAATAGAAAGTATTGTCAAACTACTTGTTTATATTTGTATTTTGTCTTTTATAACGGGAAAATTTCCAAGTAAGATGAAAATGGCTAAAGTTGTCCCTCTATTTAAAAGTGGAGATAAACACATTTTTACAAACTATAGACCAGTCTCTTTACTCCCACAATTCTCTAAAATTTTGGAAAAGCTATATGACAATAGATTAGAGTCATTTATTGGAAAGTATGAAATTCTTAATGAATGCCAATATGGTTTTAGGAGTAAGCGGTCCACTTCAATGGCAGTAATTGAAACCATAGAGGAGATAACCAATGCTATAGAGAGAAAGAAATATGCAGTTGGCATTTTTATAGATTTAAAGAAAGCTTTTGATACTCTTAATCATTCAATTTTGATTAAAAAATTAGAAATGTATGGTATTAGGGGAGTTGCACTGCAATGGATACAGAGTTACTTAACGGAGAGAAAGCAGTTTGTGAAAATGGGTGAGTTTACATCAAATAACTTGGAGATTTTATGTGGAGTACCCCAAGGTTCAATTTTTCAAAGTTATTTAATTTATATATAAATGACATATTTAACATATCCAAAATGATGAGAATGATTTTATTTGCGGATGACACAAACATATTTTATGCAAATGAAAATTATAGTGAACTTACCCGTATTATTAATGAGGAATTGAATAAACTAAAAAGTTGGATGGACACAAATAAATTATCTTTAAATCTAGATAAAACTAAAATAATGTTTTTCGGAAATTACAAAGTAAACTCTGAGATAAAGATATGTAGAAATGGTGTTCAAATTGAAAGAGTATCAGAATGTAAATTTCTTGGTGTAATAATAGATGAAAAAATAAGCTGGAAAAAGCACATTAGATATATACAGAGTAAAGTTTCCAAAAGTCTCGCAGTTATTAATTCCTTCTTTATGTTGATTCCTTCTTTATGTTCTCTAATGCCATATACCAACACAGTGCAGAGTAGCTACCTAAACTCTGTAAGTGAGATAGAGTATCTCGTCAATAGTTTTACATCCTCATTGAAGACAACTTTGGATGCTGTAGCTCCTCTAAAAAAGAGAGCTTTAAATCAGAAGTGCCTGACTCCGTGGTATAACTCACAAACTCGTAGCTTAAAGCAGATAACCCGTAAGTTGGAGAGGAAATGGCGTCTCACTAATTTAGAAGATCTTCACTTAGCCTGGAAAAAGAGTCTGTTGCTCTATAAAAAAGCCCTCCGTAAAGCTTAGGACATCTTTCTACTCATCACTAATTGAAGAAAATAAGAACAACCCCAGGTTTCTTTTCAGCACTGTAGCCAGGCTGACAAAGAGTCAGAGCTCTATTGAGCTGAGTATTCCATTAACTTTAACTAGTAATGACTTCATGACTTTCTTTGCTAACAAAATTTTAACTATTAGAGAAAAAAATACCCATAACCATCCCAAAGACGTATCGTTATCTTTGGCTGCTTTCAGTGATGCCGGTATTTGGTTAGACTCTTTCTCTCCGATTGTTCTGTCTGAGTTATTTTCATTAGTTACTTCATCCAAACCATCAACATGTTTATTAGATCCCATTCCTACCAGGCTGCTCAAGGAAGCCCTACCATTATTTAATGCTTCGATCTTAAATATGATCAATCTATCTTTGTTAGTTGGCTATGTACCACAGGCTTTTAAGGTGGCAGTAATTAAACCATTACTTAAAAAGCCATCACTTGACCCAGCTATCTTAGCTAATTATAGGCCAATCTCCAACCTTCCTTTTCTCTCAAAAATTCTTGAAAGGGTAGTTGTAAAACAGCTAACTGATCATCTGCAGAGGAATGGTCTATTTGAAGAGTTTCAGTCAGGTTTTAGAATTCATCATAGTACAGAAACAGCATTAGTGAAGGTTACAAATGATCTTCTTATGGCCTCGGACAGTGGACTCATCTCTGTGCTTGTTCTGTTAGACCTCAGTGCTGCTTTTGATACTGTTGACCATAAAATTTTATTACAGAGATTAGAGCATGCCATAGGTATTAAAGGCACTGTGCTGCGGTGGTTTGAATCATATTTGTCTAATAGATTACAATTTGTTCATGTAAATGGGGAATCTTCTTCACAGACTAAAGTTAATTATGGAGTTCCACAAGGTTCTGTGCTAGGACCAATTTTATTCACTTTATACATGCTTCCCTTAGGCAGTATTATTAGACGGTATTGCTTAAATTTTCATTGTTACGCAGATGATACCCAGCTTTATCTATCCATGAAGCCAGAGGACACACACCAATTAGCTAAACTGCAGGATTGTCTTACAGACATAAAGACATGGATGACCTCTAATTTCCTGCTTTTAAACTCAGATAAAACTGAAGTTATTGTACTTGGCCCCACAAATCTTAGAAACATGGTGTCTAACCAGATCCTTACTCTGGATGGCATTACCCTGACCTCTAGTAATACTGTGAGAAATCTTGGAGTCATTTTTGATCAGGATATGTCATTCAAAGCGCATATTAAACAAATATGTAGGACTGCTTTTTTGCATTTACGCAATATCTCTAAAATCAGAAAGGTCTTGTCTCAGAGTGATGCTGAAAAACTAATTCATGCATTTATTTCCTCTAGGCTGGACTATTGTAATTCATTATTATCAGGTTGTCCTAAAAGTTCCCTAAAAAGCCTTCAGTGATACCATCCCTTAGTTATGCTGCTTTAGATGTAGACTGCTGGGGGGTTCCCATGATGCACTGTTTCTTTCTCTTTTTGCTCTGTATGCACCACTCTGCATTTAATCATTAGTGATCGATCTCTGCTCCCCTCCACAGCATGTCTTTTTCCTGGTTCTCTCCCTCAGCCCCAACCAGTCCCAGCAGAAGACTGCCCCTCCCTGAGCCTGGTTCTGCTGGAGGTTTCTTCCTGTTAAAAGGGAGTTTTTCCTTCCCACTATAGCCAAGTGCTTGCTCACAGGGGGTCGTTTTGACCGTTGGGGTTTTACATAATTATTGTATGGCCTTGCCTTACAATATAAAGCGCCTTGGGGCAACTGTTTGTTGTGATTTGGCGCTATGTTAAAAAAATTGATTGATTGATTAATAAAGTTAAATATTTGTTGGAGCATGATGCCCTTCGAGTGTTATATTGTACATTGATTTTGCCTTATTTAACTTACTGTATAGAAGTATGGGGTAACAACTATAAGAGTTCACTTCATCCCCTCGTTATATTACAAAAACGCGCGGTTAGAATTTTGCATAAAGTAGTATATCTAGACCACACAAATGAATTGTTTATCAGGTCAAAATTATTAAAAATGACTGATTTGGTAAAGTTTCATACTGCATTACTAATGTTTAAAGCCAATAAAAATGAACTGCCATGTAATATACAGAAACTGTTCTGTAAGAAAGAAGGACAGTATGGATTGAGGGGATGTGGTAACTTTATAGTAAATTATGTAAGAACTACTCTGAAAAGTTGCTGTGTGTCGGTATGTGGAGTTAAATTATGGAATCATTTGGACAACCACATTAAATTGTGTGGAAACATTTATAAGTTCAAAAAGAAATATAAAGAAATTATGTTAGCACAGTACATAAACGAGTAAAAATGTTTATAGAGTTAGTAAGAAGTGTAGACTATTGTATAGACATTGAACAGTATTTGGTGTATGACATTATGCCAGTAATGATCAGGGTGCAAGACCATTTGTAATTGCTTAGAAGGTAAAAATGTGTTAAACTTTAAATGAATTGAAAATAATGGAATGCCATTGATGCAATTGTTAGTACCTAACTATTCTAATGTAGATATAAAATGTAAATGTAAAATGTAAATATGAAATTGTTCTATTCTATTTAGTTATGTTATTTTCTGATTTCTATCTTATTTGAGTGTATTTAACTGTGGATGGTAACGGGTGTACGGGGTGGGCGTTTATAAGCTTTTGCTTCAGCCCATGCCCTTTGGGCCGCACCTAATTTGAGAAACTGAGTTGTTGTATTTTTCTTTTGTTTGTTTTTTAATTTATGTTAGTAAGAGTTTATGTTGGTATTTTGTTTTGTTTTGTTCATTCATTCATTCATTCATTCAACAAAGCCTTCACGTTGGAATGATCTGGTTGATTCAGCCTGTCAATCAGTGCTCGGAGCGCGGCGCACTCTCAGCAGCTGTGGGCGGTCTTCAAACCGGCTGGAGCACTCCTTAATCTGTGTAATCCCAATAAAATTGTCCCTGAAAGCCAACAGAATTTTCCGAATGGTGTCCACCTGGAGGTCTCTCACAGTTTCTGGAAAACAATTGATGCAGCAAAGCTCCAAATCATTCAGACATTTATTCGCAATAAAAATCCGACGAGAGGGGTGGACCACTGCTCACACAAAGCCTGCTCACAGGCGAATGACGCAACCGACAGGCGTGAAAAAACTCACACATGCGCACGAAGGTTCAAGCTTGGCTGATGCAATCACACGTGATTCAAATCCATATGGTTTTTGAAAAAAATAAAAAGGTCCGATACTTTTCTAACAGACCTCATATATATATATATACACACATTAAAATTTGAAGAAAAACATCCCATACACCACAAGCATCCTAAAAGCATCCTCAGGTGAGTGTTTACTCATCACACCACTTTCCTTTTGCAGAATGGGTGGTATTCTGTCTCTCTTTGACTAGCCATGTCAGTATGTCACACAAAGTGGAGCTGAACTCAATGGACATGTTTCAGAGCAAACAAGAGTCCAGAGGTGGGCTTCACATGCATACATCACAGAGGTCTAAAAGTCGCTGTTTCAAGCTTAAATTTTGTGGAAAGCAGAGACGCACTTACATGTGCCAACATCATTCCTATTTGCTATATCGGAACATCAATAGGAACATCATTCCTATTTCCTATATCATGTAATGTGTTACCTTAAATATCCATATTTTGATTGGAGAATTTATAGTGGCCTCAAAAATAGTACAATAATGCAATTAAAGTTAAAGTCTCTGGGGCATGTAGCTGCTTCTTGGGAGTTCTCAGTTATTATGTTTGAGAGATTTATGACTTCCAGTTATACAGTACCATACATGTGTGTTATGACACAAATTATTAATGTTTTATTCATTATAAAAATACAAGTTAATGCTCAATGAGTTGAAAAAATATATTATTTATTATGTAGTTAATGATGAATGGGTTAGGGTTCATGAACGGAGGAGTGATTTCTGTCAGTAATACATACAAGTATTAAGTATTAGTAGTAAGTATTATATGTAATACCTACTATAATGTTGTTTTTAACTGTTATATTTGTACATAATTGTGCATGTATGTTCATATCAGGCCGCACAGAAAATGATGATGAGGATGATGAAGATGGCTCAGAGTCTGACAGTCCTCCAATACCCTACCAGATGAAGACCCCACCTGAGGGGTGCTGCACCACTGATGGTTTGTACTTCACCATATCTTCATCATGGGAGCACCTCAGATTATGTCCTGCCCGACTCACATGTCTTGTGGACGGTGTGCTGTCTTGTGGAACAGAGGAGTAGGGGAGGTGATGGTCTAGTGGATAAGCGTTGGGCTTTGGACCAGAGGATCCTGGGTTCAAATCCCAGCCTGACCTGGAAAATCACTCAGGGCCCTTGGGCAAGGTCCTTAATCCCCTAGTTGCTCCCAGTATGTAGTGGGCACCTTGCATGGCAGCAACCTCACATTGGGGTGAATATGAGGCATTGATGTGTAAAGTGCTTGAGCGTCTGATACCGATGGAAAAGCGCGATATAAATGCAGTCCATTTACCATTTAACAGAGCTGATGTGGGTGATGTGACATTCAGATCGCCTGCTGTGTGTTATGATCTGACAGTCCATTTCACCTAGGGTAGCCTGTCAAAACTCTGTCGGCAGCATTTTGAACCAATTGGAGACCACTAATGCTGGACTGAGGTAAACCAGAGAATAGAACATTACAGTAGTTCAGTGTAGGAGAGACAAATGTATGGATCAGAGTCTTGCATCAGCCATAGACAAGATGGGATGACTCTTCACTATGTTTCGAAGGTGGAAGAAAACAGTTCTTGTGATAGCTCTAATGTGTTGGTCAAATGACAGCATGGGATCAAAAATCACCCCATGATTCCTCACTTTGTCAGTGTGATGTATGACAGATTAAGCATTAGCTGGTCAAACTGATGTCAGTGTCTCACTGGACCAAGGACCATCATTTTGGTGTTGTCCAAGTTTAAAAGTAAGAAATTGCTGGACATCCAGCTTTTCACTGACGCAAGGCAATCCTCTAAAGACTCTATGTGTATGAGATTACCAGCAGTTATTGGCATGTACAACTGAGTGTCATTAGTATAGCAATGAAAAGTAAACCCATAATGCCACAGTATGTCTCCAAGGGGTGCTATATAAAAGGAAAAAAGGAGGGAACCTAAGACAGACCCTTGTAGAAACCCCATATTTTATTTCAACAAGGTTAGAGGTAATGTTGTATAGAACACACTGAAAGGGACTGGTTAGGTAAGATGTCAACTATGCATTCCCAGTATTCCCAAAAGGATTCTGCAACCTATCACGTAGAACATGATGATCCACCCTATCAAACGTATCACTAAGATCTAACAGTAACAGAACCACAGTGGTGTCTGAATCCATTGCAAGCAAATCATTTACCACTTTAGTGAGAGCTATCTCTATGGAATGATGCATTATAAATGCAGACTGCACATGGCTCATAGAGATTATTCTCAGTAAGGTAGTCCACGAGTTGCTGTGAAACCCCATTTTTAGGAATTTTAGAACAAAATGATATCAGCCTGTAAATTTCTGGAGACTAGGGTTAAGGTTACTTAGTGGTGGCTTAGTGGTTAGCACTGTTGCCTCACAGCAAGATGGTCAAGGGATCAATTCCTACCTGTGGCCTTTCTGTGTGGAGTTTGCATGTTCTCCCTATGTTTACATGGGTTTCCTCTGGGTGCTCTGGTTTCCTCCCACATCTAAAAGGCATACAGGTTTGGTGAATTGGAAACTTAAAAAAATGTCCAGGTCTCCCTTGTAAAAGAGATCTCAGTCTTAATGGGACTAACCTGGTTAAATATTGGTTAAATAAAAGTAAAGGTTAGGTTTCTTAAGTAATGTTTTAATCACTGCAGATATGAAACATTTAGGAACAGATGACAGACAAATCATTTCCAGCACAGGAGAGCCAAGAGTAGGCCACAGGTCCTTTAACAGTTGTGTTGGTATAGGATTGAAAAGACAAATTGTGCTTTTAGCAGAAGGTACGAGTTTTGTCAGCACACCAAGTGAAATAATATCAAATTTGGTAAAACTAGGTGAGGTATCAGTGATGACACCCACATCAGTAACAGGGTGTAGTGGCTAGACTAAGGCATGCTGAGATGTATTTAACTTCATGCCATCTGTTTTCTTCTCAAAGTAATCTAAGAAATCTTGGGCTGTAAATGGAGAGTGACTTACAGGTGGTTGTCCGTGATTGGGATTTGGGGGTGGTTCCAGACTAATATGTATAAAATGCCTAAAATTGGGTTTGGGTTTATGAAGTTCCACATGGGTTGAAGGTATCAGACATGGAATATTTGACAGAACATTTGGCAGAAACAGTCAGTGAGTACCCTCGAGTTTACTGTTATCCAGTGTAGTAACGGGAACTAAATTTGCAAAACATGTCCCTCTACACTCTTTATGGGTACGTCTGTGGAAACAGGCCACAGTCTCAACTTGAAAAATTTGCCTTCCTTCCACATAAACTACACTGTCACCTTAGTGAATTTCTGCACGAATTTCTGTGTTAGGCTAACGGATTCCACACCGAGCTTAATAGTAGGCCTGCAGGTTCTCACCTGATCCATGTCCTGCTGTAGAATCCTAATGTTGACCTCCCTGTAGAACTCTAGCTATGCTCGCAGATAAGATGGCGGCACCTTCCCCTGTAGGGTGAAGGCCGTATGGCATCAGCAAGCCATGGTGGTCCCAGAAAGAGGGCTGGTTATCAATAAAACGAATGCCTTAAGCCTAGGTTACACATAGACGGTTTTGTCGACGGTTTTCACTGTGGAAAGGGGTGAAGCATTTCGCCGGCGTTTTGGCCGCCGTACTATCCGCAAATACGCGGATAAAACGCCGCTAAATCCGCCGAATAAAGCGGCGTTTTGACACTGTAGCATCCAGCACACGTCAGGCAATGGGGGTTAATACTGAGTTCTATCCTTTACAATCGCAGGTTAAGACGTGCGTGAGAACGGCGGTGTTCTGCTGCCGCCGATAATGCCCTATGTACCGCTGGATTTATCCAGGCAAATCCTGCGTTACTCCAGGAACCTTTGCATATAGGCACCGCCCCCAGAGTATAATAGGCTGAAGCAGTAGGAATACATGCCTCTGTCACTGTAGGGGGAGGGAGATCATCCTCAGCCTTTTATTCTCCTTCCTTTTACCCTCCTCAACGTGTTGCTCCGTCTCCACCACAGGGCTACCCTCTGCTTCTGAACCAGACCTCTTGGTAAGTCCTTGCCGCTGCCAATTTTCTTTTAGGAGGCATACTGGAGCTTCTCTGCAAAAATATCTGGAGCTGGCCACGAGTGAGAGGCCTGCATGCAGCGCGCTAGCGTTTTTATATTGACCGACGCCTATCCGTTTGGAACACCGTTAACTGGGAGGTGGCATTTAGAACGGCGTACTGTCCGCTAGCGCCGCCGTTTTGTCTGCCTCTGTCGCCGGTTAAAACGCCCTTGAGGACGCAGATGTGGACTCTATCGCCGTTTTACACGCCGTTGATTAGGGATAAAACGCCGGCCGCCAATTACGGCGGTGTAAACTGCGGCAATACAGGAAGGGGCAGGATGAACCGGTGATTAAAAAGTAGCAAACGCCGTTGTTTGCGTCGTCTCCGTCGTCACGCGAATTTTCCGGGAGCGCTCCCGGGATTATTCAACATTTTGAATAATTTTTTTGACGATTCACGGTAAAGCCGGAACTAAGCCACGCCCCCTTAGTGCCGGCGTTAACAACGGCATGTGATCCTTAAGACGGCCAAAAACTCTTCAGGGACGCTTCCGGGAGCTCTTACCGTCTATGTGTAAATGGGGCTTTACTGTCTGCAAAACTGTACCAGCCACCTGCTCAACGACATCAGCCTGCTAAATGCCTCATCATTACCCCGACAGAGGAGGGGACCAGAGACTACAACCCCTGGAAAAAATTATGGAATCACCGGCCTCGGAGGATGTTCATTCAGTTGTTTAATTTTGTAGGAAAAAAGCAGATCACAGACATGACACAAAACTAAAGTCATTTCAAATGGCAACTTTCTGGCTTTATGAAACACTATAAGAAATCAAGAAAAAAAGATTGTGGCAGTCAGTAACGGTTACTTTTTTAGACCAAGCAGAGGAAAAAAATATGGAATCACTCAATTCTGAGGAAACAATTATGGAATCACCCTGTAAATTTTCATCCCCAAAACTAACACCTGCATCATATCAGATCTGCTCGTTAGTCTGCATCTAAAAAGGAGTGATCACACCTTGGAGAGCTGTTGCACCAAGTGGACTGACATGAATCATGGCTCCAACACGAGAGATGTCAATTGAAACAAAGGAGAGGATTATCAAACTCTTAAAATAGGGTAAATCATCACGCAATGTTGCAGAAAATATTGGTTGTTCACAGTCAGCTGTGTCTAAACTCTGGACCAAATACAAACAACATGGGAAGGTTGTTAAAGGCAAACATACTGGTAGACCAAGGAAGACATCAAAGCGTCAAGACAGAAAACGTAAAGCAATATGTCTCAAAAATCGAAAAATGCACAACAAAACAAATGAGGAACGAATGGGAGGAAACTGGAGTCAACGTCTGTGACCGAACTGTAAGAAACCGCCTAAAGGAAATGGGATTTACATACAGAAAAGCTAAACAAAAGCCATCATTAACACCCAAACAGAAAAAACACAAGGTTACAATGGGCTAAGGAAAAGCAATCGTGGACTGTGGATGACTGGATGAAAGTCATATTCAGTGATGAATCTCGAATCTGCATTGGGCAAGGTGATGATGCTGGAACTTTTGTTTGGTGCCGTTCCAATGAGATTTATAAAGATGACTGCCTGAAGAGAACATGTAAATTTCCACAGTCATTGATGATATGGGGCTGCATGTCAGGTAAAGGCACTGGGGAGATGGCTGTCATTACATCATCAATAAATGCACAAGTTTACGTTGATATTTTGGACAATTGAAAGGATGTTTGGGGATGATTAAATCATTTTTCAAGATGATAATGCATCTTGCCATAGAGCAAAAACTGTGAAAACATTCCTTGCAAAAAGACACATAGGGTCAATGTCATGGCATAGGGTCAATGTCAACGAGCAGATCTGATTTGATGCAGGTGTTAGTTTGGGGGATGAAAATTTACAGGGTGATTCCATAATTTATTCCTCAGAATTGAGTGATTCCATATTTTTTCCTCTGCTTGGTCTAAAAAAGTAACCGTTACTGACTGTCACAATCTTTTTTTTCTTGATTTCTTATAGTGTTTCTTAAAGCCAGAAAGTTGCCATTTGAAATGACTTTAGTGTTGTGTCATGTCTGTGATCTGCTTTTTTTCTACAAAATTAAACAACTGAATGAACATCATCCGAGGCCAGTGATTCCATAATTTTTGCCAGGGGTTGTATTAATTGATGTTGACACATCTTTCTGACGAGGTCACAAATCCTCTCTGTGTTCATTTTTGGCTTCCTTTTACAATTTAAAAACATGCAAGTTTGAGATCATTCTTTTCAAAATGATGTTACATTATGTGCACCAGATAGCAACTATTGTTTGTTAGATTAGTGCAGGTTTTTGGAGTTTCTAACTAAAATGTTGCTTTTCTTACCTCTGCTCAGGATTCTGTCAAGCGAGAAAAGACTTGCGTCTGTCCTCACTGGCGTCGGATCCCCTGGATGTGGCTTCTGGATTCATGTTGGTTGGGATAAAGTCTCCATCCCTCCCTGAGACTTTGCTGGTGTGTGCTGTTGATCGCCGTTTCCTGCCAGATGAAGGCGGTCAAAATGCATTGCTGGGTGAGGCAAAATATATGGATAAATGATAAATGTGACCATTTTTCAGGACTGGGACTGAGGAAAGGAAGCAATTATGCTTGTATGATTGCAGTAGTCCATAACCTTCATATTGTAATCACATATTTGTGCACATACTTGTGTTCTTCTAGGCTTCTTGGGGAATTGTGTTGGCTGTGGTGAAAAAGGCTTCCGCTATTTCACAGAGTTCTCTAATCACATCAACCTGAAACTCAGCACTCAGCCCAAGAAACAGAAGCACTTGAAATACCATCTATATCGAAACAATCAGGGAATTCTGGTCAAGGGAGCTCTCATCTGTTGGAGGGATCACGGTAACATGGGCAGAATGGATGCACACTTTGAACTTTGCAAATCAAGAAGATCAAAAGCCATGACTTGGTTTGTTTTTGGTTCATTTCATTTTATTTTGAAATATAAATGGATTCACATATTTTCTGGAGGATAAGTCGCATATTTTTTACTACTTTGGGATGTCCTGAGACTTACACTCCTACGGTGCATCCAGAAAGTATTCACAGCGCTGCACTTTTCCTTTTTTTTTCTAAGTTGCAGGCTTATTCCAAAATGGATTAAATTGTTTTTTGTTCCTCAAAATTCTGCACAATACCTCATAATGACAAGATGAAAAAAGTTTATTTTTTTCATTTTTGCAAATTTATTAAAAATAAAAGGCAATAAATCACATGCACTTAGTATTCACAGCCTTTGCCATGAAGCTCAAAATTGAGGTTTGGTGCATCCTGTTTCCACTGATATTCCTTGAGATGTTTCTACAGCTTAATTGGAGTCCACCTGGGATAAATTTAGTTGATTGGACATGAATTGGAAAGGCATACATTTGTCTACATATAAGGTCCTACAGTTGACCTTGTATGTCAGAGCACAAACCAAGCATGGAGTCAAAGGAATTGTCTGTAGACCTCCGAGACAGGATTGTCTCGAGGCACAGATCTGGGGAAGGGTACATAAACATTTCTGCTGCTTTGAAGGTCCCAGTGACCACAGTGGCCTCCATCATCCATAAATGGAAGAAGTTTGAATTCACCAGGACTCTTCCTAGAGCTGCCCGCTTGTCTAAACTGAGTGATCGAGGGAGAAGGGCCTTAGTTAGTGTCGTGACCATGAACCCGATGGTCACTCTGTCAGAGCTCCAGCATTCCTCTGTGGAGAGAGCAGAACCATCCAGAAGGAAAACCATTTCTGCAGCAATCCACCAATCAGGCCTGTGTGGTAGAGTGACCAGACGGCAGCCATTCCTTAGTAAAAGGCACATGACAGCCCACCTGGAGCTTGCCAAAAGGCACATGAAGGACTCTCAAACCATGAGAAACAAAATTCTCTGGTCTGATAAGACAAAGATTGAACTCTTTGGCATGAATGCCAGGCATCATGTTTGGAGGGAACCAGGCACTGCTCAGCACCTAGCCCATACCATCCCTACAATGAAGCATGGTGGTGGCAGCATGATGCTGTTGGGATTTTTTTTTTTCAGCGGCAGGAACTGGGAGACTAGTCAGGATTGCGCCAGGGCACTCGACCTCAGACTGGGGTGACGTTGTCTTTCAGCAGGGCAGTGACCCTAAGCACACAGCTAAGATATCAAAGGAGTGGCTTCAGGACAACTCTGTGAATGTCCTTGAGTGGCCCAGCATCAACAAAGTATTGAGCCACAGCTGTGAATACAGATACAAATACTTTGTCATTGTAACAAAGTACAACGAAAGGTAAGGTGCAAGCCTTTCAGTGCAAATGTAAACCTGAGTAAACCAGGCATAGACTTTAAAGGTCTGGAAAAGAAAAGAAAAATAAACATAAAATTTAACTGTATGAAAGAGGTATGTCCAAAGCGCAAATTATCAGAATGTAACATGGTTGTTTGGTTCCAGTGGCATTGCCCTGTACCATCTATGCGATGGCAGTAGCTAAAAAAGAGAGTAGCCAGGGTGGGATGAGTCCTTTAGGATGGTGTTGGCTCTCCTGAGACATTAAGAGCTATGAAGTCCCCCAGTGTGGGCAGAGGGCACCCAATGATCTTGTCTGCCATTTTGGTAACCCTCTGAAGGTCTTTCCTGTTTGCTCACATGCAGCTGTCAAACCACACACAGAGACAGTATGTGAGGATGCTCTCCATGGTAGAGCAGTAAAAACACACAGGTAATCTCTGGTTTACGTTATTTTTCCTGAGGATTCTCAGGAAGTGGAGTCTTTGCTCTGCCTTCTTTACCAAGTGTGTGGTGTTTCTGTCCCAGGTCAGTTTCTCATCTATGTGGACTCCCAGGAAACTGAAGTCCCTCACCCTTTCCACACAGGTCTCCCCACTAATAATGAGCGGAATGCCTGTTTTGTTTCTCTTGAAGTCTATGATTAGCTCCTTGATTTTGGATGTGTCCAGGAGCAGGTTATTTTCTCTACACCACACCATCAGCTGTTCCACCTCCTCCAGGTATGCAGGCCCATCTCCAGTGATACAGCCAACCATTGTGATGTCATCTGCATACTTAATGAAGGTGTTGTTGGTGTGGATAGGGGTGCAGTCAGAGGTGTAGTGGGTGAAGGGCAGTGGGCTCAGCACTCAGCCTTGGGGGGAAGTGGTGCTGAGTGTGAGAGCTGTGGATATGTGGGGGCCAATCCTGACTCTCTGTAAGCAATCTGACAGAAAGTCCTTAATCCAAAGACGTGGAATGAGGTAAACTTAAGTTCAGCATTTTCCCCATAAGGCCATGGGGGGAGGATGGTGTTGAATGCTGAACGATAGTCCACGAAGAGAAGACGAGCATCGTTACTTATGTACATGTGATTATTTGTTTTTTTATTTATAATACATTTGCAAAATTTGAAAAAAACTTTTCATGTTGTCATTGTGTGGTGTTGTGAGTAGAATTTTGAGGGAAAAAAATGAATTTACTCCATTTTCGAATAAGGCTGCAACATAACAAAATGTTGGGGGGGGGGGGGGGAGCACTCTGAATACTTTCTGGATGCACTGCATTCATTCATTTAGGCACAAGGGGTGGGTTGGAGCCTATCCCAGCAGTCATAGGGCGAGAGGCAGAGTATGCCCTGGACAGGATGCCAGTCTATCGAAATAACATTACACAGATATAGACAGACAAACACATTCACACTCTCACTCACACCTACAGTCAATTTAAAGTTTCCACTCCACCAAACCTGCATGTCTTTGGAAGAGGGAGGAAGCTGGAGCACCCGGAGGGAACCACGCAAACAAGGGGACAACATGTAAATTCCCCACAAAAAGGCCCAGGCGGGACACAACTCCATGACCTACTTACTGTGAGGGAGCAGTGCTAACCACTAATCCACTGTGCCACCTAGCTTTAATTAAAATGAACAGATTTTATTTAATTAATCAACATATTAATAAATATATATTGTCGTCACTCATTCATCTTCAACCGCTTGTCCGGAACTGGGTCACGGGGGCAACAGCTCCAGCAGGAGACCCCAAATTTCCTTTTCCCGGGCCACATTAACCACCTCTGACTGGGGGATACCGAGGCCAGTGTTTAGAGATAATCTGTCCACCTCATCTTGGGTCTTCCCCAGGGTCTCCTCCCAGCTGGATGTGCCCTTACCAGGTTCCCAAACCACCTCATCTAGCTCCTCTCACGGCAAAGGAGCAGTAGCTCTACTCTGAGCTCCTCAGATGACTGAGCTTCTCACCTTATTTCTAAGGGAGACACCAGCCACCACCCTCCTGAGGAACCCCATTTCAGCCACTTGTACCCACCATCGAGTTCTTTTGGTCATGACCATAGGTGAGAGTAGGAGCCAAGATTGACCAGTAGATCGAGAACTTTACCTTTTGGCTCAGCTCCCTTTTCATCACACTCACTCATGAACAAGACCCCAAAGTACTTGAACTCTTTCATTTGGGGCAAGACCTCATTTCCTACCCGGAGAAGGCAGTCCTGCTGAGAACCATGGCCTCAGATTTAGAGTTGCTGATCCTCATCCCAGCTGCTTCACACTCGGCTGCAAACCGATCCAGTGAGTACTGGAAGTCACAGGCTGATGAAGCCATCAGGACCACATCATCTGCAAAAAGCAGTGATGAGGCCCAGAGCCCACCAAACTGAAGACCCTCCTCCCCCCAACTACACCTCGATATCGTGTCCATGAATACCACAAACAGAATTGGTGACAAGGCGCAGCCCTGGTGGAGACCAACTCTCATTGCAAACAAGTCTGACTTACTGCTGAGAACCCGAACACAGCTCTCGCTTTGTGAGTACAGAGATTGGATGGCCCTGAAAGTGACCCCTTCACTCCATACTCCTGCAGCACCTCCCACAGTATGTCCTGGGGTACCCGATCACATGCCTTCTCCAAGTCCACAAAACACGTGTAGACTGAATGGACATACTCCTAGGCCCCTTCTAACATCTTTGAGAGAGTGAAGAGCTGGTCAGTTGGTCCATGGCCAGGACGGAACTCGAATTGTTCCTCTTCAAGCTGAGGTCCGACTATCGACTGAACCCTTCTTTTCAGCACCCTGGAGTAGACTTTACCAGGGAGGCTGACTCTTGTGATGCCTCTGTAATTGGCATACACTCTCTGGTCCCCCTTTTTAAATATAGGGACCACCACACCAGTTTGCCACTCCTTAGGCACTGTCCCAGACCTCAATGCAGTGTTGAAGAGACATCTCATTCAAGACAATTCCTCTACACCCAGAACCTTCACCATTTCTGGAAGGATCTCATCAACCCTTGGGGTTTGCCACTATGGAATTGTTTGACTAACTCAGTGACTTCCACCAGGGAAATTGATGATGATCCACCATCAGCTTCCAGCTTTGTCCCTACTATAGAAGGCACTCTAATCTGATGCAGGAGTTCCTCAAAGTGTTCCTTCCTGTGTCCAATTACCTCCTCAGATGAGATCAACAGAGTCCCATTCTTACTGTAGATAGCTTGGATGGTTACCCGTTTTTCTCTACTGAGGTACCTGACGATCCGCCAGAAGCAGCCTGGTTCTGACCGAAAGTCCTTCTCCATGGTTACTCTGAACTCCTCCTACACCTGCTGCTTTGTCTCCTTCACAGCAGAGGTTGCCACCCTTCTGACCATGCAAGTGCCTCCAGATTCCTCCAAGATGACATATCCCAGAAGGTCTCCTTCTTCAGTCGGCTGGCTTCCCTGACCACCAGTGGCCACCACAGCGTTCAAGGGTTGCCGCCCCTTGAGGCACCTACAACCTTCAGGCCACAGCTCCCCACTGCGGCTTCAGGAATGGAAGCTTTAAATATTGCTCATTCTGGGTCAGTGCCCTCAAACTCCACAGGGATGCCAAAAAAGCTCTGCTGGGGGTGTGAGTTGAAGATCTGACAGTGGGCTCGTCCCAACGTTCCCAGTTCACCCACACTATCCATTTGGGCTTACCAGGTCTGTCTGAAGTCCTCCCCCACCCTCTGGTCCAACTCACCACCACCTTCATTGCCCCTCTCTTTACCCGAGTGTCCAGAACATGCAGCCTCAGATCAAATGATACAATCAGAAAATTGATCATCAACCTTCGGCCTAGGGTGCTTTGGTACCTTGTACACTTATGATCATACTTATGTTTGAACATGGTGTTTATTATAGACAGATCTGGGAGGCCGTTCCTCCCAATCACGCCTTTCCAGGTGTTTCTGTCATTGCCTACGTGTATGTTGAAGTCCCCCAGTGGAACAATGGAGTCCCCCACTAGAGCCCTATACAGGACTCCATTCAGGGAAGGCCAAATACTCCAAACATCTGTTTGATGCATACGCGCAAACAGCAGCCAGAGTTTTCCCCCCCTGCCACCCAAGGTGCAGGAAGGCAACCCTCTCATCTACTGGGGAAAACTCAAATGTAGCAGCGCTCACCCGGGGGCTTGTGAATATCCCCATACTTGCCTGGCGCCACACACCTTGGGCAACTCCAGAGAAGAACAATGTCCAACCCTCATCAAGGAGAATGGTTCTGGAGACAAGGCTGTACATGGAAGCAAGGCCCACCAGATCTAACTGGTAATGCTCCACTTCCCGCACAAGCTCTGGCTCCTTACCCCACAGCAAGGTGTCATTCCACATCCCCAGAGCTAGCCTTTGCCGTACAGGTTTGGTTCCCTTGACTTTCACTGCCACCTATGGGACAGCACACCCAACCCCAGTGGTGCCCCCTGTGGGTGGTGAGCACACAGGGTGGAGATGGAAAGTCCACGTTGTCCAGCCCGGCAAGCCCAGCCACCAAGCGCTTGTTGACAGGCTCTCCACCCAGACCTGGCTCCAGACGGTGGCCCTGGGCTTCCTCTGGGCCAGGTCCTGTTTCTTCTGCCTCGCTTTTTCATTGGGTCACTGTGAACCATTCTTAGTCTGGCCCCTTGCCTGAGACTAATTTGCCATGGGAGACCCTACCAGGAGCACAAAGGCTCCAGACAACACAGTTCTCAGGCTCATAGAGGCACACAAACCTCTCCAACATGATAAGATGGGAGAGGTTTGTGTGGAGAGGTTTGTAAAGTATTTTTATTATTAACATATTAGAGTAAATAATTACAATCTTAGTGCTCTGCAATTGATGGAATATATAGCTATATCTAACTTTATGATGCTGCAAAGACGTTTGTGCCCCTTGAGCTTTTACACTTTTTAATTATTTTTTGACATGAATTTTTTTGTAAAATAAATCAGTGTTATTTTTGTTAAAATTTCTAAAATTATGTCTTTTAAAGGGGAACATTACACAGTGAGAAATGCAATACTTTCCTATAAGAAACATACCAAAGAGCTTTTACATTTTTACACTAGTCCCGCAAGTACATACCTTTATCAGACATTTGAACTTCGCGCTCTCCCGAGCGCCCCCGGTCCGCCATCTTTATAGAATATCTGGGTACTTCCCGCTCGGTGCTGACATCATTGACGAAAGACTGTACATACGCGCCAATGTCCACTGTTGGAATCACAATTTTGTACATGGCCCATGTGAGACAAGCGTTACTTCCATACATTAATTGAAGTCTCCGTTGCTGTGCTGCAAAACACAGGGCATGACGCGACAATGTCCATGTTTACATATACGTAACATTACACACCGTCGGCATCAGCCTGCAGTTTCCACATCTGCACCAAAGAATCTTGTTCAGGTGCCAAGTTTCTATCTCAACATCTTTGCCATCCCAGACTTGATCCAGTCGTCCATTCTCCTGACTGGAATAGATTCCGGATTGACCGGAGGAGACTCGTTTATAGCGGCTGCAGTGGCACCCCCCCTCCCCACTTTCGTCAATCTGCTCATTCCTGTTTGTGGCGGCTGACGTGGCACCCACTTCCACGCTGCCTTCTGCAAGGTTATTTTTCCTCTTCTTTTTCTTCTTCTTGCCGTCAGACCAGCTCAGCTGGTGGCTATATGCTACGATGTCCCGAGGATGGAGACGATCTTCTGTCTCAAACTCGGCTTCCATGGATTCCAGTGTTTTCCGCACAATCACAGACCGGACCAGTTCGATTTGCAACCACATGGGCTTGTGCACCGCAAGAAGACTACAAAAAGATCAACCTTAACAACTAGGTAGCTGCAAATGGACACTGAAGACAACTCCATCAAAAAGTTTACGTTCGCAGCACAGCGGTGTCGAAGAAAGACATACTGAAATGGTACCTTAA